>NW_027225203.1:0-360889 GCF_041296235.1 Equus asinus
GGAATCACTGCTGGTTACACCAGAGCCACTTGGTGGACAATCCAGAATCACCTGCCGGACATGCCAGAACCACCTGTCACACATGCCGGAACCACGTGCCTGACACGCCGGAACCACCTCGCGGACAGACCGGAACCACCTACCAGACATGCCTGAACCACCTGCCGAGCATGCCGGAACCACCTGCCGGACACGCCAAAATCACCTGCGGGCTAGGCCAGAACCACTTGTAGGACTCTCCTGGAGCACCTGCCGGGCATGCGGGAACCACCTCTCAGACGTGCCAGAACCACGCGCGGCACATGACGGAACCCATTACCGGACAGACCGGAACCACCTGCCGGACACGCCAGAATCACCTGCCAAGAACACCGGAACCACCTGAACAGCTCGCCAGAAACACCTGCCGGACATGCCAAAATCACCTGCCGGCTACACCAGAACCTCTTGCCGGACACTCCGGAATCACCTGCCAGACATGATGCAACCAAATGTCAGACGTGCCAGAACCACGTGCCAGAGACACCGGATGCAACTGCCGAGCATGCCGGAACCTCCTGCTCAACTCGCTGTAACCACCTGCCGGGGACGCCAAAATCACCTGTCAGCTAGGCCAGAACCACGTGGCGGACTCTATGGAATCACCCGCCGGGCATGCCGGAACCAGCTCTCAGACGTGCCAGAAGCACGTGCCGGACACGCCGGAACCACCTACTAGAGAGACCGGAACCACCTGCCAGACCCGCCTGAACCACCTGCTGAGTACGCTGGAACAACCTGCTCTACTCGCTGGAGCCACCTGCTGGACACGCCAAAATCACCTGATGGCTACGCCAGCACCACTCGGCAGACAAGCCAGAATCACCTGCAGGGTATGCCGGAACCACCTCTCAGACGTGCCAGAACCCCTTGTCGGACACTCCGGAATCACCTGTCAGGCATGCCGGAACCACCTCTCGAACGTGCCAGAATGACGTGCCAGAGACACCGGATGCACCTGCCGAGCACGCCGGAACCTCCTCTTCGACTCGCCGGAACCACCAGCCAGAGACGCCAAAATCCCCTGCCAGGTAGGCCAGAATCACATGGCGGACGCTCCGGAATCTCCCGCCGGGAAGGTAGGAACCACCTCTCAAACATACTGGAAGCACGTGCCGGACATGCCGGCACCACGTACTGGACAGACCAGAAACACCTGCCGGACCTGCCTGAACCACCTGCTGAGCACACCGGAACAACTTGCTCGACTCGCTGGAGCCACCTGCTGGACACCCCAAAATCACCAGCCAGCTATGCCAGAACCACTTGCCGTACACTCCGGAATCACCTGCTGGTTACACCAGAGCCACTTGGTGGACAATCCAGAATCACCTGCCGGACATGCCAGAACCACCTGTCACACATGCCGGAACCACGTGCCTGACACGCCGGAACCACCTCGCGGACAGACCGGAACCACCTACCAGACATGCCTGAACCACCTGCCGAGCATGCCGGAACCACCTGCCGGACACGCCAAAATCACCTGCGGGCTAGGCCAGAACCACTTGTAGGACTCTCCTGGAGCACCTGCCGGGCATGCGGGAACCACCTCTCAGACGTGCCAGAACCACGCGCGGCACATGACGGAACCCATTACCGGACAGACCGGAACCACCTGCCGGACACGCCAGAATCACCTGCCAAGAACACCGGAACCACCTGAACAGCTCGCCAGAAACACCTGCCGGACATGCCAAAATCACCTGCCGGCTACACCAGAACCTCTTGCCGGACACTCCGGAATCACCTGCCAGACATGATGCAACCAAATGTCAGACGTGCCAGAACCACGTGCCAGAGACACCGGATGCAACTGCCGAGCATGCCGGAACCTCCTGCTCAACTCGCTGTAACCACCTGCCGGGGACGCCAAAATCACCTGTCAGCTAGGCCAGAACCACGTGGCGGACTCTATGGAATCACCCGCCGGGCATGCCGGAACCAGCTCTCAGACGTGCCAGAAGCACGTGCCGGACACGCCGGAACCACCTACTAGAGAGACCGGAACCACCTGCCAGACCCGCCTGAACCACCTGCTGAGTACGCTGGAACAACCTGCTCTACTCGCTGGAGCCACCTGCTGGACACGCCAAAATCACCTGATGGCTACGCCAGCACCACTCGGCAGACAAGCCAGAATCACCTGCAGGGTATGCCGGAACCACCTCTCAGACGTGCCAGAACCCCTTGTCGGACACTCCGGAATCACCTGTCAGGCATGCCGGAACCACCTCTCGAACGTGCCAGAATGACGTGCCAGAGACACCGGATGCACCTGCCGAGCACGCCGGAACCTCCTCTTCGACTCGCCGGAACCACCAGCCAGAGACGCCAAAATCCCCTGCCAGGTAGGCCAGAATCACATGGCGGACGCTCCGGAATCTCCCGCCGGGAAGGTAGGAACCACCTCTCAAACATACTGGAAGCACGTGCCGGACATGCCGGCACCACGTACTGGACAGACCAGAAACACCTGCCGGACCTGCCTGAACCACCTGCTGAGCACACCGGAACAACTTGCTCGACTCGCTGGAGCCACCTGCTGGACACCCCAAAATCACCAGCCAGCTATGCCAGAACCACTTGCCGTACACTCCGGAATCACCTGCTGGTTACACCAGAGCCACTTGGTGGACAATCCAGAATCACCTGCCGGACATGCCAGAACCACCTGTCACACATGCCGGAACCACGTGCCTGACACGCCGGAACCACCTCGCGGACAGACCGGAACCACCTACCAGACATGCCTGAACCACCTGCCGAGCATGCCGGAACCACCTGCCGGACACGCCAAAATCACCTGCGGGCTAGGCCAGAACCACTTGTAGGACTCTCCTGGAGCACCTGCCGGGCATGCGGGAACCACCTCTCAGACGTGCCAGAACCACGCGCGGCACATGACGGAACCCATTACCGGACAGACCGGAACCACCTGCCGGACACGCCAGAATCACCTGCCAAGAACACCGGAACCACCTGAACAGCTCGCCAGAAACACCTGCCGGACATGCCAAAATCACCTGCCGGCTACACCAGAACCTCTTGCCGGACACTCCGGAATCACCTGCCAGACATGATGCAACCAAATGTCAGACGTGCCAGAACCACGTGCCAGAGACACCGGATGCAACTGCCGAGCATGCCGGAACCTCCTGCTCAACTCGCTGTAACCACCTGCCGGGGACGCCAAAATCACCTGTCAGCTAGGCCAGAACCACGTGGCGGACTCTATGGAATCACCCGCCGGGCATGCCGGAACCAGCTCTCAGACGTGCCAGAAGCACGTGCCGGACACGCCGGAACCACCTACTAGAGAGACCGGAACCACCTGCCAGACCCGCCTGAACCACCTGCTGAGTACGCTGGAACAACCTGCTCTACTCGCTGGAGCCACCTGCTGGACACGCCAAAATCACCTGATGGCTACGCCAGCACCACTCGGCAGACAAGCCAGAATCACCTGCAGGGTATGCCGGAACCACCTCTCAGACGTGCCAGAACCCCTTGTCGGACACTCCGGAATCACCTGTCAGGCATGCCGGAACCACCTCTCGAACGTGCCAGAATGACGTGCCAGAGACACCGGATGCACCTGCCGAGCACGCCGGAACCTCCTCTTCGACTCGCCGGAACCACCAGCCAGAGACGCCAAAATCCCCTGCCAGGTAGGCCAGAATCACATGGCGGACGCTCCGGAATCTCCCGCCGGGAAGGTAGGAACCACCTCTCAAACATACTGGAAGCACGTGCCGGACATGCCGGCACCACGTACTGGACAGACCAGAAACACCTGCCGGACCTGCCTGAACCACCTGCTGAGCACACCGGAACAACTTGCTCGACTCGCTGGAGCCACCTGCTGGACACCCCAAAATCACCAGCCAGCTATGCCAGAACCACTTGCCGTACACTCCGGAATCACCTGCTGGTTACACCAGAGCCACTTGGTGGACAATCCAGAATCACCTGCCGGACATGCCAGAACCACCTGTCACACATGCCGGAACCACGTGCCTGACACGCCGGAACCACCTCGCGGACAGACCGGAACCACCTACCAGACATGCCTGAACCACCTGCCGAGCATGCCGGAACCACCTGCCGGACACGCCAAAATCACCTGCGGGCTAGGCCAGAACCACTTGTAGGACTCTCCTGGAGCACCTGCCGGGCATGCGGGAACCACCTCTCAGACGTGCCAGAACCACGCGCGGCACATGACGGAACCCATTACCGGACAGACCGGAACCACCTGCCGGACACGCCAGAATCACCTGCCAAGAACACCGGAACCACCTGAACAGCTCGCCAGAAACACCTGCCGGACATGCCAAAATCACCTGCCGGCTACACCAGAACCTCTTGCCGGACACTCCGGAATCACCTGCCAGACATGATGCAACCAAATGTCAGACGTGCCAGAACCACGTGCCAGAGACACCGGATGCAACTGCCGAGCATGCCGGAACCTCCTGCTCAACTCGCTGTAACCACCTGCCGGGGACGCCAAAATCACCTGTCAGCTAGGCCAGAACCACGTGGCGGACTCTATGGAATCACCCGCCGGGCATGCCGGAACCAGCTCTCAGACGTGCCAGAAGCACGTGCCGGACACGCCGGAACCACCTACTAGAGAGACCGGAACCACCTGCCAGACCCGCCTGAACCACCTGCTGAGTACGCTGGAACAACCTGCTCTACTCGCTGGAGCCACCTGCTGGACACGCCAAAATCACCTGATGGCTACGCCAGCACCACTCGGCAGACAAGCCAGAATCACCTGCAGGGTATGCCGGAACCACCTCTCAGACGTGCCAGAACCCCTTGTCGGACACTCCGGAATCACCTGTCAGGCATGCCGGAACCACCTCTCGAACGTGCCAGAATGACGTGCCAGAGACACCGGATGCACCTGCCGAGCACGCCGGAACCTCCTCTTCGACTCGCCGGAACCACCAGCCAGAGACGCCAAAATCCCCTGCCAGGTAGGCCAGAATCACATGGCGGACGCTCCGGAATCTCCCGCCGGGAAGGTAGGAACCACCTCTCAAACATACTGGAAGCACGTGCCGGACATGCCGGCACCACGTACTGGACAGACCAGAAACACCTGCCGGACCTGCCTGAACCACCTGCTGAGCACACCGGAACAACTTGCTCGACTCGCTGGAGCCACCTGCTGGACACCCCAAAATCACCAGCCAGCTATGCCAGAACCACTTGCCGTACACTCCGGAATCACCTGCTGGTTACACCAGAGCCACTTGGTGGACAATCCAGAATCACCTGCCGGACATGCCAGAACCACCTGTCACACATGCCGGAACCACGTGCCTGACACGCCGGAACCACCTCGCGGACAGACCGGAACCACCTACCAGACATGCCTGAACCACCTGCCGAGCATGCCGGAACCACCTGCCGGACACGCCAAAATCACCTGCGGGCTAGGCCAGAACCACTTGTAGGACTCTCCTGGAGCACCTGCCGGGCATGCGGGAACCACCTCTCAGACGTGCCAGAACCACGCGCGGCACATGACGGAACCCATTACCGGACAGACCGGAACCACCTGCCGGACACGCCAGAATCACCTGCCAAGAACACCGGAACCACCTGAACAGCTCGCCAGAAACACCTGCCGGACATGCCAAAATCACCTGCCGGCTACACCAGAACCTCTTGCCGGACACTCCGGAATCACCTGCCAGACATGATGCAACCAAATGTCAGACGTGCCAGAACCACGTGCCAGAGACACCGGATGCAACTGCCGAGCATGCCGGAACCTCCTGCTCAACTCGCTGTAACCACCTGCCGGGGACGCCAAAATCACCTGTCAGCTAGGCCAGAACCACGTGGCGGACTCTATGGAATCACCCGCCGGGCATGCCGGAACCAGCTCTCAGACGTGCCAGAAGCACGTGCCGGACACGCCGGAACCACCTACTAGAGAGACCGGAACCACCTGCCAGACCCGCCTGAACCACCTGCTGAGTACGCTGGAACAACCTGCTCTACTCGCTGGAGCCACCTGCTGGACACGCCAAAATCACCTGATGGCTACGCCAGCACCACTCGGCAGACAAGCCAGAATCACCTGCAGGGTATGCCGGAACCACCTCTCAGACGTGCCAGAACCCCTTGTCGGACACTCCGGAATCACCTGTCAGGCATGCCGGAACCACCTCTCGAACGTGCCAGAATGACGTGCCAGAGACACCGGATGCACCTGCCGAGCACGCCGGAACCTCCTCTTCGACTCGCCGGAACCACCAGCCAGAGACGCCAAAATCCCCTGCCAGGTAGGCCAGAATCACATGGCGGACGCTCCGGAATCTCCCGCCGGGAAGGTAGGAACCACCTCTCAAACATACTGGAAGCACGTGCCGGACATGCCGGCACCACGTACTGGACAGACCAGAAACACCTGCCGGACCTGCCTGAACCACCTGCTGAGCACACCGGAACAACTTGCTCGACTCGCTGGAGCCACCTGCTGGACACCCCAAAATCACCAGCCAGCTATGCCAGAACCACTTGCCGTACACTCCGGAATCACCTGCTGGTTACACCAGAGCCACTTGGTGGACAATCCAGAATCACCTGCCGGACATGCCAGAACCACCTGTCACACATGCCGGAACCACGTGCCTGACACGCCGGAACCACCTCGCGGACAGACCGGAACCACCTACCAGACATGCCTGAACCACCTGCCGAGCATGCCGGAACCACCTGCCGGACACGCCAAAATCACCTGCGGGCTAGGCCAGAACCACTTGTAGGACTCTCCTGGAGCACCTGCCGGGCATGCGGGAACCACCTCTCAGACGTGCCAGAACCACGCGCGGCACATGACGGAACCCATTACCGGACAGACCGGAACCACCTGCCGGACACGCCAGAATCACCTGCCAAGAACACCGGAACCACCTGAACAGCTCGCCAGAAACACCTGCCGGACATGCCAAAATCACCTGCCGGCTACACCAGAACCTCTTGCCGGACACTCCGGAATCACCTGCCAGACATGATGCAACCAAATGTCAGACGTGCCAGAACCACGTGCCAGAGACACCGGATGCAACTGCCGAGCATGCCGGAACCTCCTGCTCAACTCGCTGTAACCACCTGCCGGGGACGCCAAAATCACCTGTCAGCTAGGCCAGAACCACGTGGCGGACTCTATGGAATCACCCGCCGGGCATGCCGGAACCAGCTCTCAGACGTGCCAGAAGCACGTGCCGGACACGCCGGAACCACCTACTAGAGAGACCGGAACCACCTGCCAGACCCGCCTGAACCACCTGCTGAGTACGCTGGAACAACCTGCTCTACTCGCTGGAGCCACCTGCTGGACACGCCAAAATCACCTGATGGCTACGCCAGCACCACTCGGCAGACAAGCCAGAATCACCTGCAGGGTATGCCGGAACCACCTCTCAGACGTGCCAGAACCCCTTGTCGGACACTCCGGAATCACCTGTCAGGCATGCCGGAACCACCTCTCGAACGTGCCAGAATGACGTGCCAGAGACACCGGATGCACCTGCCGAGCACGCCGGAACCTCCTCTTCGACTCGCCGGAACCACCAGCCAGAGACGCCAAAATCCCCTGCCAGGTAGGCCAGAATCACATGGCGGACGCTCCGGAATCTCCCGCCGGGAAGGTAGGAACCACCTCTCAAACATACTGGAAGCACGTGCCGGACATGCCGGCACCACGTACTGGACAGACCAGAAACACCTGCCGGACCTGCCTGAACCACCTGCTGAGCACACCGGAACAACTTGCTCGACTCGCTGGAGCCACCTGCTGGACACCCCAAAATCACCAGCCAGCTATGCCAGAACCACTTGCCGTACACTCCGGAATCACCTGCTGGTTACACCAGAGCCACTTGGTGGACAATCCAGAATCACCTGCCGGACATGCCAGAACCACCTGTCACACATGCCGGAACCACGTGCCTGACACGCCGGAACCACCTCGCGGACAGACCGGAACCACCTACCAGACATGCCTGAACCACCTGCCGAGCATGCCGGAACCACCTGCCGGACACGCCAAAATCACCTGCGGGCTAGGCCAGAACCACTTGTAGGACTCTCCTGGAGCACCTGCCGGGCATGCGGGAACCACCTCTCAGACGTGCCAGAACCACGCGCGGCACATGACGGAACCCATTACCGGACAGACCGGAACCACCTGCCGGACACGCCAGAATCACCTGCCAAGAACACCGGAACCACCTGAACAGCTCGCCAGAAACACCTGCCGGACATGCCAAAATCACCTGCCGGCTACACCAGAACCTCTTGCCGGACACTCCGGAATCACCTGCCAGACATGATGCAACCAAATGTCAGACGTGCCAGAACCACGTGCCAGAGACACCGGATGCAACTGCCGAGCATGCCGGAACCTCCTGCTCAACTCGCTGTAACCACCTGCCGGGGACGCCAAAATCACCTGTCAGCTAGGCCAGAACCACGTGGCGGACTCTATGGAATCACCCGCCGGGCATGCCGGAACCAGCTCTCAGACGTGCCAGAAGCACGTGCCGGACACGCCGGAACCACCTACTAGAGAGACCGGAACCACCTGCCAGACCCGCCTGAACCACCTGCTGAGTACGCTGGAACAACCTGCTCTACTCGCTGGAGCCACCTGCTGGACACGCCAAAATCACCTGATGGCTACGCCAGCACCACTCGGCAGACAAGCCAGAATCACCTGCAGGGTATGCCGGAACCACCTCTCAGACGTGCCAGAACCCCTTGTCGGACACTCCGGAATCACCTGTCAGGCATGCCGGAACCACCTCTCGAACGTGCCAGAATGACGTGCCAGAGACACCGGATGCACCTGCCGAGCACGCCGGAACCTCCTCTTCGACTCGCCGGAACCACCAGCCAGAGACGCCAAAATCCCCTGCCAGGTAGGCCAGAATCACATGGCGGACGCTCCGGAATCTCCCGCCGGGAAGGTAGGAACCACCTCTCAAACATACTGGAAGCACGTGCCGGACATGCCGGCACCACGTACTGGACAGACCAGAAACACCTGCCGGACCTGCCTGAACCACCTGCTGAGCACACCGGAACAACTTGCTCGACTCGCTGGAGCCACCTGCTGGACACCCCAAAATCACCAGCCAGCTATGCCAGAACCACTTGCCGTACACTCCGGAATCACCTGCTGGTTACACCAGAGCCACTTGGTGGACAATCCAGAATCACCTGCCGGACATGCCAGAACCACCTGTCACACATGCCGGAACCACGTGCCTGACACGCCGGAACCACCTCGCGGACAGACCGGAACCACCTACCAGACATGCCTGAACCACCTGCCGAGCATGCCGGAACCACCTGCCGGACACGCCAAAATCACCTGCGGGCTAGGCCAGAACCACTTGTAGGACTCTCCTGGAGCACCTGCCGGGCATGCGGGAACCACCTCTCAGACGTGCCAGAACCACGCGCGGCACATGACGGAACCCATTACCGGACAGACCGGAACCACCTGCCGGACACGCCAGAATCACCTGCCAAGAACACCGGAACCACCTGAACAGCTCGCCAGAAACACCTGCCGGACATGCCAAAATCACCTGCCGGCTACACCAGAACCTCTTGCCGGACACTCCGGAATCACCTGCCAGACATGATGCAACCAAATGTCAGACGTGCCAGAACCACGTGCCAGAGACACCGGATGCAACTGCCGAGCATGCCGGAACCTCCTGCTCAACTCGCTGTAACCACCTGCCGGGGACGCCAAAATCACCTGTCAGCTAGGCCAGAACCACGTGGCGGACTCTATGGAATCACCCGCCGGGCATGCCGGAACCAGCTCTCAGACGTGCCAGAAGCACGTGCCGGACACGCCGGAACCACCTACTAGAGAGACCGGAACCACCTGCCAGACCCGCCTGAACCACCTGCTGAGTACGCTGGAACAACCTGCTCTACTCGCTGGAGCCACCTGCTGGACACGCCAAAATCACCTGATGGCTACGCCAGCACCACTCGGCAGACAAGCCAGAATCACCTGCAGGGTATGCCGGAACCACCTCTCAGACGTGCCAGAACCCCTTGTCGGACACTCCGGAATCACCTGTCAGGCATGCCGGAACCACCTCTCGAACGTGCCAGAATGACGTGCCAGAGACACCGGATGCACCTGCCGAGCACGCCGGAACCTCCTCTTCGACTCGCCGGAACCACCAGCCAGAGACGCCAAAATCCCCTGCCAGGTAGGCCAGAATCACATGGCGGACGCTCCGGAATCTCCCGCCGGGAAGGTAGGAACCACCTCTCAAACATACTGGAAGCACGTGCCGGACATGCCGGCACCACGTACTGGACAGACCAGAAACACCTGCCGGACCTGCCTGAACCACCTGCTGAGCACACCGGAACAACTTGCTCGACTCGCTGGAGCCACCTGCTGGACACCCCAAAATCACCAGCCAGCTATGCCAGAACCACTTGCCGTACACTCCGGAATCACCTGCTGGTTACACCAGAGCCACTTGGTGGACAATCCAGAATCACCTGCCGGACATGCCAGAACCACCTGTCACACATGCCGGAACCACGTGCCTGACACGCCGGAACCACCTCGCGGACAGACCGGAACCACCTACCAGACATGCCTGAACCACCTGCCGAGCATGCCGGAACCACCTGCCGGACACGCCAAAATCACCTGCGGGCTAGGCCAGAACCACTTGTAGGACTCTCCTGGAGCACCTGCCGGGCATGCGGGAACCACCTCTCAGACGTGCCAGAACCACGCGCGGCACATGACGGAACCCATTACCGGACAGACCGGAACCACCTGCCGGACACGCCAGAATCACCTGCCAAGAACACCGGAACCACCTGAACAGCTCGCCAGAAACACCTGCCGGACATGCCAAAATCACCTGCCGGCTACACCAGAACCTCTTGCCGGACACTCCGGAATCACCTGCCAGACATGATGCAACCAAATGTCAGACGTGCCAGAACCACGTGCCAGAGACACCGGATGCAACTGCCGAGCATGCCGGAACCTCCTGCTCAACTCGCTGTAACCACCTGCCGGGGACGCCAAAATCACCTGTCAGCTAGGCCAGAACCACGTGGCGGACTCTATGGAATCACCCGCCGGGCATGCCGGAACCAGCTCTCAGACGTGCCAGAAGCACGTGCCGGACACGCCGGAACCACCTACTAGAGAGACCGGAACCACCTGCCAGACCCGCCTGAACCACCTGCTGAGTACGCTGGAACAACCTGCTCTACTCGCTGGAGCCACCTGCTGGACACGCCAAAATCACCTGATGGCTACGCCAGCACCACTCGGCAGACAAGCCAGAATCACCTGCAGGGTATGCCGGAACCACCTCTCAGACGTGCCAGAACCCCTTGTCGGACACTCCGGAATCACCTGTCAGGCATGCCGGAACCACCTCTCGAACGTGCCAGAATGACGTGCCAGAGACACCGGATGCACCTGCCGAGCACGCCGGAACCTCCTCTTCGACTCGCCGGAACCACCAGCCAGAGACGCCAAAATCCCCTGCCAGGTAGGCCAGAATCACATGGCGGACGCTCCGGAATCTCCCGCCGGGAAGGTAGGAACCACCTCTCAAACATACTGGAAGCACGTGCCGGACATGCCGGCACCACGTACTGGACAGACCAGAAACACCTGCCGGACCTGCCTGAACCACCTGCTGAGCACACCGGAACAACTTGCTCGACTCGCTGGAGCCACCTGCTGGACACCCCAAAATCACCAGCCAGCTATGCCAGAACCACTTGCCGTACACTCCGGAATCACCTGCTGGTTACACCAGAGCCACTTGGTGGACAATCCAGAATCACCTGCCGGACATGCCAGAACCACCTGTCACACATGCCGGAACCACGTGCCTGACACGCCGGAACCACCTCGCGGACAGACCGGAACCACCTACCAGACATGCCTGAACCACCTGCCGAGCATGCCGGAACCACCTGCCGGACACGCCAAAATCACCTGCGGGCTAGGCCAGAACCACTTGTAGGACTCTCCTGGAGCACCTGCCGGGCATGCGGGAACCACCTCTCAGACGTGCCAGAACCACGCGCGGCACATGACGGAACCCATTACCGGACAGACCGGAACCACCTGCCGGACACGCCAGAATCACCTGCCAAGAACACCGGAACCACCTGAACAGCTCGCCAGAAACACCTGCCGGACATGCCAAAATCACCTGCCGGCTACACCAGAACCTCTTGCCGGACACTCCGGAATCACCTGCCAGACATGATGCAACCAAATGTCAGACGTGCCAGAACCACGTGCCAGAGACACCGGATGCAACTGCCGAGCATGCCGGAACCTCCTGCTCAACTCGCTGTAACCACCTGCCGGGGACGCCAAAATCACCTGTCAGCTAGGCCAGAACCACGTGGCGGACTCTATGGAATCACCCGCCGGGCATGCCGGAACCAGCTCTCAGACGTGCCAGAAGCACGTGCCGGACACGCCGGAACCACCTACTAGAGAGACCGGAACCACCTGCCAGACCCGCCTGAACCACCTGCTGAGTACGCTGGAACAACCTGCTCTACTCGCTGGAGCCACCTGCTGGACACGCCAAAATCACCTGATGGCTACGCCAGCACCACTCGGCAGACAAGCCAGAATCACCTGCAGGGTATGCCGGAACCACCTCTCAGACGTGCCAGAACCCCTTGTCGGACACTCCGGAATCACCTGTCAGGCATGCCGGAACCACCTCTCGAACGTGCCAGAATGACGTGCCAGAGACACCGGATGCACCTGCCGAGCACGCCGGAACCTCCTCTTCGACTCGCCGGAACCACCAGCCAGAGACGCCAAAATCCCCTGCCAGGTAGGCCAGAATCACATGGCGGACGCTCCGGAATCTCCCGCCGGGAAGGTAGGAACCACCTCTCAAACATACTGGAAGCACGTGCCGGACATGCCGGCACCACGTACTGGACAGACCAGAAACACCTGCCGGACCTGCCTGAACCACCTGCTGAGCACACCGGAACAACTTGCTCGACTCGCTGGAGCCACCTGCTGGACACCCCAAAATCACCAGCCAGCTATGCCAGAACCACTTGCCGTACACTCCGGAATCACCTGCTGGTTACACCAGAGCCACTTGGTGGACAATCCAGAATCACCTGCCGGACATGCCAGAACCACCTGTCACACATGCCGGAACCACGTGCCTGACACGCCGGAACCACCTCGCGGACAGACCGGAACCACCTACCAGACATGCCTGAACCACCTGCCGAGCATGCCGGAACCACCTGCCGGACACGCCAAAATCACCTGCGGGCTAGGCCAGAACCACTTGTAGGACTCTCCTGGAGCACCTGCCGGGCATGCGGGAACCACCTCTCAGACGTGCCAGAACCACGCGCGGCACATGACGGAACCCATTACCGGACAGACCGGAACCACCTGCCGGACACGCCAGAATCACCTGCCAAGAACACCGGAACCACCTGAACAGCTCGCCAGAAACACCTGCCGGACATGCCAAAATCACCTGCCGGCTACACCAGAACCTCTTGCCGGACACTCCGGAATCACCTGCCAGACATGATGCAACCAAATGTCAGACGTGCCAGAACCACGTGCCAGAGACACCGGATGCAACTGCCGAGCATGCCGGAACCTCCTGCTCAACTCGCTGTAACCACCTGCCGGGGACGCCAAAATCACCTGTCAGCTAGGCCAGAACCACGTGGCGGACTCTATGGAATCACCCGCCGGGCATGCCGGAACCAGCTCTCAGACGTGCCAGAAGCACGTGCCGGACACGCCGGAACCACCTACTAGAGAGACCGGAACCACCTGCCAGACCCGCCTGAACCACCTGCTGAGTACGCTGGAACAACCTGCTCTACTCGCTGGAGCCACCTGCTGGACACGCCAAAATCACCTGATGGCTACGCCAGCACCACTCGGCAGACAAGCCAGAATCACCTGCAGGGTATGCCGGAACCACCTCTCAGACGTGCCAGAACCCCTTGTCGGACACTCCGGAATCACCTGTCAGGCATGCCGGAACCACCTCTCGAACGTGCCAGAATGACGTGCCAGAGACACCGGATGCACCTGCCGAGCACGCCGGAACCTCCTCTTCGACTCGCCGGAACCACCAGCCAGAGACGCCAAAATCCCCTGCCAGGTAGGCCAGAATCACATGGCGGACGCTCCGGAATCTCCCGCCGGGAAGGTAGGAACCACCTCTCAAACATACTGGAAGCACGTGCCGGACATGCCGGCACCACGTACTGGACAGACCAGAAACACCTGCCGGACCTGCCTGAACCACCTGCTGAGCACACCGGAACAACTTGCTCGACTCGCTGGAGCCACCTGCTGGACACCCCAAAATCACCAGCCAGCTATGCCAGAACCACTTGCCGTACACTCCGGAATCACCTGCTGGTTACACCAGAGCCACTTGGTGGACAATCCAGAATCACCTGCCGGACATGCCAGAACCACCTGTCACACATGCCGGAACCACGTGCCTGACACGCCGGAACCACCTCGCGGACAGACCGGAACCACCTACCAGACATGCCGGAACCACCTGCCGGACACGCCAAAATCACCTGCGGGCTAGGCCAGAACCACTTGTAGGACTCTCCTGGAGCACCTGCCGGGCATGCGGGAACCACCTCTCAGACGTGCCAGAACCACGCGCGGCACATGACGGAACCCATTACCGGACAGACCGGAACCACCTGCCGGACACGCCAGAATCACCTGCCAAGAACACCGGAACCACCTGAACAGCTCGCCAGAAACACCTGCCGGACATGCCAAAATCACCTGCCGGCTACACCAGAACCTCTTGCCGGACACTCCGGAATCACCTGCCAGACATGATGCAACCAAATGTCAGACGTGCCAGAACCACGTGCCAGAGACACCGGATGCAACTGCCGAGCATGCCGGAACCTCCTGCTCAACTCGCTGTAACCACCTGCCGGGGACGCCAAAATCACCTGTCAGCTAGGCCAGAACCACGTGGCGGACTCTATGGAATCACCCGCCGGGCATGCCGGAACCAGCTCTCAGACGTGCCAGAAGCACGTGCCGGACACGCCGGAACCACCTACTAGAGAGACCGGAACCACCTGCCAGACCCGCCTGAACCACCTGCTGAGTACGCTGGAACAACCTGCTCTACTCGCTGGAGCCACCTGCTGGACACGCCAAAATCACCTGATGGCTACGCCAGCACCACTCGGCAGACAAGCCAGAATCACCTGCAGGGTATGCCGGAACCACCTCTCAGACGTGCCAGAACCCCTTGTCGGACACTCCGGAATCACCTGTCAGGCATGCCGGAACCACCTCTCGAACGTGCCAGAATGACGTGCCAGAGACACCGGATGCACCTGCCGAGCACGCCGGAACCTCCTCTTCGACTCGCCGGAACCACCAGCCAGAGACGCCAAAATCCCCTGCCAGGTAGGCCAGAATCACATGGCGGACGCTCCGGAATCTCCCGCCGGGAAGGTAGGAACCACCTCTCAAACATACTGGAAGCACGTGCCGGACATGCCGGCACCACGTACTGGACAGACCAGAAACACCTGCCGGACCTGCCTGAACCACCTGCTGAGCACACCGGAACAACTTGCTCGACTCGCTGGAGCCACCTGCTGGACACCCCAAAATCACCAGCCAGCTATGCCAGAACCACTTGCCGTACACTCCGGAATCACCTGCTGGTTACACCAGAGCCACTTGGTGGACAATCCAGAATCACCTGCCGGACATGCCAGAACCACCTGTCACACATGCCGGAACCACGTGCCTGACACGCCGGAACCACCTCGCGGACAGACCGGAACCACCTCGCGGACAGACCGGAACCACCTACCAGACATGCCTGAACCACCTGCCGAGCATGCCGGAACCACCTGCCGGACACGCCAAAATCACCTGCGGGCTAGGCCAGAACCACTTGTAGGACTCTCCTGGAGCACCTGCCGGGCATGCGGGAACCACCTCTCAGACGTGCCAGAACCACGTGCGGCACATGACGGAACCCATTACCGGACAGACCGGAACCACCTGCTGGACACGCCAGAATCACCTGCCAAGAACACCGGAACCACCTGAACAGCTCGCCAGAAACACCTGCCGGACATGCCAAAATCACCTGCCGGCTACACCAGAACCTCTTGCCGGACACTCCGGAATCACCTGCCAGACATGATGCAACCAAATGTCAGACGTGCCAGAACCACGTGCCAGAGACACCGGATGCAACTGCCGAGCATGCCGGAACCTCCTGCTCAACTCGCTGTAACCACCTGCCGGGGACGCCAAAATCACCTGTCAGCTAGGCCAGAACCACGTGGCGGACTCTATGGAATCACCCGCCGGGCATGCCGGAACCAGCTCTCAGACGTGCCAGAAGCACGTGCCGGACACGCCGGAACCACCTACTAGAGAGACCGGAACCACCTGCCAGACCCGCCTGAACCACCTGCTGAGTACGCTGGAACAACCTGCTCTACTCGCTGGAGCCACCTGCTGGACACGCCAAAATCACCTGATGGCTACGCCAGCACCACTCGGCAGACAAGCCAGAATCACCTGCAGGGTATGCCGGAACCACCTCTCAGACGTGCCAGAACCCCTTGTCGGACACTCCGGAATCACCTGTCAGGCATGCCGGAACCACCTCTCGAACGTGCCAGAATGACGTGCCAGAGACACCGGATGCACCTGCCGAGCACGCCGGAACCTCCTCTTCGACTCGCCGGAACCACCAGCCAGAGACGCCAAAATCCCCTGCCAGGTAGGCCAGAATCACATGGCGGACGCTCCGGAATCTCCCGCCGGGAAGGTAGGAACCACCTCTCAAACATACTGGAAGCACGTGCCGGACATGCCGGCACCACGTACTGGACAGACCAGAAACACCTGCCGGACCTGCCTGAACCACCTGCTGAGCACACCGGAACAACTTGCTCGACTCGCTGGAGCCACCTGCTGGACACCCCAAAATCACCAGCCAGCTATGCCAGAACCACTTGCCGTACACTCCGGAATCACCTGCTGGTTACACCAGAGCCACTTGGTGGACAATCCAGAATCACCTGCCGGACATGCCAGAACCACCTGTCACACATGCCGGAACCACGTGCCTGACACGCCGGAACCACCTCGCGGACAGACCGGAACCACCTCGCGGACAGACCGGAACCACCTACCAGACATGCCTGAACCACCTGCCGAGCATGCCGGAACCACCTGCCGGACACGCCAAAATCACCTGCGGGCTAGGCCAGAACCACTTGTAGGACTCTCCTGGAGCACCTGCCGGGCATGCGGGAACCACCTCTCAGACGTGCCAGAACCACGTGCGGCACATGACGGAACCCATTACCGGACAGACCGGAACCACCTGCTGGACACGCCAGAATCACCTGCCAAGAACACCGGAACCACCTGAACAGCTCGCCAGAAACACCTGCCGGACATGCCAAAATCACCTGCCGGCTACACCAGAACCTCTTGCCGGACACTCCGGAATCACCTGCCAGACATGATGCAACCAAATGTCAGACGTGCCAGAACCACGTGCCAGAGACACCGGATGCAACTGCCGAGCATGCCGGAACCTCCTGCTCAACTCGCTGTAACCACCTGCCGGGGACGCCAAAATCACCTGTCAGCTAGGCCAGAACCACGTGGCGGACTCTATGGAATCACCCGCCGGGCATGCCGGAACCAGCTCTCAGACGTGCCAGAAGCACGTGCCGGACACGCCGGAACCACCTACTAGAGAGACCGGAACCACCTGCCAGACCCGCCTGAACCACCTGCTGAGTACGCTGGAACAACCTGCTCTACTCGCTGGAGCCACCTGCTGGACACGCCAAAATCACCTGATGGCTACGCCAGCACCACTCGGCAGACAAGCCAGAATCACCTGCAGGGTATGCCGGAACCACCTCTCAGACGTGCCAGAACCCCTTGTCGGACACTCCGGAATCACCTGTCAGGCATGCCGGAACCACCTCTCGAACGTGCCAGAATGACGTGCCAGAGACACCGGATGCACCTGCCGAGCACGCCGGAACCTCCTCTTCGACTCGCCGGAACCACCAGCCAGAGACGCCAAAATCCCCTGCCAGGTAGGCCAGAATCACATGGCGGACGCTCCGGAATCTCCCGCCGGGAAGGTAGGAACCACCTCTCAAACATACTGGAAGCACGTGCCGGACATGCCGGCACCACGTACTGGACAGACCAGAAACACCTGCCGGACCTGCCTGAACCACCTGCTGAGCACACCGGAACAACTTGCTCGACTCGCTGGAGCCACCTGCTGGACACCCCAAAATCACCAGCCAGCTATGCCAGAACCACTTGCCGTACACTCCGGAATCACCTGCTGGTTACACCAGAGCCACTTGGTGGACAATCCAGAATCACCTGCCGGACATGCCAGAACCACCTGTCACACATGCCGGAACCACGTGCCTGACACGCCGGAACCACCTCGCGGACAGACCGGAACCACCTACCAGACATGCCGGAACCACCTGCCGGACACGCCAAAATCACCTGCGGGCTAGGCCAGAACCACTTGTAGGACTCTCCTGGAGCACCTGCCGGGCATGCGGGAACCACCTCTCAGACGTGCCAGAACCACGCGCGGCACATGACGGAACCCATTACCGGACAGACCGGAACCACCTGCCGGACACGCCAGAATCACCTGCCAAGAACACCGGAACCACCTGAACAGCTCGCCAGAAACACCTGCCGGACATGCCAAAATCACCTGCCGGCTACACCAGAACCTCTTGCCGGACACTCCGGAATCACCTGCCAGACATGATGCAACCAAATGTCAGACGTGCCAGAACCACGTGCCAGAGACACCGGATGCAACTGCCGAGCATGCCGGAACCTCCTGCTCAACTCGCTGTAACCACCTGCCGGGGACGCCAAAATCACCTGTCAGCTAGGCCAGAACCACGTGGCGGACTCTATGGAATCACCCGCCGGGCATGCCGGAACCAGCTCTCAGACGTGCCAGAAGCACGTGCCGGACACGCCGGAACCACCTACTAGAGAGACCGGAACCACCTGCCAGACCCGCCTGAACCACCTGCTGAGTACGCTGGAACAACCTGCTCTACTCGCTGGAGCCACCTGCTGGACACGCCAAAATCACCTGATGGCTACGCCAGCACCACTCGGCAGACAAGCCAGAATCACCTGCAGGGTATGCCGGAACCACCTCTCAGACGTGCCAGAACCCCTTGTCGGACACTCCGGAATCACCTGTCAGGCATGCCGGAACCACCTCTCGAACGTGCCAGAATGACGTGCCAGAGACACCGGATGCACCTGCCGAGCACGCCGGAACCTCCTCTTCGACTCGCCGGAACCACCAGCCAGAGACGCCAAAATCCCCTGCCAGGTAGGCCAGAATCACATGGCGGACGCTCCGGAATCTCCCGCCGGGAAGGTAGGAACCACCTCTCAAACATACTGGAAGCACGTGCCGGACATGCCGGCACCACGTACTGGACAGACCAGAAACACCTGCCGGACCTGCCTGAACCACCTGCTGAGCACACCGGAACAACTTGCTCGACTCGCTGGAGCCACCTGCTGGACACCCCAAAATCACCAGCCAGCTATGCCAGAACCACTTGCCGTACACTCCGGAATCACCTGCTGGTTACACCAGAGCCACTTGGTGGACAATCCAGAATCACCTGCCGGACATGCCAGAACCACCTGTCACACATGCCGGAACCACGTGCCTGACACGCCGGAACCACCTCGCGGACAGACCGGAACCACCTACCAGACATGCCGGAACCACCTGCCGGACACGCCAAAATCACCTGCGGGCTAGGCCAGAACCACTTGTAGGACTCTCCTGGAGCACCTGCCGGGCATGCGGGAACCACCTCTCAGACGTGCCAGAACCACGTGCGGCACATGACGGAACCCATTACCGGACAGACCGGAACCACCTGCTGGACACGCCAGAATCACCTGCCAAGAACACCGGAACCACCTGAACAGCTCGCCAGAAACACCTGCCGGACATGCCAAAATCACCTGCCGGCTACACCAGAACCTCTTGCCGGACACTCCGGAATCACCTGCCAGACATGATGCAACCAAATGTCAGACGTGCCAGAACCACGTGCCAGAGACACCGGATGCAACTGCCGAGCATGCCGGAACCTCCTGCTCAACTCGCTGTAACCACCTGCCGGGGACGCCAAAATCACCTGTCAGCTAGGCCAGAACCACGTGGCGGACTCTATGGAATCACCCGCCGGGCATGCCGGAACCAGCTCTCAGACGTGCCAGAAGCACGTGCCGGACACGCCGGAACCACCTACTAGAGAGACCGGAACCACCTGCCAGACCCGCCTGAACCACCTGCTGAGTACGCTGGAACAACCTGCTCTACTCGCTGGAGCCACCTGCTGGACACGCCAAAATCACCTGATGGCTACGCCAGCACCACTCGGCAGACAAGCCAGAATCACCTGCAGGGTATGCCGGAACCACCTCTCAGACGTGCCAGAACCCCTTGTCGGACACTCCGGAATCACCTGTCAGGCATGCCGGAACCACCTCTCGAACGTGCCAGAATGACGTGCCAGAGACACCGGATGCACCTGCCGAGCACGCCGGAACCTCCTCTTCGACTCGCCGGAACCACCAGCCAGAGACGCCAAAATCCCCTGCCAGGTAGGCCAGAATCACATGGCGGACGCTCCGGAATCTCCCGCCGGGAAGGTAGGAACCACCTCTCAAACATACTGGAAGCACGTGCCGGACATGCCGGCACCACGTACTGGACAGACCAGAAACACCTGCCGGACCTGCCTGAACCACCTGCTGAGCACACCGGAACAACTTGCTCGACTCGCTGGAGCCACCTGCTGGACACCCCAAAATCACCAGCCAGCTATGCCAGAACCACTTGCCGTACACTCCGGAATCACCTGCTGGTTACACCAGAGCCACTTGGTGGACAATCCAGAATCACCTGCCGGACATGCCAGAACCACCTGTCACACATGCCGGAACCACGTGCCTGACACGCCGGAACCACCTCGCGGACAGACCGGAACCACCTACCAGACATGCCGGAACCACCTGCCGGACACGCCAAAATCACCTGCGGGCTAGGCCAGAACCACTTGTAGGACTCTCCTGGAGCACCTGCCGGGCATGCGGGAACCACCTCTCAGACGTGCCAGAACCACGCGCGGCACATGACGGAACCCATTACCGGACAGACCGGAACCACCTGCCGGACACGCCAGAATCACCTGCCAAGAACACCGGAACCACCTGAACAGCTCGCCAGAAACACCTGCCGGACATGCCAAAATCACCTGCCGGCTACACCAGAACCTCTTGCCGGACACTCCGGAATCACCTGCCAGACATGATGCAACCAAATGTCAGACGTGCCAGAACCACGTGCCAGAGACACCGGATGCAACTGCCGAGCATGCCGGAACCTCCTGCTCAACTCGCTGTAACCACCTGCCGGGGACGCCAAAATCACCTGTCAGCTAGGCCAGAACCACGTGGCGGACTCTATGGAATCACCCGCCGGGCATGCCGGAACCAGCTCTCAGACGTGCCAGAAGCACGTGCCGGACACGCCGGAACCACCTACTAGAGAGACCGGAACCACCTGCCAGACCCGCCTGAACCACCTGCTGAGTACGCTGGAACAACCTGCTCTACTCGCTGGAGCCACCTGCTGGACACGCCAAAATCACCTGATGGCTACGCCAGCACCACTCGGCAGACAAGCCAGAATCACCTGCAGGGTATGCCGGAACCACCTCTCAGACGTGCCAGAACCCCTTGTCGGACACTCCGGAATCACCTGTCAGGCATGCCGGAACCACCTCTCGAACGTGCCAGAATGACGTGCCAGAGACACCGGATGCACCTGCCGAGCACGCCGGAACCTCCTCTTCGACTCGCCGGAACCACCAGCCAGAGACGCCAAAATCCCCTGCCAGGTAGGCCAGAATCACATGGCGGACGCTCCGGAATCTCCCGCCGGGAAGGTAGGAACCACCTCTCAAACATACTGGAAGCACGTGCCGGACATGCCGGCACCACGTACTGGACAGACCAGAAACACCTGCCGGACCTGCCTGAACCACCTGCTGAGCACACCGGAACAACTTGCTCGACTCGCTGGAGCCACCTGCTGGACACCCCAAAATCACCAGCCAGCTATGCCAGAACCACTTGCCGTACACTCCGGAATCACCTGCTGGTTACACCAGAGCCACTTGGTGGACAATCCAGAATCACCTGCCGGACATGCCAGAACCACCTGTCACACATGCCGGAACCACGTGCCTGACACGCCGGAACCACCTCGCGGACAGACCGGAACCACCTACCAGACATGCCGGAACCACCTGCCGGACACGCCAAAATCACCTGCGGGCTAGGCCAGAACCACTTGTAGGACTCTCCTGGAGCACCTGCCGGGCATGCGGGAACCACCTCTCAGACGTGCCAGAACCACGTGCGGCACATGACGGAACCCATTACCGGACAGACCGGAACCACCTGCTGGACACGCCAGAATCACCTGCCAAGAACACCGGAACCACCTGAACAGCTCGCCAGAAACACCTGCCGGACATGCCAAAATCACCTGCCGGCTACACCAGAACCTCTTGCCGGACACTCCGGAATCACCTGCCAGACATGATGCAACCAAATGTCAGACGTGCCAGAACCACGTGCCAGAGACACCGGATGCAACTGCCGAGCATGCCAGAACCTCCTGCTCAACTCGCTGTAACCACCTGCCGGGGACGCCAAAATCACCTGTCAGCTAGGCCAGAACCACGTGGCGGACTCTATGGAATCACCCGCCGGGCATGCCGGAACCAGCTCTCAGACGTGCCAGAAGCACGTGCCGGACACGCCGGAACCACCTACTAGAGAGACCGGAACCACCTGCCAGACCCGCCTGAACCACCTGCTGAGTACGCTGGAACAACCTGCTCTACTCGCTGGAGCCACCTGCTGGACACGCCAAAATCACCTGATGGCTACGCCAGCACCACTCGGCAGACAAGCCAGAATCACCTGCAGGGTATGCCGGAACCACCTCTCAGACGTGCCAGAACCCCTTGTCGGACACTCCGGAATCACCTGTCAGGCATGCCGGAACCACCTCTCGAACGTGCCAGAATGACGTGCCAGAGACACCGGATGCACCTGCCGAGCACGCCGGAACCTCCTCTTCGACTCGCCGGAACCACCAGCCAGAGACGCCAAAATCCCCTGCCAGGTAGGCCAGAATCACATGGCGGACGCTCCGGAATCTCCCGCCGGGAAGGTAGGAACCACCTCTCAAACATACTGGAAGCACGTGCCGGACATGCCGGCACCACGTACTGGACAGACCAGAAACACCTGCCGGACCTGCCTGAACCACCTGCTGAGCACACCGGAACAACTTGCTCGACTCGCTGGAGCCACCTGCTGGACACCCCAAAATCACCAGCCAGCTATGCCAGAACCACTTGCCGTACACTCCGGAATCACCTGCTGGTTACACCAGAGCCACTTGGTGGACAATCCAGAATCACCTGCCGGACATGCCAGAACCACCTGTCACACATGCCGGAACCACGTGCCTGACACGCCGGAACCACCTCGCGGACAGACCGGAACCACCTACCAGACATGCCGGAACCACCTGCCGGACACGCCAAAATCACCTGCGGGCTAGGCCAGAACCACTTGTAGGACTCTCCTGGAGCACCTGCCGGGCATGCGGGAACCACCTCTCAGACGTGCCAGAACCACGTGCGGCACATGACGGAACCCATTACCGGACAGACCGGAACCACCTGCTGGACACGCCAGAATCACCTGCCAAGAACACCGGAACCACCTGAACAGCTCGCCAGAAACACCTGCCGGACATGCCAAAATCACCTGCCGGCTACACCAGAACCTCTTGCCGGACACTCCGGAATCACCTGCCAGACATGATGCAACCAAATGTCAGACGTGCCAGAACCACGTGCCAGAGACACCGGATGCAACTGCCGAGCATGCCAGAACCTCCTGCTCAACTCGCTGTAACCACCTGCCGGGGACGCCAAAATCACCTGTCAGCTAGGCCAGAACCACGTGGCGGACTCTATGGAATCACCCGCCGGGCATGCCGGAACCAGCTCTCAGACGTGCCAGAAGCACGTGCCGGACACGCCGGAACCACCTACTAGAGAGACCGGAACCACCTGCCAGACCCGCCTGAACCACCTGCTGAGTACGCTGGAACAACCTGCTCTACTCGCTGGAGCCACCTGCTGGACACGCCAAAATCACCTGATGGCTACGCCAGCACCACTCGGCAGACAAGCCAGAATCACCTGCAGGGTATGCCGGAACCACCTCTCAGACGTGCCAGAACCCCTTGTCGGACACTCCGGAATCACCTGTCAGGCATGCCGGAACCACCTCTCGAACGTGCCAGAATGACGTGCCAGAGACACCGGATGCACCTGCCGAGCACGCCGGAACCTCCTCTTCGACTCGCCGGAACCACCAGCCAGAGACGCCAAAATCCCCTGCCAGGTAGGCCAGAATCACATGGCGGACGCTCCGGAATCTCCCGCCGGGAAGGTAGGAACCACCTCTCAAACATACTGGAAGCACGTGCCGGACATGCCGGCACCACGTACTGGACAGACCAGAAACACCTGCCGGACCTGCCTGAACCACCTGCTGAGCACACCGGAACAACTTGCTCGACTCGCTGGAGCCACCTGCTGGACACCCCAAAATCACCAGCCAGCTATGCCAGAACCACTTGCCGTACACTCCGGAATCACCTGCTGGTTACACCAGAGCCACTTGGTGGACAATCCAGAATCACCTGCCGGACATGCCAGAACCACCTGTCACACATGCCGGAACCACGTGCCTGACACGCCGGAACCACCTCGCGGACAGACCGGAACCACCTACCAGACATGCCGGAACCACCTGCCGGACACGCCAAAATCACCTGCGGGCTAGGCCAGAACCACTTGTAGGACTCTCCTGGAGCACCTGCCGGGCATGCGGGAACCACCTCTCAGACGTGCCAGAACCACGTGCGGCACATGACGGAACCCATTACCGGACAGACCGGAACCACCTGCTGGACACGCCAGAATCACCTGCCAAGAACACCGGAACCACCTGAACAGCTCGCCAGAAACACCTGCCGGACATGCCAAAATCACCTGCCGGCTACACCAGAACCTCTTGCCGGACACTCCGGAATCACCTGCCAGACATGATGCAACCAAATGTCAGACGTGCCAGAACCACGTGCCAGAGACACCGGATGCAACTGCCGAGCATGCCAGAACCTCCTGCTCAACTCGCTGTAACCACCTGCCGGGGACGCCAAAATCACCTGTCAGCTAGGCCAGAACCACGTGGCGGACTCTATGGAATCACCCGCCGGGCATGCCGGAACCAGCTCTCAGACGTGCCAGAAGCACGTGCCGGACACGCCGGAACCACCTACTAGAGAGACCGGAACCACCTGCCAGACCCGCCTGAACCACCTGCTGAGTACGCTGGAACAACCTGCTCTACTCGCTGGAGCCACCTGCTGGACACGCCAAAATCACCTGATGGCTACGCCAGCACCACTCGGCAGACAAGCCAGAATCACCTGCAGGGTATGCCGGAACCACCTCTCAGACGTGCCAGAACCCCTTGTCGGACACTCCGGAATCACCTGTCAGGCATGCCGGAACCACCTCTCGAACGTGCCAGAATGACGTGCCAGAGACACCGGATGCACCTGCCGAGCACGCCGGAACCTCCTCTTCGACTCGCCGGAACCACCAGCCAGAGACGCCAAAATCCCCTGCCAGGTAGGCCAGAATCACATGGCGGACGCTCCGGAATCTCCCGCCGGGAAGGTAGGAACCACCTCTCAAACATACTGGAAGCACGTGCCGGACATGCCGGCACCACGTACTGGACAGACCAGAAACACCTGCCGGACCTGCCTGAACCACCTGCTGAGCACACCGGAACAACTTGCTCGACTCGCTGGAGCCACCTGCTGGACACCCCAAAATCACCAGCCAGCTATGCCAGAACCACTTGCCGTACACTCCGGAATCACCTGCTGGTTACACCAGAGCCACTTGGTGGACAATCCAGAATCACCTGCCGGACATGCCAGAACCACCTGTCACACATGCCGGAACCACGTGCCTGACACGCCGGAACCACCTCGCGGACAGACCGGAACCACCTACCAGACATGCCTGAACCACCTGCCGAGCATGCCGGAACCACCTGCCGGACACGCCAAAATCACCTGCGGGCTAGGCCAGAACCACTTGTAGGACTCTCCTGGAGCACCTGCCGGGCATGCGGGAACCACCTCTCAGACGTGCCAGAACCACGTGCGGCACATGACGGAACCCATTACCGGACAGACCGGAACCACCTGCTGGACACGCCAGAATCACCTGCCAAGAACACCGGAACCACCTGAACAGCTCGCCAGAAACACCTGCCGGACATGCCAAAATCACCTGCCGGCTACACCAGAACCTCTTGCCGGACACTCCGGAATCACCTGCCAGACATGATGCAACCAAATGTCAGACGTGCCAGAACCACGTGCCAGAGACACCGGATGCAACTGCCGAGCATGCCGGAACCTCCTGCTCAACTCGCTGTAACCACCTGCCGGGGACGCCAAAATCACCTGTCAGCTAGGCCAGAACCACGTGGCGGACTCTATGGAATCACCCGCCGGGCATGCCGGAACCAGCTCTCAGACGTGCCAGAAGCACGTGCCGGACACGCCGGAACCACCTACTAGAGAGACCGGAACCACCTGCCAGACCCGCCTGAACCACCTGCTGAGTACGCTGGAACAACCTGCTCTACTCGCTGGAGCCACCTGCTGGACACGCCAAAATCACCTGATGGCTACGCCAGCACCACTCGGCAGACAAGCCAGAATCACCTGCAGGGTATGCCGGAACCACCTCTCAGACGTGCCAGAACCCCTTGTCGGACACTCCGGAATCACCTGTCAGGCATGCCGGAACCACCTCTCGAACGTGCCAGAATGACGTGCCAGAGACACCGGATGCACCTGCCGAGCACGCCGGAACCTCCTCTTCGACTCGCCGGAACCACCAGCCAGAGACGCCAAAATCCCCTGCCAGGTAGGCCAGAATCACATGGCGGACGCTCCGGAATCTCCCGCCGGGAAGGTAGGAACCACCTCTCAAACATACTGGAAGCACGTGCCGGACATGCCGGCACCACGTACTGGACAGACCAGAAACACCTGCCGGACCTGCCTGAACCACCTGCTGAGCACACCGGAACAACTTGCTCGACTCGCTGGAGCCACCTGCTGGACACCCCAAAATCACCAGCCAGCTATGCCAGAACCACTTGCCGTACACTCCGGAATCACCTGCTGGTTACACCAGAGCCACTTGGTGGACAATCCAGAATCACCTGCCGGACATGCCAGAACCACCTGTCACACATGCCGGAACCACGTGCCTGACACGCCGGAACCACCTCGCGGACAGACCGGAACCACCTACCAGACATGCCTGAACCACCTGCCGAGCATGCCGGAACCACCTGCCGGACACGCCAAAATCACCTGCGGGCTAGGCCAGAACCACTTGTAGGACTCTCCTGGAGCACCTGCCGGGCATGCGGGAACCACCTCTCAGACGTGCCAGAACCACGTGCGGCACATGACGGAACCCATTACCGGACAGACCGGAACCACCTGCTGGACACGCCAGAATCACCTGCCAAGAACACCGGAACCACCTGAACAGCTCGCCAGAAACACCTGCCGGACATGCCAAAATCACCTGCCGGCTACACCAGAACCTCTTGCCGGACACTCCGGAATCACCTGCCAGACATGATGCAACCAAATGTCAGACGTGCCAGAACCACGTGCCAGAGACACCGGATGCAACTGCCGAGCATGCCGGAACCTCCTGCTCAACTCGCTGTAACCACCTGCCGGGGACGCCAAAATCACCTGTCAGCTAGGCCAGAACCACGTGGCGGACTCT
Source organism: Equus asinus (assembly GCF_041296235.1). Classification (NCBI taxonomy): domain Eukaryota; kingdom Metazoa; phylum Chordata; class Mammalia; order Perissodactyla; family Equidae; genus Equus; species Equus asinus. The sequence continues at coordinate 28,246 of NW_027225203.1, forward strand.
ATGGAATCACCCGCCGGGCATGCCGGAACCAGCTCTCAGACGTGCCAGAAGCACGTGCCGGACACGCCGGAACCACCTACTAGAGAGACCGGAACCACCTGCCAGACCTGCCTGAACCACCTGCTGAGTACGCTGGAACAACCTGCTCTACTCGCTGGAGCCACCTGCTGGACACGCCAAAATCACCTGATGGCTACGCCAGCACCACTCGGCAGACAAGCCAGAATCACCTGCAGGGTATGCCGGAACCACCTCTCAGACGTGCCAGAACCCCTTGTCGGACACTCCGGAATCACCTGTCAGGCATGCCGGAACCACCTCTCGAACGTGCCAGAATGACGTGCCAGAGACACCGGATGCACCTGCCGAGCACGCCGGAACCTCCTCTTCGACTCGCCGGAACCACCAGCCAGAGACGCCAAAATCCCCTGCCAGGTAGGCCAGAATCACATGGCGGACGCTCCGGAATCTCCCGCCGGGAAGGTAGGAACCACCTCTCAAACATACTGGAAGCACGTGCCGGACATGCCGGCACCACGTACTGGACAGACCAGAAACACCTGCCGGACCTGCCTGAACCACCTGCTGAGCACACCGGAACAACTTGCTCGACTCGCTGGAGCCACCTGCTGGACACCCCAAAATCACCAGCCAGCTATGCCAGAACCACTTGCCGTACACTCCGGAATCACCTGCTGGTTACACCAGAGCCACTTGGTGGACAATCCAGAATCACCTGCCGGACATGCCAGAACCACCTGTCACACATGCCGGAACCACGTGCCTGACACGCCGGAACCACCTCGCGGACAGACCGGAACCACCTACCAGACATGCCTGAACCACCTGCCGAGCATGCCGGAACCACCTGCCGGACACGCCAAAATCACCTGCGGGCTAGGCCAGAACCACTTGTAGGACTCTCCTGGAGCACCTGCCGGGCATGCGGGAACCACCTCTCAGACGTGCCAGAACCACGCGCGGCACATGACGGAACCCATTACCGGACAGACCGGAACCACCTGCCGGACATGCCAGAATCACCTGCCAAGAACACCGGAACCACCTGAACAGCTCGCCAGAAACACCTGCCGGACATGCCAAAATCACCTGCCGGCTACACCAGAACCTCTTGCCGGACACTCCGGAATCACCTGCCAGACATGATGCAACCAAATGTCAGACGTGCCAGAACCACGTGCCAGAGACACCGGATGCAACTGCCGAGCATGCCGGAACCTCCTGCTCAACTCGCTGTAACCACCTGCCGGGGACGCCAAAATCACCTGTCAGCTAGGCCAGAACCACGTGGCGGACTCTATGGAATCACCCGCCGGGCATGCCGGAACCAGCTCTCAGACGTGCCAGAAGCACGTGCCGGACACGCCGGAACCACCTACTAGAGAGACCGGAACCACCTGCCAGACCCGCCTGAACCACCTGCTGAGTACGCTGGAACAACCTGCTCTACTCGCTGGAGCCACCTGCTGGACACGCCAAAATCACCTGATGGCTACGCCAGCACCACTCGGCAGACAAGCCAGAATCACCTGCAGGGTATGCCGGAACCACCTCTCAGACGTGCCAGAACCCCTTGTCGGACACTCCGGAATCACCTGTCAGGCATGCCGGAACCACCTCTCGAACGTGCCAGAATGACGTGCCAGAGACACCGGATGCACCTGCCGAGCACGCCGGAACCTCCTCTTCGACTCGCCGGAACCACCAGCCAGAGACGCCAAAATCCCCTGCCAGGTAGGCCAGAATCACATGGCGGACGCTCCGGAATCTCCCGCCGGGAAGGTAGGAACCACCTCTCAAACATACTGGAAGCACGTGCCGGACATGCCGGCACCACGTACTGGACAGACCAGAAACACCTGCCGGACCTGCCTGAACCACCTGCTGAGCACACCGGAACAACTTGCTCGACTCGCTGGAGCCACCTGCTGGACACCCCAAAATCACCAGCCAGCTATGCCAGAACCACTTGCCGTACACTCCGGAATCACCTGCTGGTTACACCAGAGCCACTTGGTGGACAATCCAGAATCACCTGCCGGACATGCCAGAACCACCTGTCACACATGCCGGAACCACGTGCCTGACACGCCGGAACCACCTCGCGGACAGACCGGAACCACCTACCAGACATGCCTGAACCACCTGCCGAGCATGCCGGAACCACCTGCCGGACACGCCAAAATCACCTGCGGGCTAGGCCAGAACCACTTGTAGGACTCTCCTGGAGCACCTGCCGGGCATGCGGGAACCACCTCTCAGACGTGCCAGAACCACGCGCGGCACATGACGGAACCCATTACCGGACAGACCGGAACCACCTGCCGGACACGCCAGAATCACCTGCCAAGAACACCGGAACCACCTGAACAGCTCGCCAGAAACACCTGCCGGACATGCCAAAATCACCTGCCGGCTACACCAGAACCTCTTGCCGGACACTCCGGAATCACCTGCCAGACATGATGCAACCAAATGTCAGACGTGCCAGAACCACGTGCCAGAGACACCGGATGCAACTGCCGAGCATGCCGGAACCTCCTGCTCAACTCGCTGTAACCACCTGCCGGGGACGCCAAAATCACCTGTCAGCTAGGCCAGAACCACGTGGCGGACTCTATGGAATCACCCGCCGGGCATGCCGGAACCAGCTCTCAGACGTGCCAGAAGCACGTGCCGGACACGCCGGAACCACCTACTAGAGAGACCGGAACCACCTGCCAGACCCGCCTGAACCACCTGCTGAGTACGCTGGAACAACCTGCTCTACTCGCTGGAGCCACCTGCTGGACACGCCAAAATCACCTGATGGCTACGCCAGCACCACTCGGCAGACAAGCCAGAATCACCTGCAGGGTATGCCGGAACCACCTCTCAGACGTGCCAGAACCCCTTGTCGGACACTCCGGAATCACCTGTCAGGCATGCCGGAACCACCTCTCGAACGTGCCAGAATGACGTGCCAGAGACACCGGATGCACCTGCCGAGCACGCCGGAACCTCCTCTTCGACTCGCCGGAACCACCAGCCAGAGACGCCAAAATCCCCTGCCAGGTAGGCCAGAATCACATGGCGGACGCTCCGGAATCTCCCGCCGGGAAGGTAGGAACCACCTCTCAAACATACTGGAAGCACGTGCCGGACATGCCGGCACCACGTACTGGACAGACCAGAAACACCTGCCGGACCTGCCTGAACCACCTGCTGAGCACACCGGAACAACTTGCTCGACTCGCTGGAGCCACCTGCTGGACACCCCAAAATCACCAGCCAGCTATGCCAGAACCACTTGCCGTACACTCCGGAATCACCTGCTGGTTACACCAGAGCCACTTGGTGGACAATCCAGAATCACCTGCCGGACATGCCAGAACCACCTGTCACACATGCCGGAACCACGTGCCTGACACGCCGGAACCACCTCGCGGACAGACCGGAACCACCTACCAGACATGCCTGAACCACCTGCCGAGCATGCCGGAACCACCTGCCGGACACGCCAAAATCACCTGCGGGCTAGGCCAGAACCACTTGTAGGACTCTCCTGGAGCACCTGCCGGGCATGCGGGAACCACCTCTCAGACGTGCCAGAACCACGCGCGGCACATGACGGAACCCATTACCGGACAGACCGGAACCACCTGCCGGACACGCCAGAATCACCTGCCAAGAACACCGGAACCACCTGAACAGCTCGCCAGAAACACCTGCCGGACATGCCAAAATCACCTGCCGGCTACACCAGAACCTCTTGCCGGACACTCCGGAATCACCTGCCAGACATGATGCAACCAAATGTCAGACGTGCCAGAACCACGTGCCAGAGACACCGGATGCAACTGCCGAGCATGCCGGAACCTCCTGCTCAACTCGCTGTAACCACCTGCCGGGGACGCCAAAATCACCTGTCAGCTAGGCCAGAACCACGTGGCGGACTCTATGGAATCACCCGCCGGGCATGCCGGAACCAGCTCTCAGACGTGCCAGAAGCACGTGCCGGACACGCCGGAACCACCTACTAGAGAGACCGGAACCACCTGCCAGACCCGCCTGAACCACCTGCTGAGTACGCTGGAACAACCTGCTCTACTCGCTGGAGCCACCTGCTGGACACGCCAAAATCACCTGATGGCTACGCCAGCACCACTCGGCAGACAAGCCAGAATCACCTGCAGGGTATGCCGGAACCACCTCTCAGACGTGCCAGAACCCCTTGTCGGACACTCCGGAATCACCTGTCAGGCATGCCGGAACCACCTCTCGAACGTGCCAGAATGACGTGCCAGAGACACCGGATGCACCTGCCGAGCACGCCGGAACCTCCTCTTCGACTCGCCGGAACCACCAGCCAGAGACGCCAAAATCCCCTGCCAGGTAGGCCAGAATCACATGGCGGACGCTCCGGAATCTCCCGCCGGGAAGGTAGGAACCACCTCTCAAACATACTGGAAGCACGTGCCGGACATGCCGGCACCACGTACTGGACAGACCAGAAACACCTGCCGGACCTGCCTGAACCACCTGCTGAGCACACCGGAACAACTTGCTCGACTCGCTGGAGCCACCTGCTGGACACCCCAAAATCACCAGCCAGCTATGCCAGAACCACTTGCCGTACACTCCGGAATCACCTGCTGGTTACACCAGAGCCACTTGGTGGACAATCCAGAATCACCTGCCGGACATGCCAGAACCACCTGTCACACATGCCGGAACCACGTGCCTGACACGCCGGAACCACCTCGCGGACAGACCGGAACCACCTACCAGACATGCCTGAACCACCTGCCGAGCATGCCGGAACCACCTGCCGGACACGCCAAAATCACCTGCGGGCTAGGCCAGAACCACTTGTAGGACTCTCCTGGAGCACCTGCCGGGCATGCGGGAACCACCTCTCAGACGTGCCAGAACCACGCGCGGCACATGACGGAACCCATTACCGGACAGACCGGAACCACCTGCCGGACACGCCAGAATCACCTGCCAAGAACACCGGAACCACCTGAACAGCTCGCCAGAAACACCTGCCGGACATGCCAAAATCACCTGCCGGCTACACCAGAACCTCTTGCCGGACACTCCGGAATCACCTGCCAGACATGATGCAACCAAATGTCAGACGTGCCAGAACCACGTGCCAGAGACACCGGATGCAACTGCCGAGCATGCCGGAACCTCCTGCTCAACTCGCTGTAACCACCTGCCGGGGACGCCAAAATCACCTGTCAGCTAGGCCAGAACCACGTGGCGGACTCTATGGAATCACCCGCCGGGCATGCCGGAACCAGCTCTCAGACGTGCCAGAAGCACGTGCCGGACACGCCGGAACCACCTACTAGAGAGACCGGAACCACCTGCCAGACCCGCCTGAACCACCTGCTGAGTACGCTGGAACAACCTGCTCTACTCGCTGGAGCCACCTGCTGGACACGCCAAAATCACCTGATGGCTACGCCAGCACCACTCGGCAGACAAGCCAGAATCACCTGCAGGGTATGCCGGAACCACCTCTCAGACGTGCCAGAACCCCTTGTCGGACACTCCGGAATCACCTGTCAGGCATGCCGGAACCACCTCTCGAACGTGCCAGAATGACGTGCCAGAGACACCGGATGCACCTGCCGAGCACGCCGGAACCTCCTCTTCGACTCGCCGGAACCACCAGCCAGAGACGCCAAAATCCCCTGCCAGGTAGGCCAGAATCACATGGCGGACGCTCCGGAATCTCCCGCCGGGAAGGTAGGAACCACCTCTCAAACATACTGGAAGCACGTGCCGGACATGCCGGCACCACGTACTGGACAGACCAGAAACACCTGCCGGACCTGCCTGAACCACCTGCTGAGCACACCGGAACAACTTGCTCGACTCGCTGGAGCCACCTGCTGGACACCCCAAAATCACCAGCCAGCTATGCCAGAACCACTTGCCGTACACTCCGGAATCACCTGCTGGTTACACCAGAGCCACTTGGTGGACAATCCAGAATCACCTGCCGGACATGCCAGAACCACCTGTCACACATGCCGGAACCACGTGCCTGACACGCCGGAACCACCTCGCGGACAGACCGGAACCACCTACCAGACATGCCTGAACCACCTGCCGAGCATGCCGGAACCACCTGCCGGACACGCCAAAATCACCTGCGGGCTAGGCCAGAACCACTTGTAGGACTCTCCTGGAGCACCTGCCGGGCATGCGGGAACCACCTCTCAGACGTGCCAGAACCACGCGCGGCACATGACGGAACCCATTACCGGACAGACCGGAACCACCTGCCGGACACGCCAGAATCACCTGCCAAGAACACCGGAACCACCTGAACAGCTCGCCAGAAACACCTGCCGGACATGCCAAAATCACCTGCCGGCTACACCAGAACCTCTTGCCGGACACTCCGGAATCACCTGCCAGACATGATGCAACCAAATGTCAGACGTGCCAGAACCACGTGCCAGAGACACCGGATGCAACTGCCGAGCATGCCGGAACCTCCTGCTCAACTCGCTGTAACCACCTGCCGGGGACGCCAAAATCACCTGTCAGCTAGGCCAGAACCACGTGGCGGACTCTATGGAATCACCCGCCGGGCATGCCGGAACCAGCTCTCAGACGTGCCAGAAGCACGTGCCGGACACGCCGGAACCACCTACTAGAGAGACCGGAACCACCTGCCAGACCCGCCTGAACCACCTGCTGAGTACGCTGGAACAACCTGCTCTACTCGCTGGAGCCACCTGCTGGACACGCCAAAATCACCTGATGGCTACGCCAGCACCACTCGGCAGACAAGCCAGAATCACCTGCAGGGTATGCCGGAACCACCTCTCAGACGTGCCAGAACCCCTTGTCGGACACTCCGGAATCACCTGTCAGGCATGCCGGAACCACCTCTCGAACGTGCCAGAATGACGTGCCAGAGACACCGGATGCACCTGCCGAGCACGCCGGAACCTCCTCTTCGACTCGCCGGAACCACCAGCCAGAGACGCCAAAATCCCCTGCCAGGTAGGCCAGAATCACATGGCGGACGCTCCGGAATCTCCCGCCGGGAAGGTAGGAACCACCTCTCAAACATACTGGAAGCACGTGCCGGACATGCCGGCACCACGTACTGGACAGACCAGAAACACCTGCCGGACCTGCCTGAACCACCTGCTGAGCACACCGGAACAACTTGCTCGACTCGCTGGAGCCACCTGCTGGACACCCCAAAATCACCAGCCAGCTATGCCAGAACCACTTGCCGTACACTCCGGAATCACCTGCTGGTTACACCAGAGCCACTTGGTGGACAATCCAGAATCACCTGCCGGACATGCCAGAACCACCTGTCACACATGCCGGAACCACGTGCCTGACACGCCGGAACCACCTCGCGGACAGACCGGAACCACCTACCAGACATGCCTGAACCACCTGCCGAGCATGCCGGAACCACCTGCCGGACACGCCAAAATCACCTGCGGGCTAGGCCAGAACCACTTGTAGGACTCTCCTGGAGCACCTGCCGGGCATGCGGGAACCACCTCTCAGACGTGCCAGAACCACGCGCGGCACATGACGGAACCCATTACCGGACAGACCGGAACCACCTGCCGGACACGCCAGAATCACCTGCCAAGAACACCGGAACCACCTGAACAGCTCGCCAGAAACACCTGCCGGACATGCCAAAATCACCTGCCGGCTACACCAGAACCTCTTGCCGGACACTCCGGAATCACCTGCCAGACATGATGCAACCAAATGTCAGACGTGCCAGAACCACGTGCCAGAGACACCGGATGCAACTGCCGAGCATGCCGGAACCTCCTGCTCAACTCGCTGTAACCACCTGCCGGGGACGCCAAAATCACCTGTCAGCTAGGCCAGAACCACGTGGCGGACTCTATGGAATCACCCGCCGGGCATGCCGGAACCAGCTCTCAGACGTGCCAGAAGCACGTGCCGGACACGCCGGAACCACCTACTAGAGAGACCGGAACCACCTGCCAGACCCGCCTGAACCACCTGCTGAGTACGCTGGAACAACCTGCTCTACTCGCTGGAGCCACCTGCTGGACACGCCAAAATCACCTGATGGCTACGCCAGCACCACTCGGCAGACAAGCCAGAATCACCTGCAGGGTATGCCGGAACCACCTCTCAGACGTGCCAGAACCCCTTGTCGGACACTCCGGAATCACCTGTCAGGCATGCCGGAACCACCTCTCGAACGTGCCAGAATGACGTGCCAGAGACACCGGATGCACCTGCCGAGCACGCCGGAACCTCCTCTTCGACTCGCCGGAACCACCAGCCAGAGACGCCAAAATCCCCTGCCAGGTAGGCCAGAATCACATGGCGGACGCTCCGGAATCTCCCGCCGGGAAGGTAGGAACCACCTCTCAAACATACTGGAAGCACGTGCCGGACATGCCGGCACCACGTACTGGACAGACCAGAAACACCTGCCGGACCTGCCTGAACCACCTGCTGAGCACACCGGAACAACTTGCTCGACTCGCTGGAGCCACCTGCTGGACACCCCAAAATCACCAGCCAGCTATGCCAGAACCACTTGCCGTACACTCCGGAATCACCTGCTGGTTACACCAGAGCCACTTGGTGGACAATCCAGAATCACCTGCCGGACATGCCAGAACCACCTGTCACACATGCCGGAACCACGTGCCTGACACGCCGGAACCACCTCGCGGACAGACCGGAACCACCTACCAGACATGCCTGAACCACCTGCCGAGCATGCCGGAACCACCTGCCGGACACGCCAAAATCACCTGCGGGCTAGGCCAGAACCACTTGTAGGACTCTCCTGGAGCACCTGCCGGGCATGCGGGAACCACCTCTCAGACGTGCCAGAACCACGCGCGGCACATGACGGAACCCATTACCGGACAGACCGGAACCACCTGCCGGACACGCCAGAATCACCTGCCAAGAACACCGGAACCACCTGAACAGCTCGCCAGAAACACCTGCCGGACATGCCAAAATCACCTGCCGGCTACACCAGAACCTCTTGCCGGACACTCCGGAATCACCTGCCAGACATGATGCAACCAAATGTCAGACGTGCCAGAACCACGTGCCAGAGACACCGGATGCAACTGCCGAGCATGCCGGAACCTCCTGCTCAACTCGCTGTAACCACCTGCCGGGGACGCCAAAATCACCTGTCAGCTAGGCCAGAACCACGTGGCGGACTCTATGGAATCACCCGCCGGGCATGCCGGAACCAGCTCTCAGACGTGCCAGAAGCACGTGCCGGACACGCCGGAACCACCTACTAGAGAGACCGGAACCACCTGCCAGACCCGCCTGAACCACCTGCTGAGTACGCTGGAACAACCTGCTCTACTCGCTGGAGCCACCTGCTGGACACGCCAAAATCACCTGATGGCTACGCCAGCACCACTCGGCAGACAAGCCAGAATCACCTGCAGGGTATGCCGGAACCACCTCTCAGACGTGCCAGAACCCCTTGTCGGACACTCCGGAATCACCTGTCAGGCATGCCGGAACCACCTCTCGAACGTGCCAGAATGACGTGCCAGAGACACCGGATGCACCTGCCGAGCACGCCGGAACCTCCTCTTCGACTCGCCGGAACCACCAGCCAGAGACGCCAAAATCCCCTGCCAGGTAGGCCAGAATCACATGGCGGACGCTCCGGAATCTCCCGCCGGGAAGGTAGGAACCACCTCTCAAACATACTGGAAGCACGTGCCGGACATGCCGGCACCACGTACTGGACAGACCAGAAACACCTGCCGGACCTGCCTGAACCACCTGCTGAGCACACCGGAACAACTTGCTCGACTCGCTGGAGCCACCTGCCGGACACGCCAAAATCACCTGCGGGCTAGGCCAGAACCACTTGTAGGACTCTCCTGGAGCACCTGCCGGGCATGCGGGAACCACCTCTCAGACGTGCCAGAACCACGCGCGGCACATGACGGAACCCATTACCGGACAGACCGGAACCACCTGCCGGACACGCCAGAATCACCTGCCAAGAACACCGGAACCACCTGAACAGCTCGCCAGAAACACCTGCCGGACATGCCAAAATCACCTGCCGGCTACACCAGAACCTCTTGCCGGACACTCCGGAATCACCTGCCAGACATGATGCAACCAAATGTCAGACGTGCCAGAACCACGTGCCAGAGACACCGGATGCAACTGCCGAGCATGCCGGAACCTCCTGCTCAACTCGCTGTAACCACCTGCCGGGGACGCCAAAATCACCTGTCAGCTAGGCCAGAACCACGTGGCGGACTCTATGGAATCACCCGCCGGGCATGCCGGAACCAGCTCTCAGACGTGCCAGAAGCACGTGCCGGACACGCCGGAACCACCTACTAGAGAGACCGGAACCACCTGCCAGACCCGCCTGAACCACCTGCTGAGTACGCTGGAACAACCTGCTCTACTCGCTGGAGCCACCTGCTGGACACGCCAAAATCACCTGATGGCTACGCCAGCACCACTCGGCAGACAAGCCAGAATCACCTGCAGGGTATGCCGGAACCACCTCTCAGACGTGCCAGAACCCCTTGTCGGACACTCCGGAATCACCTGTCAGGCATGCCAGAACCACCTCTCGAACGTGCCAGAATGACGTGCCAGAGACACCGGATGCACCTGCCGAGCACGCCGGAACCTCCTCTTCGACTCGCCGGAACCACCAGCCAGAGACGCCAAAATCCCCTGCCAGGTAGGCCAGAATCACATGGCGGACGCTCCGGAATCTCCCGCCGGGAAGGTAGGAACCACCTCTCAAACATACTGGAAGCACGTGCCGGACATGCCGGCACCACGTACTGGACAGACCAGAAACACCTGCCGGACCTGCCTGAACCACCTGCTGAGCACACCGGAACAACTTGCTCGACTCGCTGGAGCCACCTGCTGGACACCCCAAAATCACCAGCCAGCTATGCCAGAACCACTTGCCGTACACTCCGGAATCACCTGCTGGTTACACCAGAGCCACTTGGTGGACAATCCAGAATCACCTGCCGGACATGCCAGAACCACCTGTCACACATGCCGGAACCACGTGCCTGACACGCCGGAACCACCTCGCGGACAGACCGGAACCACCTACCAGACATGCCTGAACCACCTGCCGAGCATGCCGGAACCACCTGCCGGACACGCCAAAATCACCTGCGGGCTAGGCCAGAACCACTTGTAGGACTCTCCTGGAGCACCTGCCGGGCATGCGGGAACCACCTCTCAGACGTGCCAGAACCACGCGCGGCACATGACGGAACCCATTACCGGACAGACCGGAACCACCTGCCGGACACGCCAGAATCACCTGCCAAGAACACCGGAACCACCTGAACAGCTCGCCAGAAACACCTGCCGGACATGCCAAAATCACCTGCCGGCTACACCAGAACCTCTTGCCGGACACTCCGGAATCACCTGCCAGACATGATGCAACCAAATGTCAGACGTGCCAGAACCACGTGCCAGAGACACCGGATGCAACTGCCGAGCATGCCGGAACCTCCTGCTCAACTCGCTGTAACCACCTGCCGGGGACGCCAAAATCACCTGTCAGCTAGGCCAGAACCACGTGGCGGACTCTATGGAATCACCCGCCGGGCATGCCGGAACCAGCTCTCAGACGTGCCAGAAGCACGTGCCGGACACGCCGGAACCACCTACTAGAGAGACCGGAACCACCTGCCAGACCCGCCTGAACCACCTGCTGAGTACGCTGGAACAACCTGCTCTACTCGCTGGAGCCACCTGCTGGACACGCCAAAATCACCTGATGGCTACGCCAGCACCACTCGGCAGACAAGCCAGAATCACCTGCAGGGTATGCCGGAACCACCTCTCAGACGTGCCAGAACCCCTTGTCGGACACTCCGGAATCACCTGTCAGGCATGCCGGAACCACCTCTCGAACGTGCCAGAATGACGTGCCAGAGACACCGGATGCACCTGCCGAGCACGCCGGAACCTCCTCTTCGACTCGCCGGAACCACCAGCCAGAGACGCCAAAATCCCCTGCCAGGTAGGCCAGAATCACATGGCGGACGCTCCGGAATCTCCCGCCGGGAAGGTAGGAACCACCTCTCAAACATACTGGAAGCACGTGCCGGACATGCCGGCACCACGTACTGGACAGACCAGAAACACCTGCCGGACCTGCCTGAACCACCTGCTGAGCACACCGGAACAACTTGCTCGACTCGCTGGAGCCACCTGCTGGACACCCCAAAATCACCAGCCAGCTATGCCAGAACCACTTGCCGTACACTCCGGAATCACCTGCTGGTTACACCAGAGCCACTTGGTGGACAATCCAGAATCACCTGCCGGACATGCCAGAACCACCTGTCACACATGCCGGAACCACGTGCCTGACACGCCGGAACCACCTCGCGGACAGACCGGAACCACCTACCAGACATGCCTGAACCACCTGCCGAGCATGCCGGAACCACCTGCCGGACACGCCAAAATCACCTGCGGGCTAGGCCAGAACCACTTGTAGGACTCTCCTGGAGCACCTGCCGGGCATGCGGGAACCACCTCTCAGACGTGCCAGAACCACGCGCGGCACATGACGGAACCCATTACCGGACAGACCGGAACCACCTGCCGGACACGCCAGAATCACCTGCCAAGAACACCGGAACCACCTGAACAGCTCGCCAGAAACACCTGCCGGACATGCCAAAATCACCTGCCGGCTACACCAGAACCTCTTGCCGGACACTCCGGAATCACCTGCCAGACATGATGCAACCAAATGTCAGACGTGCCAGAACCACGTGCCAGAGACACCGGATGCAACTGCCGAGCATGCCGGAACCTCCTGCTCAACTCGCTGTAACCACCTGCCGGGGACGCCAAAATCACCTGTCAGCTAGGCCAGAACCACGTGGCGGACTCTATGGAATCACCCGCCGGGCATGCCGGAACCAGCTCTCAGACGTGCCAGAAGCACGTGCCGGACACGCCGGAACCACCTACTAGAGAGACCGGAACCACCTGCCAGACCCGCCTGAACCACCTGCTGAGTACGCTGGAACAACCTGCTCTACTCGCTGGAGCCACCTGCTGGACACGCCAAAATCACCTGATGGCTACGCCAGCACCACTCGGCAGACAAGCCAGAATCACCTGCAGGGTATGCCGGAACCACCTCTCAGACGTGCCAGAACCCCTTGTCGGACACTCCGGAATCACCTGTCAGGCATGCCGGAACCACCTCTCGAACGTGCCAGAATGACGTGCCAGAGACACCGGATGCACCTGCCGAGCACGCCGGAACCTCCTCTTCGACTCGCCGGAACCACCAGCCAGAGACGCCAAAATCCCCTGCCAGGTAGGCCAGAATCACATGGCGGACGCTCCGGAATCTCCCGCCGGGAAGGTAGGAACCACCTCTCAAACATACTGGAAGCACGTGCCGGACATGCCGGCACCACGTACTGGACAGACCAGAAACACCTGCCGGACCTGCCTGAACCACCTGCTGAGCACACCGGAACAACTTGCTCGACTCGCTGGAGCCACCTGCTGGACACCCCAAAATCACCAGCCAGCTATGCCAGAACCACTTGCCGTACACTCCGGAATCACCTGCTGGTTACACCAGAGCCACTTGGTGGACAATCCAGAATCACCTGCCGGACATGCCAGAACCACCTGTCACACATGCCGGAACCACGTGCCTGACACGCCGGAACCACCTCGCGGACAGACCGGAACCACCTACCAGACATGCCGGAACCACCTGCCGGACACGCCAAAATCACCTGCGGGCTAGGCCAGAACCACTTGTAGGACTCTCCTGGAGCACCTGCCGGGCATGCGGGAACCACCTCTCAGACGTGCCAGAACCACGCGCGGCACATGACGGAACCCATTACCGGACAGACCGGAACCACCTGCCGGACACGCCAGAATCACCTGCCAAGAACACCGGAACCACCTGAACAGCTCGCCAGAAACACCTGCCGGACATGCCAAAATCACCTGCCGGCTACACCAGAACCTCTTGCCGGACACTCCGGAATCACCTGCCAGACATGATGCAACCAAATGTCAGACGTGCCAGAACCACGTGCCAGAGACACCGGATGCAACTGCCGAGCATGCCGGAACCTCCTGCTCAACTCGCTGTAACCACCTGCCGGGGACGCCAAAATCACCTGTCAGCTAGGCCAGAACCACGTGGCGGACTCTATGGAATCACCCGCCGGGCATGCCGGAACCAGCTCTCAGACGTGCCAGAAGCACGTGCCGGACACGCCGGAACCACCTACTAGAGAGACCGGAACCACCTGCCAGACCCGCCTGAACCACCTGCTGAGTACGCTGGAACAACCTGCTCTACTCGCTGGAGCCACCTGCTGGACACGCCAAAATCACCTGATGGCTACGCCAGCACCACTCGGCAGACAAGCCAGAATCACCTGCAGGGTATGCCGGAACCACCTCTCAGACGTGCCAGAACCCCTTGTCGGACACTCCGGAATCACCTGTCAGGCATGCCGGAACCACCTCTCGAACGTGCCAGAATGACGTGCCAGAGACACCGGATGCACCTGCCGAGCACGCCGGAACCTCCTCTTCGACTCGCCGGAACCACCAGCCAGAGACGCCAAAATCCCCTGCCAGGTAGGCCAGAATCACATGGCGGACGCTCCGGAATCTCCCGCCGGGAAGGTAGGAACCACCTCTCAAACATACTGGAAGCACGTGCCGGACATGCCGGCACCACGTACTGGACAGACCAGAAACACCTGCCGGACCTGCCTGAACCACCTGCTGAGCACACCGGAACAACTTGCTCGACTCGCTGGAGCCACCTGCTGGACACCCCAAAATCACCAGCCAGCTATGCCAGAACCACTTGCCGTACACTCCGGAATCACCTGCTGGTTACACCAGAGCCACTTGGTGGACAATCCAGAATCACCTGCCGGACATGCCAGAACCACCTGTCACACATGCCGGAACCACGTGCCTGACACGCCGGAACCACCTCGCGGACAGACCGGAACCACCTACCAGACATGCCTGAACCACCTGCCGAGCATGCCGGAACCACCTGCCGGACACGCCAAAATCACCTGCGGGCTAGGCCAGAACCACTTGTAGGACTCTCCTGGAGCACCTGCCGGGCATGCGGGAACCACCTCTCAGACGTGCCAGAACCACGCGCGGCACATGACGGAACCCATTACCGGACAGACCGGAACCACCTGCCGGACACGCCAGAATCACCTGCCAAGAACACCGGAACCACCTGAACAGCTCGCCAGAAACACCTGCCGGACATGCCAAAATCACCTGCCGGCTACACCAGAACCTCTTGCCGGACACTCCGGAATCACCTGCCAGACATGATGCAACCAAATGTCAGACGTGCCAGAACCACGTGCCAGAGACACCGGATGCAACTGCCGAGCATGCCGGAACCTCCTGCTCAACTCGCTGTAACCACCTGCCGGGGACGCCAAAATCACCTGTCAGCTAGGCCAGAACCACGTGGCGGACTCTATGGAATCACCCGCCGGGCATGCCGGAACCAGCTCTCAGACGTGCCAGAAGCACGTGCCGGACACGCCGGAACCACCTACTAGAGAGACCGGAACCACCTGCCAGACCCGCCTGAACCACCTGCTGAGTACGCTGGAACAACCTGCTCTACTCGCTGGAGCCACCTGCTGGACACGCCAAAATCACCTGATGGCTACGCCAGCACCACTCGGCAGACAAGCCAGAATCACCTGCAGGGTATGCCGGAACCACCTCTCAGACGTGCCAGAACCCCTTGTCGGACACTCCGGAATCACCTGTCAGGCATGCCGGAACCACCTCTCGAACGTGCCAGAATGACGTGCCAGAGACACCGGATGCACCTGCCGAGCACGCCGGAACCTCCTCTTCGACTCGCCGGAACCACCAGCCAGAGACGCCAAAATCCCCTGCCAGGTAGGCCAGAATCACATGGCGGACGCTCCGGAATCTCCCGCCGGGAAGGTAGGAACCACCTCTCAAACATACTGGAAGCACGTGCCGGACATGCCGGCACCACGTACTGGACAGACCAGAAACACCTGCCGGACCTGCCTGAACCACCTGCTGAGCACACCGGAACAACTTGCTCGACTCGCTGGAGCCACCTGCTGGACACCCCAAAATCACCAGCCAGCTATGCCAGAACCACTTGCCGTACACTCCGGAATCACCTGCTGGTTACACCAGAGCCACTTGGTGGACAATCCAGAATCACCTGCCGGACATGCCAGAACCACCTGTCACACATGCCGGAACCACGTGCCTGACACGCCGGAACCACCTCGCGGACAGACCGGAACCACCTACCAGACATGCCTGAACCACCTGCCGAGCATGCCGGAACCACCTGCCGGACACGCCAAAATCACCTGCGGGCTAGGCCAGAACCACTTGTAGGACTCTCCTGGAGCACCTGCCGGGCATGCGGGAACCACCTCTCAGACGTGCCAGAACCACGCGCGGCACATGACGGAACCCATTACCGGACAGACCGGAACCACCTGCCGGACACGCCAGAATCACCTGCCAAGAACACCGGAACCACCTGAACAGCTCGCCAGAAACACCTGCCGGACATGCCAAAATCACCTGCCGGCTACACCAGAACCTCTTGCCGGACACTCCGGAATCACCTGCCAGACATGATGCAACCAAATGTCAGACGTGCCAGAACCACGTGCCAGAGACACCGGATGCAACTGCCGAGCATGCCGGAACCTCCTGCTCAACTCGCTGTAACCACCTGCCGGGGACGCCAAAATCACCTGTCAGCTAGGCCAGAACCACGTGGCGGACTCTATGGAATCACCCGCCGGGCATGCCGGAACCAGCTCTCAGACGTGCCAGAAGCACGTGCCGGACACGCCGGAACCACCTACTAGAGAGACCGGAACCACCTGCCAGACCCGCCTGAACCACCTGCTGAGTACGCTGGAACAACCTGCTCTACTCGCTGGAGCCACCTGCTGGACACGCCAAAATCACCTGATGGCTACGCCAGCACCACTCGGCAGACAAGCCAGAATCACCTGCAGGGTATGCCGGAACCACCTCTCAGACGTGCCAGAACCCCTTGTCGGACACTCCGGAATCACCTGTCAGGCATGCCGGAACCACCTCTCGAACGTGCCAGAATGACGTGCCAGAGACACCGGATGCACCTGCTGAGCACGCCGGAACCTCCTCTTCGACTCGCCGGAACCACCAGCCAGAGACGCCAAAATCCCCTGCCAGGTAGGCCAGAATCACATGGCGGACGCTCCGGAATCTCCCGCCGGGAAGGTAGGAACCACCTCTCAAACATACTGGAAGCACGTGCCGGACATGCCGGCACCACGTACTGGACAGACCAGAAACACCTGCCGGACCTGCCTGAACCACCTGCTGAGCACACCGGAACAACTTGCTCGACTCGCTGGAGCCACCTGCTGGACACCCCAAAATCACCAGCCAGCTATGCCAGAACCACTTGCCGTACACTCCGGAATCACCTGCTGGTTACACCAGAGCCACTTGGTGGACAATCCAGAATCACCTGCCGGACATGCCAGAACCACCTGTCACACATGCCGGAACCACGTGCCTGACACGCCGGAACCACCTCGCGGACAGACCGGAACCACCTACCAGACATGCCGGAACCACCTGCCGGACACGCCAAAATCACCTGCGGGCTAGGCCAGAACCACTTGTAGGACTCTCCTGGAGCACCTGCCGGGCATGCGGGAACCACCTCTCAGACGTGCCAGAACCACGCGCGGCACATGACGGAACCCATTACCGGACAGACCGGAACCACCTGCCGGACACGCCAGAATCACCTGCCAAGAACACCGGAACCACCTGAACAGCTCGCCAGAAACACCTGCCGGACATGCCAAAATCACCTGCCGGCTACACCAGAACCTCTTGCCGGACACTCCGGAATCACCTGCCAGACATGATGCAACCAAATGTCAGACGTGCCAGAACCACGTGCCAGAGACACCGGATGCAACTGCCGAGCATGCCGGAACCTCCTGCTCAACTCGCTGTAACCACCTGCCGGGGACGCCAAAATCACCTGTCAGCTAGGCCAGAACCACGTGGCGGACTCTATGGAATCACCCGCCGGGCATGCCGGAACCAGCTCTCAGACGTGCCAGAAGCACGTGCCGGACACGCCGGAACCACCTACTAGAGAGACCGGAACCACCTGCCAGACCCGCCTGAACCACCTGCTGAGTACGCTGGAACAACCTGCTCTACTCGCTGGAGCCACCTGCTGGACACGCCAAAATCACCTGATGGCTACGCCAGCACCACTCGGCAGACAAGCCAGAATCACCTGCAGGGTATGCCGGAACCACCTCTCAGACGTGCCAGAACCCCTTGTCGGACACTCCGGAATCACCTGTCAGGCATGCCGGAACCACCTCTCGAACGTGCCAGAATGACGTGCCAGAGACACCGGATGCACCTGCCGAGCACGCCGGAACCTCCTCTTCGACTCGCCGGAACCACCAGCCAGAGACGCCAAAATCCCCTGCCAGGTAGGCCAGAATCACATGGCGGACGCTCCGGAATCTCCCGCCGGGAAGGTAGGAACCACCTCTCAAACATACTGGAAGCACGTGCCGGACATGCCGGCACCACGTACTGGACAGACCAGAAACACCTGCCGGACCTGCCTGAACCACCTGCTGAGCACACCGGAACAACTTGCTCGACTCGCTGGAGCCACCTGCTGGACACCCCAAAATCACCAGCCAGCTATGCCAGAACCACTTGCCGTACACTCCGGAATCACCTGCTGGTTACACCAGAGCCACTTGGTGGACAATCCAGAATCACCTGCCGGACATGCCAGAACCACCTGTCACACATGCCGGAACCACGTGCCTGACACGCCGGAACCACCTCGCGGACAGACCGGAACCACCTACCAGACATGCCGGAACCACCTGCCGGACACGCCAAAATCACCTGCGGGCTAGGCCAGAACCACTTGTAGGACTCTCCTGGAGCACCTGCCGGGCATGCGGGAACCACCTCTCAGACGTGCCAGAACCACGCGCGGCACATGACGGAACCCATTACCGGACAGACCGGAACCACCTGCCGGACATGCCAGAATCACCTGCCAAGAACACCGGAACCACCTGAACAGCTCGCCAGAAACACCTGCCGGACATGCCAAAATCACCTGCCGGCTACACCAGAACCTCTTGCCGGACACTCCGGAATCACCTGCCAGACATGATGCAACCAAATGTCAGACGTGCCAGAACCACGTGCCAGAGACACCGGATGCAACTGCCGAGCATGCCGGAACCTCCTGCTCAACTCGCTGTAACCACCTGCCGGGGACGCCAAAATCACCTGTCAGCTAGGCCAGAACCACGTGGCGGACTCTATGGAATCACCCGCCGGGCATGCCGGAACCAGCTCTCAGACGTGCCAGAAGCACGTGCCGGACACGCCGGAACCACCTACTAGAGAGACCGGAACCACCTGCCAGACCCGCCTGAACCACCTGCTGAGTACGCTGGAACAACCTGCTCTACTCGCTGGAGCCACCTGCTGGACACGCCAAAATCACCTGATGGCTACGCCAGCACCACTCGGCAGACAAGCCAGAATCACCTGCAGGGTATGCCGGAACCACCTCTCAGACGTGCCAGAACCCCTTGTCGGACACTCCGGAATCACCTGTCAGGCATGCCGGAACCACCTCTCGAACGTGCCAGAATGACGTGCCAGAGACACCGGATGCACCTGCTGAGCACGCCGGAACCTCCTCTTCGACTCGCCGGAACCACCAGCCAGAGACGCCAAAATCCCCTGCCAGGTAGGCCAGAATCACATGGCGGACGCTCCGGAATCTCCCGCCGGGAAGGTAGGAACCACCTCTCAAACATACTGGAAGCACGTGCCGGACATGCCGGCACCACGTACTGGACAGACCAGAAACACCTGCCGGACCTGCCTGAACCACCTGCTGAGCACACCGGAACAACTTGCTCGACTCGCTGGAGCCACCTGCTGGACACCCCAAAATCACCAGCCAGCTATGCCAGAACCACTTGCCGTACACTCCGGAATCACCTGCTGGTTACACCAGAGCCACTTGGTGGACAATCCAGAATCACCTGCCGGACATGCCAGAACCACCTGTCACACATGCCGGAACCACGTGCCTGACACGCCGGAACCACCTCGCGGACAGACCGGAACCACCTACCAGACATGCCGGAACCACCTGCCAGACACGCCAAAATCACCTGCGGGCTAGGCCAGAACCACTTGTAGGACTCTCCTGGAGCACCTGCCGGGCATGCGGGAACCACCTCTCAGACGTGCCAGAACCACGCGCGGCACATGACGGAACCCATTACCGGACAGACCGGAACCACCTGCCGGACATGCCAGAATCACCTGCCAAGAACACCGGAACCACCTGAACAGCTCGCCAGAAACACCTGCCGGACATGCCAAAATCACCTGCCGGCTACACCAGAACCTCTTGCCGGACACTCCGGAATCACCTGCCAGACATGATGCAACCAAATGTCAGACGTGCCAGAACCACGTGCCAGAGACACCGGATGCAACTGCCGAGCATGCCGGAACCTCCTGCTCAACTCGCTGTAACCACCTGCCGGGGACGCCAAAATCACCTGTCAGCTAGGCCAGAACCACGTGGCGGACTCTATGGAATCACCCGCCGGGCATGCCGGAACCAGCTCTCAGACGTGCCAGAAGCACGTGCCGGACACGCCGGAACCACCTACTAGAGAGACCGGAACCACCTGCCAGACCCGCCTGAACCACCTGCTGAGTACGCTGGAACAACCTGCTCTACTCGCTGGAGCCACCTGCTGGACACGCCAAAATCACCTGATGGCTACGCCAGCACCACTCGGCAGACAAGCCAGAATCACCTGCAGGGTATGCCGGAACCACCTCTCAGACGTGCCAGAACCCCTTGTCGGACACTCCGGAATCACCTGTCAGGCATGCCGGAACCACCTCTCGAACGTGCCAGAATGACGTGCCAGAGACACCGGATGCACCTGCCGAGCACGCCGGAACCTCCTCTTCGACTCGCCGGAACCACCAGCCAGAGACGCCAAAATCCCCTGCCAGGTAGGCCAGAATCACATGGCGGACGCTCCGGAATCTCCCGCCGGGAAGGTAGGAACCACCTCTCAAACATACTGGAAGCACGTGCCGGACATGCCGGCACCACGTACTGGACAGACCAGAAACACCTGCCGGACCTGCCTGAACCACCTGCTGAGCACACCGGAACAACTTGCTCGACTCGCTGGAGCCACCTGCTGGACACCCCAAAATCACCAGCCAGCTATGCCAGAACCACTTGCCGTACACTCCGGAATCACCTGCTGGTTACACCAGAGCCACTTGGTGGACAATCCAGAATCACCTGCCGGACATGCCAGAACCACCTGTCACACATGCCGGAACCACGTGCCTGACACGCCGCAACCACCTCGCGGACAGACCGGAACCACCTACCAGACATGCCTGAACCACCTGCCGAGCATGCCGGAACCACCTGCCGGACACGCCAAAATCACCTGCGGGCTAGGCCAGAACCACTTGTAGGACTCTCCTGGAGCACCTGCCGGGCATGCGGGAACCACCTCTCAGACGTGCCAGAACCACGCGCGGCACATGACGGAACCCATTACCGGACAGACCGGAACCACCTGCCGGACATGCCAGAATCACCTGCCAAGAACACCGGAACCACCTGAACAGCTCGCCAGAAACACCTGCCGGACATGCCAAAATCACCTGCCGGCTACACCAGAACCTCTTGCCGGACACTCCGGAATCACCTGCCAGACATGATGCAACCAAATGTCAGACGTGCCAGAAACACGTGCCAGAGACACCGGATGCAACTGCCGAGCATGCCGGAACCTCCTGCTCAACTCGCTGTAACCACCTGCCGGGGACGCCAAAATCACCTGTCAGCTAGGCCAGAACCACGTGGCGGACTCTATGGAATCACCCGCCGGGCATGCCGGAACCAGCTCTCAGACGTGCCAGAAGCACGTGCCGGACACGCCGGAACCACCTACTAGAGAGACCGGAACCACCTGCCAGACC
This sequence comes from Equus asinus, assembly GCF_041296235.1. Lineage (NCBI taxonomy): Eukaryota > Metazoa > Chordata > Mammalia > Perissodactyla > Equidae > Equus > Equus asinus. Next base: position 50,464 of record NW_027225203.1, read on the forward strand.
CGCCTGAACCACCTGCTGAGTACGCTGGAACAACCTGCTCTACTCGCTGGAGCCACCTGCTGGACACGCCAAAATCACCTGATGGCTACGCCAGCACCACTCGGCAGACAAGCCAGAATCACCTGCAGGGTATGCCGGAACCACCTCTCAGACGTGCCAGAACCCCTTGTCGGACACTCCGGAATCACCTGTCAGGCATGCCGGAACCACCTCTCGAACGTGCCAGAATGACGTGCCAGAGACACCGGATGCACCTGCTGAGCACGCCGGAACCTCCTCTTCGACTCGCCGGAACCACCAGCCAGAGACGCCAAAATCCCCTGCCAGGTAGGCCAGAATCACATGGCGGACGCTCCGGAATCTCCCGCCGGGAAGGTAGGAACCACCTCTCAAACATACTGGAAGCACGTGCCGGACATGCCGGCACCACGTACTGGACAGACCAGAAACACCTGCCGGACCTGCCTGAACCACCTGCTGAGCACACCGGAACAACTTGCTCGACTCGCTGGAGCCACCTGCTGGACACCCCAAAATCACCAGCCAGCTATGCCAGAACCACTTGCCGTACACTCCGGAATCACCTGCTGGTTACACCAGAGCCACTTGGTGGACAATCCAGAATCACCTGCCGGACATGCCAGAACCACCTGTCACACATGCCGGAACCACGTGCCTGACACGCCGGAACCACCTCGCGGACAGACCGGAACCACCTACCAGACATGCCGGAACCACCTGCCGGACACGCCAAAATCACCTGCGGGCTAGGCCAGAACCACTTGTAGGACTCTCCTGGAGCACCTGCCGGGCATGCGGGAACCACCTCTCAGACGTGCCAGAACCACGCGCGGCACATGACGGAACCCATTACCGGACAGACCGGAACCACCTGCCGGACACGCCAGAATCACCTGCCAAGAACACCGGAACCACCTGAACAGCTCGCCAGAAACACCTGCCGGACATGCCAAAATCACCTGCCGGCTACACCAGAACCTCTTGCCGGACACTCCGGAATCACCTGCCAGACATGATGCAACCAAATGTCAGACGTGCCAGAACCACGTGCCAGAGACACCGGATGCAACTGCCGAGCATGCCGGAACCTCCTGCTCAACTCGCTGTAACCACCTGCCGGGGACGCCAAAATCACCTGTCAGCTAGGCCAGAACCACGTGGCGGACTCTATGGAATCACCCGCCGGGCATGCCGGAACCAGCTCTCAGACGTGCCAGAAGCACGTGCCGGACACGCCGGAACCACCTACTAGAGAGACCGGAACCACCTGCCAGACCCGCCTGAACCACCTGCTGAGTACGCTGGAACAACCTGCTCTACTCGCTGGAGCCACCTGCTGGACACGCCAAAATCACCTGATGGCTACGCCAGCACCACTCGGCAGACAAGCCAGAATCACCTGCAGGGTATGCCGGAACCACCTCTCAGACGTGCCAGAACCCCTTGTCGGACACTCCGGAATCACCTGTCAGGCATGCCGGAACCACCTCTCGAACGTGCCAGAATGACGTGCCAGAGACACCGGATGCACCTGCCGAGCACGCCGGAACCTCCTCTTCGACTCGCCGGAACCACCAGCCAGAGACGCCAAAATCCCCTGCCAGGTAGGCCAGAATCACATGGCGGACGCTCCGGAATCTCCCGCCGGGAAGGTAGGAACCACCTCTCAAACATACTGGAAGCACGTGCCGGACATGCCGGCACCACGTACTGGACAGACCAGAAACACCTGCCGGACCTGCCTGAACCACCTGCTGAGCACACCGGAACAACTTGCTCGACTCGCTGGAGCCACCTGCTGGACACCCCAAAATCACCAGCCAGCTATGCCAGAACCACTTGCCGTACACTCCGGAATCACCTGCTGGTTACACCAGAGCCACTTGGTGGACAATCCAGAATCACCTGCCGGACATGCCAGAACCACCTGTCACACATGCCGGAACCACGTGCCTGACACGCCGGAACCACCTCGCGGACAGACCGGAACCACCTACCAGACATGCCGGAACCACCTGCCAGACACGCCAAAATCACCTGCGGGCTAGGCCAGAACCACTTGTAGGACTCTCCTGGAGCACCTGCCGGGCATGCGGGAACCACCTCTCAGACGTGCCAGAACCACGCGCGGCACATGACGGAACCCATTACCGGACAGACCGGAACCACCTGCCGGACATGCCAGAATCACCTGCCAAGAACACCGGAACCACCTGAACAGCTCGCCAGAAACACCTGCCGGACATGCCAAAATCACCTGCCGGCTACACCAGAACCTCTTGCCGGACACTCCGGAATCACCTGCCAGACATGATGCAACCAAATGTCAGACGTGCCAGAACCACGTGCCAGAGACACCGGATGCAACTGCCGAGCATGCCGGAACCTCCTGCTCAACTCGCTGTAACCACCTGCCGGGGACGCCAAAATCACCTGTCAGCTAGGCCAGAACCACGTGGCGGACTCTATGGAATCACCCGCCGGGCATGCCGGAACCAGCTCTCAGACGTGCCAGAAGCACGTGCCGGACACGCCGGAACCACCTACTAGAGAGACCGGAACCACCTGCCAGACCCGCCTGAACCACCTGCTGAGTACGCTGGAACAACCTGCTCTACTCGCTGGAGCCACCTGCTGGACACGCCAAAATCACCTGATGGCTACGCCAGCACCACTCGGCAGACAAGCCAGAATCACCTGCAGGGTATGCCGGAACCACCTCTCAGACGTGCCAGAACCCCTTGTCGGACACTCCGGAATCACCTGTCAGGCATGCCGGAACCACCTCTCGAACGTGCCAGAATGACGTGCCAGAGACACCGGATGCACCTGCCGAGCACGCCGGAACCTCCTCTTCGACTCGCCGGAACCACCAGCCAGAGACGCCAAAATCCCCTGCCAGGTAGGCCAGAATCACATGGCGGACGCTCCGGAATCTCCCGCCGGGAAGGTAGGAACCACCTCTCAAACATACTGGAAGCACGTGCCGGACATGCCGGCACCACGTACTGGACAGACCAGAAACACCTGCCGGACCTGCCTGAACCACCTGCTGAGCACACCGGAACAACTTGCTCGACTCGCTGGAGCCACCTGCTGGACACCCCAAAATCACCAGCCAGCTATGCCAGAACCACTTGCCGTACACTCCGGAATCACCTGCTGGTTACACCAGAGCCACTTGGTGGACAATCCAGAATCACCTGCCGGACATGCCAGAACCACCTGTCACACATGCCGGAACCACGTGCCTGACACGCCGCAACCACCTCGCGGACAGACCGGAACCACCTACCAGACATGCCTGAACCACCTGCCGAGCATGCCGGAACCACCTGCCGGACACGCCAAAATCACCTGCGGGCTAGGCCAGAACCACTTGTAGGACTCTCCTGGAGCACCTGCCGGGCATGCGGGAACCACCTCTCAGACGTGCCAGAACCACGCGCGGCACATGACGGAACCCATTACCGGACAGACCGGAACCACCTGCCGGACATGCCAGAATCACCTGCCAAGAACACCGGAACCACCTGAACAGCTCGCCAGAAACACCTGCCGGACATGCCAAAATCACCTGCCGGCTACACCAGAACCTCTTGCCGGACACTCCGGAATCACCTGCCAGACATGATGCAACCAAATGTCAGACGTGCCAGAAACACGTGCCAGAGACACCGGATGCAACTGCCGAGCATGCCGGAACCTCCTGCTCAACTCGCTGTAACCACCTGCCGGGGACGCCAAAATCACCTGTCAGCTAGGCCAGAACCACGTGGCGGACTCTATGGAATCACCCGCCGGGCATGCCGGAACCAGCTCTCAGACGTGCCAGAAGCACGTGCCGGACACGCCGGAACCACCTACTAGAGAGACCGGAACCACCTGCCAGACCCGCCTGAACCACCTGCTGAGTACGCTGGAACAACCTGCTCTACTCGCTGGAGCCACCTGCTGGACACGCCAAAATCACCTGATGGCTACGCCAGCACCACTCGGCAGACAAGCCAGAATCACCTGCAGGGTATGCCGGAACCACCTCTCAGACGTGCCAGAACCCCTTGTCGGACACTCCGGAATCACCTGTCAGGCATGCCGGAACCACCTCTCGAACGTGCCAGAATGACGTGCCAGAGACACCGGATGCACCTGCTGAGCACGCCGGAACCTCCTCTTCGACTCGCCGGAACCACCAGCCAGAGACGCCAAAATCCCCTGCCAGGTAGGCCAGAATCACATGGCGGACGCTCCGGAATCTCCCGCCGGGAAGGTAGGAACCACCTCTCAAACATACTGGAAGCACGTGCCGGACATGCCGGCACCACGTACTGGACAGACCAGAAACACCTGCCGGACCTGCCTGAACCACCTGCTGAGCACACCGGAACAACTTGCTCGACTCGCTGGAGCCACCTGCTGGACACCCCAAAATCACCAGCCAGCTATGCCAGAACCACTTGCCGTACACTCCGGAATCACCTGCTGGTTACACCAGAGCCACTTGGTGGACAATCCAGAATCACCTGCCGGACATGCCAGAACCACCTGTCACACATGCCGGAACCACGTGCCTGACACGCCGGAACCACCTCGCGGACAGACCGGAACCACCTACCAGACATGCCGGAACCACCTGCCGGACACGCCAAAATCACCTGCGGGCTAGGCCAGAACCACTTGTAGGACTCTCCTGGAGCACCTGCCGGGCATGCGGGAACCACCTCTCAGACGTGCCAGAACCACGCGCGGCACATGACGGAACCCATTACCGGACAGACCGGAACCACCTGCCGGACACGCCAGAATCACCTGCCAAGAACACCGGAACCACCTGAACAGCTCGCCAGAAACACCTGCCGGACATGCCAAAATCACCTGCCGGCTACACCAGAACCTCTTGCCGGACACTCCGGAATCACCTGCCAGACATGATGCAACCAAATGTCAGACGTGCCAGAACCACGTGCCAGAGACACCGGATGCAACTGCCGAGCATGCCGGAACCTCCTGCTCAACTCGCTGTAACCACCTGCCGGGGACGCCAAAATCACCTGTCAGCTAGGCCAGAACCACGTGGCGGACTCTATGGAATCACCCGCCGGGCATGCCGGAACCAGCTCTCAGACGTGCCAGAAGCACGTGCCGGACACGCCGGAACCACCTACTAGAGAGACCGGAACCACCTGCCAGACCCGCCTGAACCACCTGCTGAGTACGCTGGAACAACCTGCTCTACTCGCTGGAGCCACCTGCTGGACACGCCAAAATCACCTGATGGCTACGCCAGCACCACTCGGCAGACAAGCCAGAATCACCTGCAGGGTATGCCGGAACCACCTCTCAGACGTGCCAGAACCCCTTGTCGGACACTCCGGAATCACCTGTCAGGCATGCCGGAACCACCTCTCGAACGTGCCAGAATGACGTGCCAGAGACACCGGATGCACCTGCTGAGCACGCCGGAACCTCCTCTTCGACTCGCCGGAACCACCAGCCAGAGACGCCAAAATCCCCTGCCAGGTAGGCCAGAATCACATGGCGGACGCTCCGGAATCTCCCGCCGGGAAGGTAGGAACCACCTCTCAAACATACTGGAAGCACGTGCCGGACATGCCGGCACCACGTACTGGACAGACCAGAAACACCTGCCGGACCTGCCTGAACCACCTGCTGAGCACACCGGAACAACTTGCTCGACTCGCTGGAGCCACCTGCTGGACACCCCAAAATCACCAGCCAGCTATGCCAGAACCACTTGCCGTACACTCCGGAATCACCTGCTGGTTACACCAGAGCCACTTGGTGGACAATCCAGAATCACCTGCCGGACATGCCAGAACCACCTGTCACACATGCCGGAACCACGTGCCTGACACGCCGCAACCACCTCGCGGACAGACCGGAACCACCTACCAGACATGCCTGAACCACCTGCCGAGCATGCCGGAACCACCTGCCGGACACGCCAAAATCACCTGCGGGCTAGGCCAGAACCACTTGTAGGACTCTCCTGGAGCACCTGCCGGGCATGCGGGAACCACCTCTCAGACGTGCCAGAACCACGCGCGGCACATGACGGAACCCATTACCGGACAGACCGGAACCACCTGCCGGACATGCCAGAATCACCTGCCAAGAACACCGGAACCACCTGAACAGCTCGCCAGAAACACCTGCCGGACATGCCAAAATCACCTGCCGGCTACACCAGAACCTCTTGCCGGACACTCCGGAATCACCTGCCAGACATGATGCAACCAAATGTCAGACGTGCCAGAACCACGTGCCAGAGACACCGGATGCAACTGCCGAGCATGCCGGAACCTCCTGCTCAACTCGCTGTAACCACCTGCCGGGGACGCCAAAATCACCTGTCAGCTAGGCCAGAACCACGTGGCGGACTCTATGGAATCACCCGCCGGGCATGCCGGAACCAGCTCTCAGACGTGCCAGAAGCACGTGCCGGACACGCCGGAACCACCTACTAGAGAGACCGGAACCACCTGCCAGACCCGCCTGAACCACCTGCTGAGTACGCTGGAACAACCTGCTCTACTCGCTGGAGCCACCTGCTGGACACGCCAAAATCACCTGATGGCTACGCCAGCACCACTCGGCAGACAAGCCAGAATCACCTGCAGGGTATGCCGGAACCACCTCTCAGACGTGCCAGAACCCCTTGTCGGACACTCCGGAATCACCTGTCAGGCATGCCGGAACCACCTCTCGAACGTGCCAGAATGACGTGCCAGAGACACCGGATGCACCTGCTGAGCACGCCGGAACCTCCTCTTCGACTCGCCGGAACCACCAGCCAGAGACGCCAAAATCCCCTGCCAGGTAGGCCAGAATCACATGGCGGACGCTCCGGAATCTCCCGCCGGGAAGGTAGGAACCACCTCTCAAACATACTGGAAGCACGTGCCGGACATGCCGGCACCACGTACTGGACAGACCAGAAACACCTGCCGGACCTGCCTGAACCACCTGCTGAGCACACCGGAACAACTTGCTCGACTCGCTGGAGCCACCTGCTGGACACCCCAAAATCACCAGCCAGCTATGCCAGAACCACTTGCCGTACACTCCGGAATCACCTGCTGGTTACACCAGAGCCACTTGGTGGACAATCCAGAATCACCTGCCGGACATGCCAGAACCACCTGTCACACATGCCGGAACCACGTGCCTGACACGCCGGAACCACCTCGCGGACAGACCGGAACCACCTACCAGACATGCCGGAACCACCTGCCGGACACGCCAAAATCACCTGCGGGCTAGGCCAGAACCACTTGTAGGACTCTCCTGGAGCACCTGCCGGGCATGCGGGAACCACCTCTCAGACGTGCCAGAACCACGCGCGGCACATGACGGAACCCATTACCGGACAGACCGGAACCACCTGCCGGACACGCCAGAATCACCTGCCAAGAACACCGGAACCACCTGAACAGCTCGCCAGAAACACCTGCCGGACATGCCAAAATCACCTGCCGGCTACACCAGAACCTCTTGCCGGACACTCCGGAATCACCTGCCAGACATGATGCAACCAAATGTCAGACGTGCCAGAACCACGTGCCAGAGACACCGGATGCAACTGCCGAGCATGCCGGAACCTCCTGCTCAACTCGCTGTAACCACCTGCCGGGGACGCCAAAATCACCTGTCAGCTAGGCCAGAACCACGTGGCGGACTCTATGGAATCACCCGCCGGGCATGCCGGAACCAGCTCTCAGACGTGCCAGAAGCACGTGCCGGACACGCCGGAACCACCTACTAGAGAGACCGGAACCACCTGCCAGACCCGCCTGAACCACCTGCTGAGTACGCTGGAACAACCTGCTCTACTCGCTGGAGCCACCTGCTGGACACGCCAAAATCACCTGATGGCTACGCCAGCACCACTCGGCAGACAAGCCAGAATCACCTGCAGGGTATGCCGGAACCACCTCTCAGACGTGCCAGAACCCCTTGTCGGACACTCCGGAATCACCTGTCAGGCATGCCGGAACCACCTCTCGAACGTGCCAGAATGACGTGCCAGAGACACCGGATGCACCTGCCGAGCACGCCGGAACCTCCTCTTCGACTCGCCGGAACCACCAGCCAGAGACGCCAAAATCCCCTGCCAGGTAGGCCAGAATCACATGGCGGACGCTCCGGAATCTCCCGCCGGGAAGGTAGGAACCACCTCTCAAACATACTGGAAGCACGTGCCGGACATGCCGGCACCACGTACTGGACAGACCAGAAACACCTGCCGGACCTGCCTGAACCACCTGCTGAGCACACCGGAACAACTTGCTCGACTCGCTGGAGCCACCTGCTGGACACCCCAAAATCACCAGCCAGCTATGCCAGAACCACTTGCCGTACACTCCGGAATCACCTGCTGGTTACACCAGAGCCACTTGGTGGACAATCCAGAATCACCTGCCGGACATGCCAGAACCACCTGTCACACATGCCGGAACCACGTGCCTGACACGCCGGAACCACCTCGCGGACAGACCGGAACCACCTACCAGACATGCCTGAACCACCTGCCGAGCATGCCGGAACCACCTGCCGGACACGCCAAAATCACCTGCGGGCTAGGCCAGAACCACTTGTAGGACTCTCCTGGAGCACCTGCCGGGCATGCGGGAACCACCTCTCAGACGTGCCAGAACCACGCGCGGCACATGACGGAACCCATTACCGGACAGACCGGAACCACCTGCCGGACATGCCAGAATCACCTGCCAAGAACACCGGAACCACCTGAACAGCTCGCCAGAAACACCTGCCGGACATGCCAAAATCACCTGCCGGCTACACCAGAACCTCTTGCCGGACACTCCGGAATCACCTGCCAGACATGATGCAACCAAATGTCAGACGTGCCAGAACCACGTGCCAGAGACACCGGATGCAACTGCCGAGCATGCCGGAACCTCCTGCTCAACTCGCTGTAACCACCTGCCGGGGACGCCAAAATCACCTGTCAGCTAGGCCAGAACCACGTGGCGGACTCTATGGAATCACCCGCCGGGCATGCCGGAACCAGCTCTCAGACGTGCCAGAAGCACGTGCCGGACACGCCGGAACCACCTACTAGAGAGACCGGAACCACCTGCCAGACCCGCCTGAACCACCTGCTGAGTACGCTGGAACAACCTGCTCTACTCGCTGGAGCCACCTGCTGGACACGCCAAAATCACCTGATGGCTACGCCAGCACCACTCGGCAGACAAGCCAGAATCACCTGCAGGGTATGCCGGAACCACCTCTCAGACGTGCCAGAACCCCTTGTCGGACACTCCGGAATCACCTGTCAGGCATGCCGGAACCACCTCTCGAACGTGCCAGAATGACGTGCCAGAGACACCGGATGCACCTGCCGAGCACGCCGGAACCTCCTCTTCGACTCGCCGGAACCACCAGCCAGAGACGCCAAAATCCCCTGCCAGGTAGGCCAGAATCACATGGCGGACGCTCCGGAATCTCCCGCCGGGAAGGTAGGAACCACCTCTCAAACATACTGGAAGCACGTGCCGGACATGCCGGCACCACGTACTGGACAGACCAGAAACACCTGCCGGACCTGCCTGAACCACCTGCTGAGCACACCGGAACAACTTGCTCGACTCGCTGGAGCCACCTGCTGGACACCCCAAAATCACCAGCCAGCTATGCCAGAACCACTTGCCGTACACTCCGGAATCACCTGCTGGTTACACCAGAGCCACTTGGTGGACAATCCAGAATCACCTGCCGGACATGCCAGAACCACCTGTCACACATGCCGGAACCACGTGCCTGACACGCCGCAACCACCTCGCGGACAGACCGGAACCACCTACCAGACATGCCTGAACCACCTGCCGAGCATGCCGGAACCACCTGCCGGACACGCCAAAATCACCTGCGGGCTAGGCCAGAACCACTTGTAGGACTCTCCTGGAGCACCTGCCGGGCATGCGGGAACCACCTCTCAGACGTGCCAGAACCACGCGCGGCACATGACGGAACCCATTACCGGACAGACCGGAACCACCTGCCGGACACGCCAGAATCACCTGCCAAGAACACCGGAACCACCTGAACAGCTCGCCAGAAACACCTGCCGGACATGCCAAAATCACCTGCCGGCTACACCAGAACCTCTTGCCGGACACTCCGGAATCACCTGCCAGACATGATGCAACCAAATGTCAGACGTGCCAGAACCACGTGCCAGAGACACCGGATGCAACTGCCGAGCATGCCGGAACCTCCTGCTCAACTCGCTGTAACCACCTGCCGGGGACGCCAAAATCACCTGTCAGCTAGGCCAGAACCACGTGGCGGACTCTATGGAATCACCCGCCGGGCATGCCGGAACCAGCTCTCAGACGTGCCAGAAGCACGTGCCGGACACGCCGGAACCACCTACTAGAGAGACCGGAACCACCTGCCAGACCCGCCTGAACCACCTGCTGAGTACGCTGGAACAACCTGCTCTACTCGCTGGAGCCACCTGCTGGACACGCCAAAATCACCTGATGGCTACGCCAGCACCACTCGGCAGACAAGCCAGAATCACCTGCAGGGTATGCCGGAACCACCTCTCAGACGTGCCAGAACCCCTTGTCGGACACTCCGGAATCACCTGTCAGGCATGCCGGAACCACCTCTCGAACGTGCCAGAATGACGTGCCAGAGACACCGGATGCACCTGCCGAGCACGCCGGAACCTCCTCTTCGACTCGCCGGAACCACCAGCCAGAGACGCCAAAATCCCCTGCCAGGTAGGCCAGAATCACATGGCGGACGCTCCGGAATCTCCCGCCGGGAAGGTAGGAACCACCTCTCAAACATACTGGAAGCACGTGCCGGACATGCCGGCACCACGTACTGGACAGACCAGAAACACCTGCCGGACCTGCCTGAACCACCTGCTGAGCACACCGGAACAACTTGCTCGACTCGCTGGAGCCACCTGCTGGACACCCCAAAATCACCAGCCAGCTATGCCAGAACCACTTGCCGTACACTCCGGAATCACCTGCTGGTTACACCAGAGCCACTTGGTGGACAATCCAGAATCACCTGCCGGACATGCCAGAACCACCTGTCACACATGCCGGAACCACGTGCCTGACACGCCGGAACCACCTCGCGGACAGACCGGAACCACCTACCAGACATGCCTGAACCACCTGCCGAGCATGCCGGAACCACCTGCCGGACACGCCAAAATCACCTGCGGGCTAGGCCAGAACCACTTGTAGGACTCTCCTGGAGCACCTGCCGGGCATGCGGGAACCACCTCTCAGACGTGCCAGAACCACGCGCGGCACATGACGGAACCCATTACCGGACAGACCGGAACCACCTGCCGGACACGCCAGAATCACCTGCCAAGAACACCGGAACCACCTGAACAGCTCGCCAGAAACACCTGCCGGACATGCCAAAATCACCTGCCGGCTACACCAGAACCTCTTGCCGGACACTCCGGAATCACCTGCCAGACATGATGCAACCAAATGTCAGACGTGCCAGAACCACGTGCCAGAGACACCGGATGCAACTGCCGAGCATGCCGGAACCTCCTGCTCAACTCGCTGTAACCACCTGCCGGGGACGCCAAAATCACCTGTCAGCTAGGCCAGAACCACGTGGCGGACTCTATGGAATCACCCGCCGGGCATGCCGGAACCAGCTCTCAGACGTGCCAGAAGCACGTGCCGGACACGCCGGAACCACCTACTAGAGAGACCGGAACCACCTGCCAGACCCGCCTGAACCACCTGCTGAGTACGCTGGAACAACCTGCTCTACTCGCTGGAGCCACCTGCTGGACACGCCAAAATCACCTGATGGCTACGCCAGCACCACTCGGCAGACAAGCCAGAATCACCTGCAGGGTATGCCGGAACCACCTCTCAGACGTGCCAGAACCCCTTGTCGGACACTCCGGAATCACCTGTCAGGCATGCCGGAACCACCTCTCGAACGTGCCAGAATGACGTGCCAGAGACACCGGATGCACCTGCCGAGCACGCCGGAACCTCCTCTTCGACTCGCCGGAACCACCAGCCAGAGACGCCAAAATCCCCTGCCAGGTAGGCCAGAATCACATGGCGGACGCTCCGGAATCTCCCGCCGGGAAGGTAGGAACCACCTCTCAAACATACTGGAAGCACGTGCCGGACATGCCGGCACCACGTACTGGACAGACCAGAAACACCTGCCGGACCTGCCTGAACCACCTGCTGAGCACACCGGAACAACTTGCTCGACTCGCTGGAGCCACCTGCTGGACACCCCAAAATCACCAGCCAGCTATGCCAGAACCACTTGCCGTACACTCCGGAATCACCTGCTGGTTACACCAGAGCCACTTGGTGGACAATCCAGAATCACCTGCCGGACATGCCAGAACCACCTGTCACACATGCCGGAACCACGTGCCTGACACGCCGGAACCACCTCGCGGACAGACCGGAACCACCTACCAGACATGCCTGAACCACCTGCCGAGCATGCCGGAACCACCTGCCGGACACGCCAAAATCACCTGCGGGCTAGGCCAGAACCACTTGTAGGACTCTCCTGGAGCACCTGCCGGGCATGCGGGAACCACCTCTCAGACGTGCCAGAACCACGCGCGGCACATGACGGAACCCATTACCGGACAGACCGGAACCACCTGCCGGACATGCCAGAATCACCTGCCAAGAACACCGGAACCACCTGAACAGCTCGCCAGAAACACCTGCCGGACATGCCAAAATCACCTGCCGGCTACACCAGAACCTCTTGCCGGACACTCCGGAATCACCTGCCAGACATGATGCAACCAAATGTCAGACGTGCCAGAACCACGTGCCAGAGACACCGGATGCAACTGCCGAGCATGCCGGAACCTCCTGCTCAACTCGCTGTAACCACCTGCCGGGGACGCCAAAATCACCTGTCAGCTAGGCCAGAACCACGTGGCGGACTCTATGGAATCACCCGCCGGGCATGCCGGAACCAGCTCTCAGACGTGCCAGAAGCACGTGCCGGACACGCCGGAACCACCTACTAGAGAGACCGGAACCACCTGCCAGACCCGCCTGAACCACCTGCTGAGTACGCTGGAACAACCTGCTCTACTCGCTGGAGCCACCTGCTGGACACGCCAAAATCACCTGATGGCTACGCCAGCACCACTCGGCAGACAAGCCAGAATCACCTGCAGGGTATGCCGGAACCACCTCTCAGACGTGCCAGAACCCCTTGTCGGACACTCCGGAATCACCTGTCAGGCATGCCGGAACCACCTCTCGAACGTGCCAGAATGACGTGCCAGAGACACCGGATGCACCTGCTGAGCACGCCGGAACCTCCTCTTCGACTCGCCGGAACCACCAGCCAGAGACGCCAAAATCCCCTGCCAGGTAGGCCAGAATCACATGGCGGACGCTCCGGAATCTCCCGCCGGGAAGGTAGGAACCACCTCTCAAACATACTGGAAGCACGTGCCGGACATGCCGGCACCACGTACTGGACAGACCAGAAACACCTGCCGGACCTGCCTGAACCACCTGCTGAGCACACCGGAACAACTTGCTCGACTCGCTGGAGCCACCTGCTGGACACCCCAAAATCACCAGCCAGCTATGCCAGAACCACTTGCCGTACACTCCGGAATCACCTGCTGGTTACACCAGAGCCACTTGGTGGACAATCCAGAATCACCTGCCGGACATGCCAGAACCACCTGTCACACATGCCGGAACCACGTGCCTGACACGCCGGAACCACCTCGCGGACAGACCGGAACCACCTACCAGACATGCCGGAACCACCTGCCAGACACGCCAAAATCACCTGCGGGCTAGGCCAGAACCACTTGTAGGACTCTCCTGGAGCACCTGCCGGGCATGCGGGAACCACCTCTCAGACGTGCCAGAACCACGCGCGGCACATGACGGAACCCATTACCGGACAGACCGGAACCACCTGCCGGACATGCCAGAATCACCTGCCAAGAACACCGGAACCACCTGAACAGCTCGCCAGAAACACCTGCCGGACATGCCAAAATCACCTGCCGGCTACACCAGAACCTCTTGCCGGACACTCCGGAATCACCTGCCAGACATGATGCAACCAAATGTCAGACGTGCCAGAACCACGTGCCAGAGACACCGGATGCAACTGCCGAGCATGCCGGAACCTCCTGCTCAACTCGCTGTAACCACCTGCCGGGGACGCCAAAATCACCTGTCAGCTAGGCCAGAACCACGTGGCGGACTCTATGGAATCACCCGCCGGGCATGCCGGAACCAGCTCTCAGACGTGCCAGAAGCACGTGCCGGACACGCCGGAACCACCTACTAGAGAGACCGGAACCACCTGCCAGACCCGCCTGAACCACCTGCTGAGTACGCTGGAACAACCTGCTCTACTCGCTGGAGCCACCTGCTGGACACGCCAAAATCACCTGATGGCTACGCCAGCACCACTCGGCAGACAAGCCAGAATCACCTGCAGGGTATGCCGGAACCACCTCTCAGACGTGCCAGAACCCCTTGTCGGACACTCCGGAATCACCTGTCAGGCATGCCGGAACCACCTCTCGAACGTGCCAGAATGACGTGCCAGAGACACCGGATGCACCTGCCGAGCACTCCGGAACCTCCTCTTCGACTCGCCGGAACCACCAGCCAGAGACGCCAAAATCCCCTGCCAGGTAGGCCAGAATCACATGGCGGACGCTCCGGAATCTCCCGCCGGGAAGGTAGGAACCACCTCTCAAACATACTGGAAGCACGTGCCGGACATGCCGGCACCACGTACTGGACAGACCAGAAACACCTGCCGGACCTGCCTGAACCACCTGCTGAGCACACCGGAACAACTTGCTCGACTCGCTGGAGCCACCTGCTGGACACCCCAAAATCACCAGCCAGCTATGCCAGAACCACTTGCCGTACACTCCGGAATCACCTGCTGGTTACACCAGAGCCACTTGGTGGACAATCCAGAATCACCTGCCGGACATGCCAGAACCACCTGTCACACATGCCGGAACCACGTACCTGACACGCCGCAACCACCTCGCGGACAGACCGGAACCACCTACCAGACATGCCTGAACCACCTGCCGAGCATGCCGGAACCACCTGCCGGACACGCCAAAATCACCTGCGGGCTAGGCCAGAACCACTTGTAGGACTCTCCTGGAGCACCTGCCGGGCATGCGGGAACCACCTCTCAGACGTGCCAGAACCACGCGCGGCACATGACGGAACCCATTACCGGACAGACCGGAACCACCTGCCGGACATGCCAGAATCACCTGCCAAGAACACCGGAACCACCTGAACAGCTCGCCAGAAACACCTGCCGGACATGCCAAAATCACCTGCCGGCTACACCAGAACCTCTTGCCGGACACTCCGGAATCACCTGCCAGACATGATGCAACCAAATGTCAGACGTGCCAGAACCACGTGCCAGAGACACCGGATGCAACTGCCGAGCATGCCGGAACCTCCTGCTCAACTCGCTGTAACCACCTGCCGGGGACGCCAAAATCACCTGTCAGCTAGGCCAGAACCACGTGGCGGACTCTATGGAATCACCCGCCGGGCATGCCGGAACCAGCTCTCAGACGTGCCAGAAGCACGTGCCGGACACGCCGGAACCACCTACTAGAGAGACCGGAACCACCTGCCAGACCCGCCTGAACCACCTGCTGAGTACGCTGGAACAACCTGCTCTACTCGCTGGAGCCACCTGCTGGACACGCCAAAATCACCTGATGGCTACGCCAGCACCACTCGGCAGACAAGCCAGAATCACCTGCAGGGTATGCCGGAACCACCTCTCAGACGTGCCAGAACCCCTTGTCGGACACTCCGGAATCACCTGTCAGGCATGCCGGAACCACCTTTCGAACGTGCCAGAATGACGTGCCAGAGACACCGGATGCACCTGCCGAGCACGCCGGAACCTCCTCTTCGACTCGCCGGAACCACCAGCCAGAGACGCCAAAATCCCCTGCCAGGTAGGCCAGAATCACATGGCGGACGCTCCGGAATCTCCCGCCGGGAAGGTAGGAACCACCTCTCAAACATACTGGAAGCACGTGCCGGACATGCCGGCACCACGTACTGGACAGACCAGAAACACCTGCCGGACCTGCCTGAACCACCTGCTGAGCACACCGGAACAACTTGCTCGACTCGCTGGAGCCACCTGCTGGACACCCCAAAATCACCAGCCAGCTATGCCAGAACCACTTGCCGTACACTCCGGAATCACCTGCTGGTTACACCAGAGCCACTTGGTGGACAATCCAGAATCACCTGCCGGACATGCCAGAACCACCTGTCACACATGCCGGAACCACGTGCCTGACACGCCGGAACCACCTCGCGGACAGACCGGAACCACCTACCAGACATGCCGGAACCACCTGCCGGACACGCCAAAATCACCTGCGGGCTAGGCCAGAACCACTTGTAGGACTCTCCTGGAGCACCTGCCGGGCATGCGGGAACCACCTCTCAGACGTGCCAGAACCACGTGCGGCACATGACGGAACCCATTACCGGACAGACTGGAACCACCTGCTGGACACGCCAGAATCACCTGCCAAGAACACCGGAACCACCTGAACAGCTCGCCAGAAACACCTGCCGGACATGCCAAAATCACCTGCCGGCTACACCAGAACCTCTTGCCGGACACTCCGGAATCACCTGCCAGACATGATGCAACCAAATGTCAGACGTGCCAGAACCACGTGCCAGAGACACCGGATGCAACTGCCGAGCATGCCGGAACCTCCTGCTCAACTCGCTGTAACCACCTGCCGGGGACGCCAAAATCACCTGTCAGCTAGGCCAGAACCACGTGGCGGACTCTATGGAATCACCCGCCGGGCATGCCGGAACCAGCTCTCAGACGTGCCAGAAGCACGTGCCGGACACGCCGGAACCACCTACTAGAGAGACCGGAACCACCTGCCAGACCCGCCTGAACCACCTGCTGAGTACGCTGGAACAACCTGCTCTACTCGCTGGAGCCACCTGCTGGACACGCCAAAATCACCTGATGGCTACGCCAGCACCACTCGGCAGACAAGCCAGAATCACCTGCAGGGTATGCCGGAACCACCTCTCAGACGTGCCAGAACCCCTTGTCGGACACTCCGGAATCACCTGTCAGGCATGCCGGAACCACCTCTCGAACGTGCCAGAATGACGTGCCAGAGACACCGGATGCACCTGCCGAGCACGCCGGAACCTCCTCTTCGACTCGCCGGAACCACCAGCCAGAGACGCCAAAATCCCCTGCCAGGTAGGCCAGAATCACATGGCGGACGCTCCGGAATCTCCCGCCGGGAAGGTAGGAACCACCTCTCAAACATACTGGAAGCACGTGCCGGACATGCCGGCACCACGTACTGGACAGACCAGAAACACCTGCCGGACCTGCCTGAACCACCTGCTGAGCACACCGGAACAACTTGCTCGACTCGCTGGAGCCACCTGCTGGACACCCCAAAATCACCAGCCAGCTATGCCAGAACCACTTGCCGTACACTCCGGAATCACCTGCTGGTTACACCAGAGCCACTTGGTGGACAATCCAGAATCACCTGCCGGACATGCCAGAACCACCTGTCACACATGCCGGAACCACGTGCCTGACACGCCGGAACCACCTCGCGGACAGACCGGAACCACCTACCAGACATGCCGGAACCACCTGCCGGACACGCCAAAATCACCTGCGGGCTAGGCCAGAACCACTTGTAGGACTCTCCTGGAGCACCTGCCGGGCATGCGGGAACCACCTCTCAGACGTGCCAGAACCACGTGCGGCACATGACGGAACCCATTACCGGACAGACCGGAACCACCTGCTGGACACGCCAGAATCACCTGCCAAGAACACCGGAACCACCTGAACAGCTCGCCAGAAACACCTGCCGGACATGCCAAAATCACCTGCCGGCTACACCAGAACCTCTTGCCGGACACTCCGGAATCACCTGCCAGACATGATGCAACCAAATGTCAGACGTGCCAGAACCACGTGCCAGAGACACCGGATGCAACTGCCGAGCATGCCGGAACCTCCTGCTCAACTCGCTGTAACCACCTGCCGGGGACGCCAAAATCACCTGTCAGCTAGGCCAGAACCACGTGGCGGACTCTATGGAATCACCCGCCGGGCATGCCGGAACCAGCTCTCAGACGTGCCAGAAGCACGTGCCGGACACGCCGGAACCACCTACTAGAGAGACCGGAACCACCTGCCAGACCCGCCTGAACCACCTGCTGAGTACGCTGGAACAACCTGCTCTACTCGCTGGAGCCACCTGCTGGACACGCCAAAATCACCTGATGGCTACGCCAGCACCACTCGGCAGACAAGCCAGAATCACCTGCAGGGTATGCCGGAACCACCTCTCAGACGTGCCAGAACCCCTTGTCGGACACTCCGGAATCACCTGTCAGGCATGCTGGAACCACCTCTCGAACGTGCCAGAATGACGTGCCAGAGACACCGGATGCACCTGCCGAGCACGCCGGAACCTCCTCTTCGACTCGCCGGAACCACCAGCCAGAGACGCCAAAATCCCCTGCCAGGTAGGCCAGAATCACATGGCGGACGCTCCGGAATCTCCCGCCGGGAAGGTAGGAACCACCTCTCAAACATACTGGAAGCACGTGCCGGACATGCCGGCACCACGTACTGGACAGACCAGAAACACCTGCCGGACCTGCCTGAACCACCTGCTGAGCACACCGGAACAACTTGCTCGACTCGCTGGAGCCACCTGCTGGACACCCCAAAATCACCAGCCAGCTATGCCAGAACCACTTGCCGTACACTCCGGAATCACCTGCTGGTTACACCAGAGCCACTTGGTGGACAATCCAGAATCACCTGCCGGACATGCCAGAACCACCTGTCACACATGCCGGAACCACGTGCCTGACACGCCGGAACCACCTCGCGGACAGACCGGAACCACCTACCAGACATGCCGGAACCACCTGCCGGACACGCCAAAATCACCTGCGGGCTAGGCCAGAACCACTTGTAGGACTCTCCTGGAGCACCTGCCGGGCATGCGGGAACCACCTCTCAGACGTGCCAGAACCACGTGCGGCACATGACGGAACCCATTACCGGACAGACCGGAACCACCTGCTGGACACGCCAGAATCACCTGCCAAGAACACCGGAACCACCTGAACAGCTCGCCAGAAACACCTGCCGGACATGCCAAAATCACCTGCCGGCTACACCAGAACCTCTTGCCGGACACTCCGGAATCACCTGCCAGACATGATGCAACCAAATGTCAGACGTGCCAGAACCACGTGCCAGAGACACCGGATGCAACTGCCGAGCATGCCGGAACCTCCTGCTCAACTCGCTGTAACCACCTGCCGGGGACGCCAAAATCACCTGTCAGCTAGGCCAGAACCACGTGGCGGACTCTATGGAATCACCCGCCGGGCATGCCGGAACCAGCTCTCAGACGTGCCAGAAGCACGTGCCGGACACGCCGGAACCACCTACTAGAGAGACCGGAACCACCTGCCAGACCCGCCTGAACCACCTGCTGAGTACGCTGGAACAACCTGCTCTACTCGCTGGAGCCACCTGCTGGACACGCCAAAATCACCTGATGGCTACGCCAGCACCACTCGGCAGACAAGCCAGAATCACCTGCAGGGTATGCCGGAACCACCTCTCAGACGTGCCAGAACCCCTTGTCGGACACTCCGGAATCACCTGTCAGGCATGCTGGAACCACCTCTCGAACGTGCCAGAATGACGTGCCAGAGACACCGGATGCACCTGCCGAGCACGCCGGAACCTCCTCTTCGACTCGCCGGAACCACCAGCCAGAGACGCCAAAATCCCCTGCCAGGTAGGCCAGAATCACATGGCGGACGCTCCGGAATCTCCCGCCGGGAAGGTAGGAACCACCTCTCAAACATACTGGAAGCACGTGCCGGACATGCCGGCACCACGTACTGGACAGACCAGAAACACCTGCCGGACCTGCCTGAACCACCTGCTGAGCACACCGGAACAACTTGCTCGACTCGCTGGAGCCACCTGCTGGACACCCCAAAATCACCAGCCAGCTATGCCAGAACCACTTGCCGTACACTCCGGAATCACCTGCTGGTTACACCAGAGCCACTTGGTGGACAATCCAGAATCACCTGCCGGACATGCCAGAACCACCTGTCACACATGCCGGAACCACGTGCCTGACACGCCGGAACCACCTCGCGGACAGACCGGAACCACCTACCAGACATGCCGGAACCACCTGCCGGACACGCCAAAATCACCTGCGGGCTAGGCCAGAACCACTTGTAGGACTCTCCTGGAGCACCTGCCGGGCATGCGGGAACCACCTCTCAGACGTGCCAGAACCACGCGCGGCAAATGACGGAACCCATTACCGGACAGACCGGAACCACCTGCCGGACACGCCAGAATCACCTGCCAAGAACACCGGAACCACCTGAACAGCTCGCCAGAAACACCTGCCGGACATGCCAAAATCACCTGCCGGCTACACCAGAACCTCTTGCCGGACACTCCGGAATCACCTGCCAGACATGATGCAACCAAATGTCAGACGTGCCAGAACCACGTGCCAGAGACACCGGATGCAACTGCCGAGCATGCCGGAACCTCCTGCTCAACTCGCTGTAACCACCTGCCGGGGACGCCAAAATCACCTGTCAGCTAGGCCAGAACCACGTGGCGGACTCTATGGAATCACCCGCCGGGCATGCCGGAACCAGCTCTCAGACGTGCCAGAAGCACGTGCCGGACACGCCGGAACCACCTACTAGAGAGACCGGAACCACCTGCCAGACCCGCCTGAACCACCTGCTGAGTACGCTGGAACAACCTGCTCTACTCGCTGGAGCCACCTGCTGGACACGCCAAAATCACCTGATGGCTACGCCAGCACCACTCGGCAGACAAGCCAGAATCACCTGCAGGGTATGCCGGAACCACCTCTCAGACGTGCCAGAACCCCTTGTCGGACACTCCGGAATCACCTGTCAGGCATGCCGGAACCACCTCTCGAACGTGCCAGAATGACGTGCCAGAGACACCGGATGCACCTGCCGAGCATGCCGGAACCTCCTCTTCGACTCGCCGGAACCACCAGCCAGAGACGCCAAAATCCCCTGCCAGGTAGGCCAGAATCACATGGCGGACGCTCCGGAATCTCCCGCCGGGAAGGTAGGAACCACCTCTCAAACATACTGGAAGCACGTGCCGGACATGCCGGCACCACGTACTGGACAGACCAGAAACACCTGCCGGACCTGCCTGAACCACCTGCTGAGCACACCGGAACAACTTGCTCGACTCGCTGGAGCCACCTGCTGGACACCCCAAAATCACCAGCCAGCTATGCCAGAACCACTTGCCGTACACTCCGGAATCACCTGCTGGTTACACCAGAGCCACTTGGTGGACAATCCAGAATCACCTGCCGGACATGCCAGAACCACCTGTCACACATGCCGGAACCACGTGCCTGACACGCCGGAACCACCTCGCGGACAGACCGGAACCACCTACCAGACATGCCTGAACCACCTGCCGAGCATGCCGGAACCACCTGCCGGACACGCCAAAATCACCTGCGGGCTAGGCCAGAACCACTTGTAGGACTCTCCTGGAGCACCTGCCGGGCATGCGGGAACCACCTCTCAGACGTGCCAGAACCACGTGCGGCACATGACGGAACCCATTACCGGACAGACCGGAACCACCTGCCGGACACGCCAGAATCACCTGCCAAGAACACCGGAACCACCTGAACAGCTCGCCAGAAACACCTGCCGGACATGCCAAAATCACCTGCCGGCTACACCAGAACCTCTTGCCGGACACTCCGGAATCACCTGCCAGACATGATGCAACCAAATGTCAGACGTGCCAGAACCACGTGCCAGAGACACCGGATGCAACTGCCGAGCATGCCGGAACCTCCTGCTCAACTCGCTGTAACCACCTGCCGGGGACGCCAAAATCACCTGTCAGCTAGGCCAGAACCACGTGGCGGACTCTATGGAATCACCCGCCGGGCATGCCGGAACCAGCTCTCAGACGTGCCAGAAGCACGTGCCGGACACGCCGGAACCACCTACTAGAGAGACCGGAACCACCTGCCAGACCCGCCTGAACCACCTGCTGAGTACGCTGGAACAACCTGCTCTACTCGCTGGAGCCACCTGCTGGACACGCCAAAATCACCTGATGGCTACGCCAGCACCACTCGGCAGACAAGCCAGAATCACCTGCAGGGTATGCCGGAACCACCTCTCAGACGTGCCAGAACCCCTTGTCGGACACTCCGGAATCACCTGTCAGGCATGCCGGAACCACCTCTCGAACGTGCCAGAATGACGTGCCAGAGACACCGGATGCACCTGCCGAGCATGCCGGAACCTCCTCTTCGACTCGCCGGAACCACCAGCCAGAGACGCCAAAATCCCCTGCCAGGTAGGCCAGAATCACATGGCGGACGCTCCGGAATCTCCCGCCGGGAAGGTAGGAACCACCTCTCAAACATACTGGAAGCACGTGCCGGACATGCCGGCACCACGTACTGGACAGACCAGAAACACCTGCCGGACCTGCCTGAACCACCTGCTGAGCACACCGGAACAACTTGCTCGACTCGCTGGAGCCACCTGCTGGACACCCCAAAATCACCAGCCAGCTATGCCAGAACCACTTGCCGTACACTCCGGAATCACCTGCTGGTTACACCAGAGCCACTTGGTGGACAATCCAGAATCACCTGCCGGACATGCCAGAACCACCTGTCACACATGCCGGAACCACGTGCCTGACACGCCGGAACCACCTCGCGGACAGACCGGAACCACCTACCAGACATGCCTGAACCACCTGCCGAGCATGCCGGAACCACCTGCCGGACACGCCAAAATCACCTGCGGGCTAGGCCAGAACCACTTGTAGGACTCTCCTGGAGCACCTGCCGGGCATGCGGGAACCACCTCTCAGACGTGCCAGAACCACGTGCGGCACATGACGGAACCCATTACCGGACAGACCGGAACCACCTGCCGGACACGCCAGAATCACCTGCCAAGAACACCGGAACCACCTGAACAGCTCGCCAGAAACACCTGCCGGACATGCCAAAATCACCTGCCGGCTACACCAGAACCTCTTGCCGGACACTCCGGAATCACCTGCCAGACATGATGCAACCAAATGTCAGACGTGCCAGAACCACGTGCCAGAGACACCGGATGCAACTGCCGAGCATGCCGGAACCTCCTGCTCAACTCGCTGTAACCACCTGCCGGGGACGCCAAAATCACCTGTCAGCTAGGCCAGAACCACGTGGCGGACTCTATGGAATCACCCGCCGGGCATGCCGGAACCAGCTCTCAGACGTGCCAGAAGCACGTGCCGGACACGCCGGAACCACCTACTAGAGAGACCGGAACCACCTGCCAGACCCGCCTGAACCACCTGCTGAGTACGCTGGAACAACCTGCTCTACTCGCTGGAGCCACCTGCTGGACACGCCAAAATCACCTGATGGCTACGCCAGCACCACTCGGCAGACAAGCCAGAATCACCTGCAGGGTATGCCGGAACCACCTCTCAGACGTGCCAGAACCCCTTGTCGGACACTCCGGAATCACCTGTCAGGCATGCCGGAACCACCTCTCGAACGTGCCAGAATGACGTGCCAGAGACACCGGATGCACCTGCCGAGCACGCCGGAACCTCCTCTTCGACTCGCCGGAACCACCAGCCAGAGACGCCAAAATCCCCTGCCAGGTAGGCCAGAATCACATGGCGGACGCTCCGGAATCTCCCGCCGGGAAGGTAGGAACCACCTCTCAAACATACTGGAAGCACGTGCCGGACATGCCGGCACCACGTACTGGACAGACCAGAAACACCTGCCGGACCTGCCTGAACCACCTGCTGAGCACACCGGAACAACTTGCTCGACTCGCTGGAGCCACCTGCTGGACACCCCAAAATCACCAGCCAGCTATGCCAGAACCACTTGCCGTACACTCCGGAATCACCTGCTGGTTACACCAGAGCCACTTGGTGGACAATCCAGAATCACCTGCCGGACATGCCAGAACCACCTGTCACACATGCCGGAACCACGTGCCTGACACGCCGGAACCACCTCGCGGACAGACCGGAACCACCTACCAGACATGCCTGAACCACCTGCCGAGCATGCCGGAACCACCTGCCGGACACGCCAAAATCACCTGCGGGCTAGGCCAGAACCACTTGTAGGACTCTCCTGGAGCACCTGCCGGGCATGCGGGAACCACCTCTCAGACGTGCCAGAACCACGTGCGGCACATGACGGAACCCATTACCGGACAGACCGGAACCACCTGCCGGACACGCCAGAATCACCTGCCAAGAACACCGGAACCACCTGAACAGCTCGCCAGAAACACCTGCCGGACATGCCAAAATCACCTGCCGGCTACACCAGAACCTCTTGCCGGACACTCCGGAATCACCTGCCAGACATGATGCAACCAAATGTCAGACGTGCCAGAACCACGTGCCAGAGACACCGGATGCAACTGCCGAGCATGCCGGAACCTCCTGCTCAACTCGCTGTAACCACCTGCCGGGGACGCCAAAATCACCTGTCAGCTAGGCCAGAACCACGTGGCGGACTCTATGGAATCACCCGCCGGGCATGCCGGAACCAGCTCTCAGACGTGCCAGAAGCACGTGCCGGACACGCCGGAACCACCTACTAGAGAGACCGGAACCACCTGCCAGACCCGCCTGAACCACCTGCTGAGTACGCTGGAACAACCTGCTCTACTCGCTGGAGCCACCTGCTGGACACGCCAAAATCACCTGATGGCTACGCCAGCACCACTCGGCAGACAAGCCAGAATCACCTGCAGGGTATGCCGGAACCACCTCTCAGACGTGCCAGAACCCCTTGTCGGACACTCCGGAATCACCTGTCAGGCATGCCGGAACCACCTCTCGAACGTGCCAGAATGACGTGCCAGAGACACCGGATGCACCTGCCGAGCACGCCGGAACCTCCTCTTCGACTCGCCGGAACCACCAGCCAGAGACGCCAAAATCCCCTGCCAGGTAGGCCAGAATCACATGGCGGACGCTCCGGAATCTCCCGCCGGGAAGGTAGGAACCACCTCTCAAACATACTGGAAGCACGTGCCGGACATGCCGGCACCACGTACTGGACAGACCAGAAACACCTGCCGGACCTGCCTGAACCACCTGCTGAGCACACCGGAACAACTTGCTCGACTCGCTGGAGCCACCTGCTGGACACCCCAAAATCACCAGCCAGCTATGCCAGAACCACTTGCCGTACACTCCGGAATCACCTGCTGGTTACACCAGAGCCACTTGGTGGACAATCCAGAATCACCTGCCGGACATGCCAGAACCACCTGTCACACATGCCGGAACCACGTGCCTGACACGCCGGAACCACCTCGCGGACAGACCGGAACCACCTACCAGACATGCCTGAACCACCTGCCGAGCATGCCGGAACCACCTGCCGGACACGCCAAAATCACCTGCGGGCTAGGCCAGAACCACTTGTAGGACTCTCCTGGAGCACCTGCCGGGCATGCGGGAACCACCTCTCAGACGTGCCAGAACCACGTGCGGCACATGACGGAACCCATTACCGGACAGACCGGAACCACCTGCCGGACACGCCAGAATCACCTGCCAAGAACACCGGAACCACCTGAACAGCTCGCCAGAAACACCTGCCGGACATGCCAAAATCACCTGCCGGCTACACCAGAACCTCTTGCCGGACACTCCGGAATCACCTGCCAGACATGATGCAACCAAATGTCAGACGTGCCAGAACCACGTGCCAGAGACACCGGATGCAACTGCCGAGCATGCCGGAACCTCCTGCTCAACTCGCTGTAACCACCTGCCGGGGACGCCAAAATCACCTGTCAGCTAGGCCAGAACCACGTGGCGGACTCTATGGAATCACCCGCCGGGCATGCCGGAACCAGCTCTCAGACGTGCCAGAAGCACGTGCCGGACACGCCGGAACCACCTACTAGAGAGACCGGAACCACCTGCCAGACCCGCCTGAACCACCTGCTGAGTACGCTGGAACAACCTGCTCTACTCGCTGGAGCCACCTGCTGGACACGCCAAAATCACCTGATGGCTACGCCAGCACCACTCGGCAGACAAGCCAGAATCACCTGCAGGGTATGCCGGAACCACCTCTCAGACGTGCCAGAACCCCTTGTCGGACACTCCGGAATCACCTGTCAGGCATGCCGGAACCACCTCTCGAACGTGCCAGAATGACGTGCCAGAGACACCGGATGCACCTGCCGAGCACGCCGGAACCTCCTCTTCGACTCGCCGGAACCACCAGCCAGAGACGCCAAAATCCCCTGCCAGGTAGGCCAGAATCACATGGCGGACGCTCCGGAATCTCCCGCCGGGAAGGTAGGAACCACCTCTCAAACATACTGGAAGCACGTGCCGGACATGCCGGCACCACGTACTGGACAGACCAGAAACACCTGCCGGACCTGCCTGAACCACCTGCTGAGCACACCGGAACAACTTGCTCGACTCGCTGGAGCCACCTGCTGGACACCCCAAAATCACCAGCCAGCTATGCCAGAACCACTTGCCGTACACTCCGGAATCACCTGCTGGTTACACCAGAGCCACTTGGTGGACAATCCAGAATCACCTGCCGGACATGCCAGAACCACCTGTCACACATGCCGGAACCACGTGCCTGACACGCCGGAACCACCTCGCGGACAGACCGGAACCACCTACCAGACATGCCTGAACCACCTGCCGAGCATGCCGGAACCACCTGCCGGACACGCCAAAATCACCTGCGGGCTAGGCCAGAACCACTTGTAGGACTCTCCTGGAGCACCTGCCGGGCATGCGGGAACGACCTCTCAGACGTGCCAGAACCACGTGCGGCACATGACGGAACCCATTACCGGACAGACCGGAACCACCTGCCGGACACGCCAGAATCACCTGCCAAGAACACCGGAACCACCTGAACAGCTCGCCAGAAACACCTGCCGGACATGCCAAAATCACCTGCCGGCTACACCAGAACCTCTTGCCGGACACTCCGGAATCACCTGCCAGACATGATGCAACCAAATGTCAGACGTGCCAGAACCACGTGCCAGAGACACCGGATGCAACTGCCGAGCATGCCGGAACCTCCTGCTCAACTCGCTGTAACCACCTGCCGGGGACGCCAAAATCACCTGTCAGCTAGGCCAGAACCACGTGGCGGACTCTATGGAATCACCCGCCGGGCATGCCGGAACCAGCTCTCAGACGTGCCAGAAGCACATGCCGGACATGCCGGAACCACCTACTAGAGAGACCGGAACCACCTGCCAGACCCGCCTGAACCACCTGCTGAGTACGCTGGAACAACCTGCTCTACTCGCTGGAGCCACCTGCTGGACACGCCAAAATCACCTGATGGCTACGCCAGCACCACTCGGCAGACAAGCCAGAATCACCTGCAGGGTATGCCGGAACCACCTCTCAGACGTGCCAGAACCCCTTGTCGGACACTCCGGAATCACCTGTCAGGCATGCCGGAACCACCTCTCGAACGTGCCAGAATGACGTGCCAGAGACACCGGATGCACCTGCCGAGCACGCCGGAACCTCCTCTTCGACTCGCCGGAACCACCAGCCAGAGACGCCAAAATCCCCTGCCAGGTAGGCCAGAATCACATGGCGGACGCTCCGGAATCTCCCGCCGGGAAGGTAGGAACCACCTCTCAAACATACTGGAAGCACGTGCCGGACATGCCGGCACCACGTACTGGACAGACCAGAAACACCTGCCGGACCTGCCTGAACCACCTGCTGAGCACACCGGAACAACTTGCTCGACTCGCTGGAGCCACCTGCTGGACACCCCAAAATCACCAGCCAGCTATGCCAGAACCACTTGCCGTACACTCCGGAATCACCTGCTGGTTACACCAGAGCCACTTGGTGGACAATCCAGAATCACCTGCCGGACATGCCAGAACCACCTGTCACACATGCCGGAACCACGTGCCTGACACGCCGGAACCACCTCGCGGACAGACCGGAACCACCTACCAGACATGCCTGAACCACCTGCCGAGCATGCCGGAACCACCTGCCGGACACGCCAAAATCACCTGCGGGCTAGGCCAGAACCACTTGTAGGACTCTCCTGGAGCACCTGCCGGGCATGCGGGAACCACCTCTCAGACGTGCCAGAACCACGTGCGGCACATGACGGAACCCATTACCGGACAGACTGGAACCACCTGCCGGACACGCCAGAATCACCTGCCAAGAACACCGGAACCACCTGAACAGCTCGCCAGAAACACCTGCCGGACATGCCAAAATCACCTGCCGGCTACACCAGAACCTCTTGCCGGACACTCCGGAATCACCTGCCAGACATGATGCAACCAAATGTCAGACGTGCCAGAACCACGTGCCAGAGACACCGGATGCAACTGCCGAGCATGCCGGAACCTCCTGCTCAACTCGCTGTAACCACCTGCCGGGGACGCCAAAATCACCTGTCAGCTAGGCCAGAACCACGTGGCGGACTCTATGGAATCACCCGCCGGGCATGCCGGAACCAGCTCTCAGACGTGCCAGAAGCACGTGCCGGACACGCCGGAACCACCTACTAGAGAGACCGGAACCACCTGCCAGACCCGCCTGAACCACCTGCTGAGTACGCTGGAACAACCTGCTCTACTCGCTGGAGCCACCTGCTGGACACGCCAAAATCACCTGATGGCTACGCCAGCACCACTCGGCAGACAAGCCAGAATCACCTGCAGGGTATGCCGGAACCACCTCTCAGACGTGCCAGAACCCCTTGTCGGACACTCCGGAATCACCTGTCAGGCATGCCGGAACCACCTCTCGAACGTGCCAGAATGACGTGCCAGAGACACCGGATGCACCTGCCGAGCACGCCGGAACCTCCTCTTCGACTCGCCGGAACCACCAGCCAGAGACGCCAAAATCCCCTGCCAGGTAGGCCAGAATCACATGGCGGACGCTCCGGAATCTCCCGCCGGGAAGGTAGGAACCACCTCTCAAACATACTGGAAGCACGTGCCGGACATGCCGGCACCACGTACTGGACAGACCAGAAACACCTGCCGGACCTGCCTGAACCACCTGCTGAGCACACCGGAACAACTTGCTCGACTCGCTGGAGCCACCTGCTGGACACCCCAAAATCACCAGCCAGCTATGCCAGAACCACTTGCCGTACACTCCGGAATCACCTGCTGGTTACACCAGAGCCACTTGGTGGACAATCCAGAATCACCTGCCGGACATGCCAGAACCACCTGTCACACATGCCGGAACCACGTGCCTGACACGCCGGAACCACCTCGCGGACAGACCGGAACCACCT
Organism: Equus asinus; assembly: GCF_041296235.1. NCBI lineage: Eukaryota > Metazoa > Chordata > Mammalia > Perissodactyla > Equidae > Equus > Equus asinus. Next base: position 80,024 of record NW_027225203.1, read on the forward strand.
ACCAGACATGCCTGAACCACCTGCCGAGCATGCCGGAACCACCTGCCGGACACGCCAAAATCACCTGCGGGCTAGGCCAGAACCACTTGTAGGACTCTCCTGGAGCACCTGCCGGGCATGCGGGAACGACCTCTCAGACGTGCCAGAACCACGTGCGGCACATGACGGAACCCATTACCGGACAGACCGGAACCACCTGCCGGACACGCCAGAATCACCTGCCAAGAACACCGGAACCACCTGAACAGCTCGCCAGAAACACCTGCCGGACATGCCAAAATCACCTGCCGGCTACACCAGAACCTCTTGCCGGACACTCCGGAATCACCTGCCAGACATGATGCAACCAAATGTCAGACGTGCCAGAACCACGTGCCAGAGACACCGGATGCAACTGCCGAGCATGCCGGAACCTCCTGCTCAACTCGCTGTAACCACCTGCCGGGGACGCCAAAATCACCTGTCAGCTAGGCCAGAACCACGTGGCGGACTCTATGGAATCACCCGCCGGGCATGCCGGAACCAGCTCTCAGACGTGCCAGAAGCACGTGCCGGACACGCCGGAACCACCTACTAGAGAGACCGGAACCACCTGCCAGACCCGCCTGAACCACCTGCTGAGTACGCTGGAACAACCTGCTCTACTCGCTGGAGCCACCTGCTGGACACGCCAAAATCACCTGATGGCTACGCCAGCACCACTCGGCAGACAAGCCAGAATCACCTGCAGGGTATGCCGGAACCACCTCTCAGACGTGCCAGAACCCCTTGTCGGACACTCCGGAATCACCTGTCAGGCATGCCGGAACCACCTCTCGAACGTGCCAGAATGACGTGCCAGAGACACCGGATGCACCTGCCGAGCACGCCGGAACCTCCTCTTCGACTCGCCGGAACCACCAGCCAGAGACGCCAAAATCCCCTGCCAGGTAGGCCAGAATCACATGGCGGACGCTCCGGAATCTCCCGCCGGGAAGGTAGGAACCACCTCTCAAACATACTGGAAGCACGTGCCGGACATGCCGGCACCACGTACTGGACAGACCAGAAACACCTGCCGGACCTGCCTGAACCACCTGCTGAGCACACCGGAACAACTTGCTCGACTCGCTGGAGCCACCTGCTGGACACCCCAAAATCACCAGCCAGCTATGCCAGAACCACTTGCCGTACACTCCGGAATCACCTGCTGGTTACACCAGAGCCACTTGGTGGACAATCCAGAATCACCTGCCGGACATGCCAGAACCACCTGTCACACATGCCGGAACCACGTGCCTGACACGCCGGAACCACCTCGCGGACAGACCGGAACCACCTACCAGACATGCCTGAACCACCTGCCGAGCATGCCGGAACCACCTGCCGGACACGCCAAAATCACCTGCGGGCTAGGCCAGAACCACTTGTAGGACTCTCCTGGAGCACCTGCCGGGCATGCGGGAACCACCTCTCAGACGTGCCAGAACCACGTGCGGCACATGACGGAACCCATTACCGGACAGACCGGAACCACCTGCCGGACACGCCAGAATCACCTGCCAAGAACACCGGAACCACCTGAACAGCTCGCCAGAAACACCTGCCGGACATGCCAAAATCACCTGCCGGCTACACCAGAACCTCTTGCCGGACACTCCGGAATCACCTGCCAGACATGATGCAACCAAATGTCAGACGTGCCAGAACCACGTGCCAGAGACACCGGATGCAACTGCCGAGCATGCCGGAACCTCCTGCTCAACTCGCTGTAACCACCTGCCGGGGACGCCAAAATCACCTGTCAGCTAGGCCAGAACCACGTGGCGGACTCTATGGAATCACCCGCCGGGCATGCCGGAACCAGCTCTCAGACGTGCCAGAAGCACGTGCCGGACACGCCGGAACCACCTACTAGAGAGACCGGAACCACCTGCCAGACCCGCCTGAACCACCTGCTGAGTACGCTGGAACAACCTGCTCTACTCGCTGGAGCCACCTGCTGGACACGCCAAAATCACCTGATGGCTACGCCAGCACCACTCGGCAGACAAGCCAGAATCACCTGCAGGGTATGCCGGAACCACCTCTCAGACGTGCCAGAACCCCTTGTCGGACACTCCGGAATCACCTGTCAGGCATGCCGGAACCACCTCTCGAACGTGCCAGAATGACGTGCCAGAGACACCGGATGCACCTGCCGAGCACGCCGGAACCTCCTCTTCGACTCGCCGGAACCACCAGCCAGAGACGCCAAAATCCCCTGCCAGGTAGGCCAGAATCACATGGCGGACGCTCCGGAATCTCCCGCCGGGAAGGTAGGAACCACCTCTCAAACATACTGGAAGCACGTGCCGGACATGCCGGCACCACGTACTGGACAGACCAGAAACACCTGCCGGACCTGCCTGAACCACCTGCTGAGCACACCGGAACAACTTGCTCGACTCGCTGGAGCCACCTGCTGGACACCCCAAAATCACCAGCCAGCTATGCCAGAACCACTTGCCGTACACTCCGGAATCACCTGCTGGTTACACCAGAGCCACTTGGTGGACAATCCAGAATCACCTGCCGGACATGCCAGAACCACCTGTCACACATGCCGGAACCACGTGCCTGACACGCCGGAACCACCTCGCGGACAGACCGGAACCACCTACCAGACATGCCGGAACCACCTGCCGGACATGCCAAAATCACCTGCGGGCTAGGCCAGAACCACTTGTAGGACTCTCCTGGAGCACCTGCCGGGCATGCGGGAACCACCTCTCAGACGTGCCAGAACCACGTGCGGCACATGACGGAACCCATTACCGGACAGACCGGAACCACCTGCCGGACACGCCAGAATCACCTGCCAAGAACACCGGAACCACCTGAACAGCTCGCCAGAAACACCTGCCGGACATGCCAAAATCACCTGCCGGCTACACCAGAACCTCTTGCCGGACACTCCGGAATCACCTGCCAGACATGATGCAACCAAATGTCAGACGTGCCAGAACCACGTGCCAGAGACACCGGATGCAACTGCCGAGCATGCCGGAACCTCCTGCTCAACTCGCTGTAACCACCTGCCGGGGACGCCAAAATCACCTGTCAGCTAGGCCAGAACCACGTGGCGGACTCTATGGAATCACCCGCCGGGCATGCCGGAACCAGCTCTCAGACGTGCCAGAAGCACGTGCCGGACACGCCGGAACCACCTACTAGAGAGACCGGAACCACCTGCCAGACCCGCCTGAACCACCTGCTGAGTACGCTGGAACAACCTGCTCTACTCGCTGGAGCCACCTGCTGGACACGCCAAAATCACCTGATGGCTACGCCAGCACCACTCGGCAGACAAGCCAGAATCACCTGCAGGGTATGCCGGAACCACCTCTCAGACGTGCCAGAACCCCTTGTCGGACACTCCGGAATCACCTGTCAGGCATGCCGGAACCACCTCTCGAACGTGCCAGAATGACGTGCCAGAGACACCGGATGCACCTGCCGAGCACGCCGGAACCTCCTCTTCGACTCGCCGGAACCACCAGCCAGAGACGCCAAAATCCCCTGCCAGGTAGGCCAGAATCACATGGCGGACGCTCCGGAATCTCCCGCCGGGAAGGTAGGAACCACCTCTCAAACATACTGGAAGCACGTGCCGGACATGCCGGCACCACGTACTGGACAGACCAGAAACACCTGCCGGACCTGCCTGAACCACCTGCTGAGCACACCGGAACAACTTGCTCGACTCGCTGGAGCCACCTGCTGGACACCCCAAAATCACCAGCCAGCTATGCCAGAACCACTTGCCGTACACTCCGGAATCACCTGCTGGTTACACCAGAGCCACTTGGTGGACAATCCAGAATCACCTGCCGGACATGCCAGAACCACCTGTCACACATGCCGGAACCACGTGCCTGACACGCCGGAACCACCTCGCGGACAGACCGGAACCACCTACCAGACATGCCGGAACCACCTGCCGAGCATGCCGGAACCACCTGCCGGACACGCCAAAATCACCTGCGGGCTAGGCCAGAACCACTTGTAGGACTCTCCTGGAGCACCTGCCGGGCATGCGGGAACCACCTCTCAGACGTGCCAGAACCACGTGCGGCACATGACGGAACCCATTACCGGACAGACCGGAACCACCTGCCGGACACGCCAGAATCACCTGCCAAGAACACCGGAACCACCTGAACAGCTCGCCAGAAACACCTGCCGGACATGCCAAAATCACCTGCCGGCTACACCAGAACCTCTTGCCGGACACTCCGGAATCACCTGCCAGACATGATGCAACCAAATGTCAGACGTGCCAGAACCACGTGCCAGAGACACCGGATGCAACTGCCGAGCATGCCGGAACCTCCTGCTCAACTCGCTGTAACCACCTGCCGGGGACGCCAAAATCACCTGTCAGCTAGGCCAGAACCACGTGGCGGACTCTATGGAATCACCCGCCGGGCATGCCGGAACCAGCTCTCAGACGTGCCAGAAGCACGTGCCGGACACGCCGGAACCACCTACTAGAGAGACCGGAACCACCTGCCAGACCCGCCTGAACCACCTGCTGAGTACGCTGGAACAACCTGCTCTACTCGCTGGAGCCACCTGCTGGACACGCCAAAATCACCTGATGGCTACGCCAGCACCACTCGGCAGACAAGCCAGAATCACCTGCAGGGTATGCCGGAACCACCTCTCAGACGTGCCAGAACCCCTTGTCGGACACTCCGGAATCACCTGTCAGGCATGCCGGAACCACCTCTCGAACGTGCCAGAATGACGTGCCAGAGACACCGGATGCACCTGCCGAGCACGCCGGAACCTCCTCTTCGACTCGCCGGAACCACCAGCCAGAGACGCCAAAATCCCCTGCCAGGTAGGCCAGAATCACATGGCGGACGCTCCGGAATCTCCCGCCGGGAAGGTAGGAACCACCTCTCAAACATACTGGAAGCACGTGCCGGACATGCCGGCACCACGTACTGGACAGACCAGAAACACCTGCCGGACCTGCCTGAACCACCTGCTGAGCACACCGGAACAACTTGCTCGACTCGCTGGAGCCACCTGCTGGACACCCCAAAATCACCAGCCAGCTATGCCAGAACCACTTGCCGTACACTCCGGAATCACCTGCTGGTTACACCAGAGCCACTTGGTGGACAATCCAGAATCACCTGCCGGACATGCCAGAACCACCTGTCACACATGCCGGAACCACGTGCCTGACACGCCGGAACCACCTCGCGGACAGACCGGAACCACCTACCAGACATGCCGGAACCACCTGCCGGACACGCCAAAATCACCTGCGGGCTAGGCCAGAACCACTTGTAGGACTCTCCTGGAGCACCTGCCGGGCATGCGGGAACCACCTCTCAGACGTGCCAGAACCACGTGCGGCACATGACGGAACCCATTACCGGACAGACCGGAACCACCTGCCGGACACGCCAGAATCACCTGCCAAGAACACCGGAACCACCTGAACAGCTCGCCAGAAACACCTGCCGGACATGCCAAAATCACCTGCCGGCTACACCAGAACCTCTTGCCGGACACTCCGGAATCACCTGCCAGACATGATGCAACCAAATGTCAGACGTGCCAGAACCACGTGCCAGAGACACCGGATGCAACTGCCGAGCATGCCGGAACCTCCTGCTCAACTCGCTGTAACCACCTGCCGGGGACGCCAAAATCACCTGTCAGCTAGGCCAGAACCACGTGGCGGACTCTATGGAATCACCCGCCGGGCATGCCGGAACCAGCTCTCAGACGTGCCAGAAGCACGTGCCGGACACGCCGGAACCACCTACTAGAGAGACCGGAACCACCTGCCAGACCCGCCTGAACCACCTGCTGAGTACGCTGGAACAACCTGCTCTACTCGCTGGAGCCACCTGCTGGACACGCCAAAATCACCTGATGGCTACGCCAGCACCACTCGGCAGACAAGCCAGAATCACCTGCAGGGTATGCCGGAACCACCTCTCAGACGTGCCAGAACCCCTTGTCGGACACTCCGGAATCACCTGTCAGGCATGCCGGAACCACCTCTCGAACGTGCCAGAATGACGTGCCAGAGACACCGGATGCACCTGCCGAGCACGCCGGAACCTCCTCTTCGACTCGCCGGAACCACCAGCCAGAGACGCCAAAATCCCCTGCCAGGTAGGCCAGAATCACATGGCGGACGCTCCGGAATCTCCCGCCGGGAAGGTAGGAACCACCTCTCAAACATACTGGAAGCACGTGCCGGACATGCCGGCACCACGTACTGGACAGACCAGAAACACCTGCCGGACCTGCCTGAACCACCTGCTGAGCACACCGGAACAACTTGCTCGACTCGCTGGAGCCACCTGCTGGACACCCCAAAATCACCAGCCAGCTATGCCAGAACCACTTGCCGTACACTCCGGAATCACCTGCTGGTTACACCAGAGCCACTTGGTGGACAATCCAGAATCACCTGCCGGACATGCCAGAACCACCTGTCACACATGCCGGAACCACGTGCCTGACACGCCGGAACCACCTCGCGGACAGACCGGAACCACCTACCAGACATGCCGGAACCACCTGCCGGACACGCCAAAATCACCTGCGGGCTAGGCCAGAACCACTTGTAGGACTCTCCTGGAGCACCTGCCGGGCATGCGGGAACCACCTCTCAGACGTGCCAGAACCACGTGCGGCACATGACGGAACCCATTACCGGACAGACCGGAACCACCTGCTGGACACGCCAGAATCACCTGCCAAGAACACCGGAACCACCTGAACAGCTCGCCAGAAACACCTGCCGGACATGCCAAAATCACCTGCCGGCTACACCAGAACCTCTTGCCGGACACTCCGGAATCACCTGCCAGACATGATGCAACCAAATGTCAGACGTGCCAGAACCACGTGCCAGAGACACCGGATGCAACTGCCGAGCATGCCGGAACCTCCTGCTCAACTCGCTGTAACCACCTGCCGGGGACGCCAAAATCACCTGTCAGCTAGGCCAGAACCACGTGGCGGACTCTATGGAATCACCCGCCGGGCATGCCGGAACCAGCTCTCAGACGTGCCAGAAGCACGTGCCGGACACGCCGGAACCACCTACTAGAGAGACCGGAACCACCTGCCAGACCCGCCTGAACCACCTGCTGAGTACGCTGGAACAACCTGCTCTACTCGCTGGAGCCACCTGCTGGACACGCCAAAATCACCTGATGGCTACGCCAGCACCACTCGGCAGACAAGCCAGAATCACCTGCAGGGTATGCCGGAACCACCTCTCAGACGTGCCAGAACCCCTTGTCGGACACTCCGGAATCACCTGTCAGGCATGCCGGAACCACCTCTCGAACGTGCCAGAATGACGTGCCAGAGACACCGGATGCACCTGCCGAGCACGCCGGAACCTCCTCTTCGACTCGCCGGAACCACCAGCCAGAGACGCCAAAATCCCCTGCCAGGTAGGCCAGAATCACATGGCGGACGCTCCGGAATCTCCCGCCGGGAAGGTAGGAACCACCTCTCAAACATACTGGAAGCACGTGCCGGACATGCCGGCACCACGTACTGGACAGACCAGAAACACCTGCCGGACCTGCCTGAACCACCTGCTGAGCACACCGGAACAACTTGCTCGACTCGCTGGAGCCACCTGCTGGACACCCCAAAATCACCAGCCAGCTATGCCAGAACCACTTGCCGTACACTCCGGAATCACCTGCTGGTTACACCAGAGCCACTTGGTGGACAATCCAGAATCACCTGCCGGACATGCCAGAACCACCTGTCACACATGCCGGAACCACGTGCCTGACACGCCGGAACCACCTCGCGGACAGACCGGAACCACCTACCAGACATGCCGGAACCACCTGCCGGACACGCCAAAATCACCTGCGGGCTAGGCCAGAACCACTTGTAGGACTCTCCTGGAGCACCTGCCGGGCATGCGGGAACCACCTCTCAGACGTGCCAGAACCACGTGCGGCACATGACGGAACCCATTACCGGACAGACCGGAACCACCTGCTGGACACGCCAGAATCACCTGCCAAGAACACCGGAACCACCTGAACAGCTCGCCAGAAACACCTGCCGGACATGCCAAAATCACCTGCCGGCTACACCAGAACCTCTTGCCGGACACTCCGGAATCACCTGCCAGACATGATGCAACCAAATGTCAGACGTGCCAGAACCACGTGCCAGAGACACCGGATGCAACTGCCGAGCATGCCGGAACCTCCTGCTCAACTCGCTGTAACCACCTGCCGGGGACGCCAAAATCACCTGTCAGCTAGGCCAGAACCACGTGGCGGACTCTATGGAATCACCCGCCGGGCATGCCGGAACCAGCTCTCAGACGTGCCAGAAGCACGTGCCGGACACGCCGGAACCACCTACTAGAGAGACCGGAACCACCTGCCAGACCCGCCTGAACCACCTGCTGAGTACGCTGGAACAACCTGCTCTACTCGCTGGAGCCACCTGCTGGACACGCCAAAATCACCTGATGGCTACGCCAGCACCACTCGGCAGACAAGCCAGAATCACCTGCAGGGTATGCCGGAACCACCTCTCAGACGTGCCAGAACCCCTTGTCGGACACTCCGGAATCACCTGTCAGGCATGCCGGAACCACCTCTCGAACGTGCCAGAATGACGTGCCAGAGACACCGGATGCACCTGCCGAGCACGCCGGAACCTCCTCTTCGACTCGCCGGAACCACCAGCCAGAGACGCCAAAATCCCCTGCCAGGTAGGCCAGAATCACATGGCGGACGCTCCGGAATCTCCCGCCGGGAAGGTAGGAACCACCTCTCAAACATACTGGAAGCACGTGCCGGACATGCCGGCACCACGTACTGGACAGACCAGAAACACCTGCCGGACCTGCCTGAACCACCTGCTGAGCACACCGGAACAACTTGCTCGACTCGCTGGAGCCACCTGCTGGACACCCCAAAATCACCAGCCAGCTATGCCAGAACCACTTGCCGTACACTCCGGAATCACCTGCTGGTTACACCAGAGCCACTTGGTGGACAATCCAGAATCACCTGCCGGACATGCCAGAACCACCTGTCACACATGCCGGAACCACGTGCCTGACACGCCGGAACCACCTCGCGGACAGACCGGAACCACCTACCAGACATGCCTGAACCACCTGCCGAGCATGCCGGAACCACCTGCCGGACACGCCAAAATCACCTGCGGGCTAGGCCAGAACCACTTGTAGGACTCTCCTGGAGCACCTGCCGGGCATGCGGGAACCACCTCTAAGACGTGCCAGAACCACGTGCGGCACATGACGGAACCCATTACCGGACAGACCGGAACCACCTGCCGGACACGCCAGAATCACCTGCCAAGAACACCGGAACCACCTGAACAGCTCGCCAGAAACACCTGCCGGACATGCCAAAATCACCTGCCGGCTACACCAGAACCTCTTGCCGGACACTCCGGAATCACCTGCCAGACATGATGCAACCAAATGTCAGACGTGCCAGAACCACGTGCCAGAGACACCGGATGCAACTGCCGAGCATGCCGGAACCTCCTGCTCAACTCGCTGTAACCACCTGCCGGGGACGCCAAAATCACCTGTCAGCTAGGCCAGAACCACGTGGCGGACTCTATGGAATCACCCGCCGGGCATGCCGGAACCAGCTCTCAGACGTGCCAGAAGCACGTGCCGGACACGCCGGAACCACCTACTAGAGAGACCGGAACCACCTGCCAGACCCGCCTGAACCACCTGCTGAGTACGCTGGAACAACCTGCTCTACTCGCTGGAGCCACCTGCTGGACACGCCAAAATCACCTGATGGCTACGCCAGCACCACTCGGCAGACAAGCCAGAATCACCTGCAGGGTATGCCGGAACCACCTCTCAGACGTGCCAGAACCCCTTGTCGGACACTCCGGAATCACCTGTCAGGCATGCCGGAACCACCTCTCGAACGTGCCAGAATGACGTGCCAGAGACACCGGATGCACCTGCCGAGCACGCCGGAACCTCCTCTTCGACTCGCCGGAACCACCAGCCAGAGACGCCAAAATCCCCTGCCAGGTAGGCCAGAATCACATGGCGGACGCTCCGGAATCTCCCGCCGGGAAGGTAGGAACCACCTCTCAAACATACTGGAAGCACGTGCCGGACATGCCGGCACCACGTACTGGACAGACCAGAAACACCTGCCGGACCTGCCTGAACCACCTGCTGAGCACACCGGAACAACTTGCTCGACTCGCTGGAGCCACCTGCTGGACACCCCAAAATCACCAGCCAGCTATGCCAGAACCACTTGCCGTACACTCCGGAATCACCTGCTGGTTACACCAGAGCCACTTGGTGGACAATCCAGAATCACCTGCCGGACATGCCAGAACCACCTGTCACACATGCCGGAACCACGTGCCTGACACGCCGGAACCACCTCGCGGACAGACCGGAACCACCTACCAGACATGCCGGAACCACCTGCCGGACACGCCAAAATCACCTGCGGGCTAGGCCAGAACCACTTGTAGGACTCTCCTGGAGCACCTGCCGGGCATGCGGGAACCACCTCTCAGACGTGCCAGAACCACGTGCGGCACATGACGGAACCCATTACCGGACAGACCGGAACCACCTGCTGGACACGCCAGAATCACCTGGCAAGAACACCGGAACCACCTGAACAGCTCGCCAGAAACACCTGCCGGACATGCCAAAATCACCTGCCGGCTACACCAGAACCTCTTGCCGGACACTCCGGAATCACCTGCCAGACATGATGCAACCAAATGTCAGACGTGCCAGAACCACGTGCCAGAGACACCGGATGCAACTGCCGAGCATGCCGGAACCTCCTGCTCAACTCGCTGTAACCACCTGCCGGGGACGCCAAAATCACCTGTCAGCTAGGCCAGAACCACGTGGCGGACTCTATGGAATCACCCGCCGGGCATGCCGGAACCAGCTCTCAGATGTGCCAGAAGCACGTGCTGGACACGCCGGAACCACCTACTAGAGAGACCGGAACCACCTGCCAGACCCGCCTGAACCACCTGCTGAGTACGCTGGAACAACCTGCTCTACTCGCTGGAGCCACCTGCTGGACACGCCAAAATCACCTGATGGCTACGCCAGCACCACTCGGCAGACAAGCCAGAATCACCTGCAGGGTATGCCGGAACCACCTCTCAGACGTGCCAGAACCCCTTGTCGGACACTCCGGAATCACCTGTCAGGCATGCCGGAACCACCTCTCGAACGTGCCAGAATGACGTGCCAGAGACACCGGATGCACCTGCCGAGCACGCCGGAACCTCCTCTTCGACTCGCCGGAACCACCAGCCAGAGACGCCAAAATCCCCTGCCAGGTAGGCCAGAATCACATGGCGGACGCTCCGGAATCTCCCGCCGGGAAGGTAGGAACCACCTCTCAAACATACTGGAAGCACGTGCCGGACATGCCGGCACCACGTACTGGACAGACCAGAAACACCTGCCGGACCTGCCTGAACCACCTGCTGAGCACACCGGAACAACTTGCTCGACTCGCTGGAGCCACCTGCTGGACACCCCAAAATCACCAGCCAGCTATGCCAGAACCACTTGCCGTACACTCCGGAATCACCTGCTGGTTACACCAGAGCCACTTGGTGGACAATCCAGAATCACCTGCCGGACATGCCAGAACCACCTGTCACACATGCCGGAACCACGTGCCTGACACGCCGGAACCACCTCGCGGACAGACCGGAACCACCTACCAGACATGCCTGAACCACCTGCCGAGCATGCCGGAACCACCTGCCGGACACGCCAAAATCACCTGCGGGCTAGGCCAGAACCACTTGTAGGACTCTCCTGGAGCACCTGCCGGGCATGCGGGAACCACCTCTCAGACGTGCCAGAACCACGTGCGGCACATGACGGAACCCATTACCGGACAGACCGGAACCACCTGCCGGACACGCCAGAATCACCTGCCAAGAACACCGGAACCACCTGAACAGCTCGCCAGAAACACCTGCCGGACATGCCAAAATCACCTGCCGGCTACACCAGAACCTCTTGCCGGACACTCCGGAATCACCTGCCAGACATGATGCAACCAAATGTCAGACGTGCCAGAACCACGTGCCAGAGACACCGGATGCAACTGCCGAGCATGCCGGAACCTCCTGCTCAACTCGCTGTAACCACCTGCCGGGGACGCCAAAATCACCTGTCAGCTAGGCCAGAACCACGTGGCGGACTCTATGGAATCACCCGCCGGGCATGCCGGAACCAGCTCTCAGATGTGCCAGAAGCACGTGCCGGACACGCCGGAACCACCTACTAGAGAGACCGGAACCACCTGCCAGACCCGCCTGAACCACCTGCTGAGTACGCTGGAACAACCTGCTCTACTCGCTGGAGCCACCTGCTGGACACGCCAAAATCACCTGATGGCTACGCCAGCACCACTCGGCAGACAAGCCAGAATCACCTGCAGGGTATGCCGGAACCACCTCTCAGACGTGCCAGAACCCCTTGTCGGACACTCCGGAATCACCTGTCAGGCATGCCGGAACCACCTCTCGAACGTGCCAGAATGACGTGCCAGAGACACCGGATGCACCTGCCGAGCACGCCGGAACCTCCTCTTCGACTCGCCGGAACCACCAGCCAGAGACGCCAAAATCCCCTGCCAGGTAGGCCAGAATCACATGGCGGACGCTCCGGAATCTCCCGCCGGGAAGGTAGGAACCACCTCTCAAACATACTGGAAGCACGTGCCGGACATGCCGGCACCACGTACTGGACAGACCAGAAACACCTGCCGGACCTGCCTGAACCACCTGCTGAGCACACCGGAACAACTTGCTCGACTCGCTGGAGCCACCTGCTGGACACCCCAAAATCACCAGCCAGCTATGCCAGAACCACTTGCCGTACACTCCGGAATCACCTGCTGGTTACACCAGAGCCACTTGGTGGACAATCCAGAATCACCTGCCGGACATGCCAGAACCACCTGTCACACATGCCGGAACCACGTGCCTGACACGCCGGAACCACCTCGCGGACAGACCGGAACCACCTACCAGACATGCCTGAACCACCTGCCGAGCATGCCGGAACCACCTGCCGGACACGCCAAAATCACCTGCGGGCTAGGCCAGAACCACTTGTAGGACTCTCCTGGAGCACCTGCCGGGCATGCGGGAACCACCTCTCAGACGTGCCAGAACCACGTGCGGCACATGACGGAACCCATTACTGGACAGACCGGAACCACCTGCCGGACACGCCAGAATCACCTGCCAAGAACACCGGAACCACCTGAACAGCTCGCCAGAAACACCTGCCGGACATGCCAAAATCACCTGCCGGCTACACCAGAACCTCTTGCCGGACACTCCGGAATCACCTGCCAGACATGATGCAACCAAATGTCAGACGTGCCAGAACCACGTGCCAGAGACACCGGATGCAACTGCCGAGCATGCCGGAACCTCCTGCTCAACTCGCTGTAACCACCTGCCGGGGACGCCAAAATCACCTGTCAGCTAGGCCAGAACCACGTGGCGGACTCTATGGAATCACCCGCCGGGCATGCCGGAACCAGCTCTCAGACGTGCCAGAAGCACGTGCCGGACACGCCGGAACCACCTACTAGAGAGACCGGAACCACCTGCCAGACCCGCCTGAACCACCTGCTGAGTACGCTGGAACAACCTGCTCTACTCGCTGGAGCCACCTGCTGGACACGCCAAAATCACCTGATGGCTACGCCAGCACCACTCGGCAGACAAGCCAGAATCACCTGCAGGGTATGCCGGAACCACCTCTCAGACGTGCCAGAACCCCTTGTCGGACACTCCGGAATCACCTGTCAGGCATGCCGGAACCACCTCTCGAACGTGCCAGAATGACGTGCCAGAGACACCGGATGCACCTGCCGAGCACGCCGGAACCTCCTCTTCGACTCGCCGGAACCACCAGCCAGAGACGCCAAAATCCCCTGCCAGGTAGGCCAGAATCACATGGCGGACGCTCCGGAATCTCCCGCCGGGAAGGTAGGAACCACCTCTCAAACATACTGGAAGCACGTGCCGGACATGCCGGCACCACGTACTGGACAGACCAGAAACACCTGCCGGACCTGCCTGAACCACCTGCTGAGCACACCGGAACAACTTGCTCGACTCGCTGGAGCCACCTGCTGGACACCCCAAAATCACCAGCCAGCTATGCCAGAACCACTTGCCGTACACTCCGGAATCACCTGATGGTTACACCAGAGCCACTTGGTGGACAATCCAGAATCACCTGCCGGACATGCCAGAACCACCTGTCACACATGCCGGAACCACGTGCCTGACACGCCGGAACCACCTCGCGGACAGACCGGAACCACCTACCAGACATGCCTGAACCACCTGCCGAGCATGCCGGAACCACCTGCCGGACACGCCAAAATCACCTGCGGGCTAGGCCAGAACCACTTGTAGGACTCTCCTGGAGCACCTGCCGGGCATGCGGGAACCACCTCTCAGACGTGCCAGAACCACGTGCGGCACATGACGGAACCCATTACCGGACAGACCGGAACCACCTGCTGGACACGCCAGAATCACCTGCCAAGAACACCGGAACCACCTGAACAGCTCGCCAGAAACACCTGCCGGACATGCCAAAATCACCTGCCGGCTACACCAGAACCTCTTGCCGGACACTCCGGAATCACCTGCCAGACATGATGCAACCAAATGTCAGACGTGCCAGAACCACGTGCCAGAGACACCGGATGCAACTGCCGAGCATGCCGGAACCTCCTGCTCAACTCGCTGTAACCACCTGCCGGGGACGCCAAAATCACCTGTCAGCTAGGCCAGAACCACGTGGCGGACTCTATGGAATCACCCGCCGGGCATGCCGGAACCAGCTCTCAGACGTGCCAGAAGCACGTGCCGGACACGCCGGAACCACCTACTAGAGAGACCGGAACCACCTGCCAGACCCGCCTGAACCACCTGCTGAGTACGCTGGAACAACCTGCTCTACTCGCTGGAGCCACCTGCTGGACACGCCAAAATCACCTGATGGCTACGCCAGCACCACTCGGCAGACAAGCCAGAATCACCTGCAGGGTATGCCGGAACCACCTCTCAGACGTGCCAGAACCCCTTGTCGGACACTCCGGAATCACCTGTCAGGCATGCCGGAACCACCTCTCGAACGTGCCAGAATGACGTGCCAGAGACACCGGATGCACCTGCCGAGCACGCCGGAACCTCCTCTTCGACTCGCCGGAACCACCAGCCAGAGATGCCAAAATCCCCTGCCAGGTAGGCCAGAATCACATGGCGGACGCTCCGGAATCTCCCGCCGGGAAGGTAGGAACCACCTCTCAAACATACTGGAAGCACGTGCCGGACATGCCGGCACCACGTACTGGACAGACCAGAAACACCTGCCGGACCTGCCTGAACCACCTGCTGAGCACACCGGAACAACTTGCTCGACTCGCTGGAGCCACCTGCTGGACACCCCAAAATCACCAGCCAGCTATGCCAGAACCACTTGCCGTACACTCCGGAATCACCTGCTGGTTACACCAGAGCCACTTGGTGGACAATCCAGAATCACCTGCCGGACATGCCAGAACCACCTGTCACACATGCCGGAACCACGTGCCTGACACGCCGGAACCACCTCGCGGACAGACCGGAACCACCTACCAGACATGCCTGAACCACCTGCCGAGCATACCGGAACCACCTGCCGGACACGCCAAAATCACCTGCGGGCTAGGCCAGAACCACTTGTAGGACTCTCCTGGAGCACCTGCCGGGCATGCGGGAACCACCTCTCAGACGTGCCAGAACCACGTGCGGCACATGACGGAACCCATTACCGGACAGACCGGAACCACCTGCTGGACACGCCAGAATCACCTGCCAAGAACACCGGAACCACCTGAACAGCTCGCCAGAAACACCTGCCGGACATGCCAAAATCACCTGCCGGCTACACCAGAACCTCTTGCTGGACACTCCGGAATCACCTGCCAGACATGATGCAACCAAATGTCAGACGTGCCAGAACCACGTGCCAGAGACACCGGATGCAACTGCCGAGCATGCCGGAACCTCCTGCTCAACTCGCTGTAACCACCTGCCGGGGACGCCAAAATCACCTGTCAGCTAGGCCAGAACCACGTGGCGGACTCTATGGAATCACCCGCCGGGCATGCCGGAACCAGCTCTCAGACGTGCCAGAAGCACGTGCCGGACACGCCGGAACCACCTACTAGAGAGACCGGAACCACCTGCCAGACCCGCCTGAACCACCTGCTGAGTACGCTGGAACAACCTGCTCTACTCGCTGGAGCCACCTGCTGGACACGCCAAAATCACCTGATGGCTACGCCAGCACCACTCGGCAGACAAGCCAGAATCACCTGCAGGGTATGCCGGAACCACCTCTCAGACGTGCCAGAACCCCTTGTCGGACACTCCGGAATCACCTGTCAGGCATGCCGGAACCACCTCTCGAACGTGCCAGAATGACGTGCCAGAGACACCGGATGCACCTGCCGAGCACGCCGGAACCTCCTCTTCGACTCGCCGGAACCACCAGCCAGAGACGCCAAAATCCCCTGCCAGGTAGGCCAGAATCACATGGCGGACGCTCCGGAATCTCCCGCCGGGAAGGTAGGAACCACCTCTCAAACATACTGGAAGCACGTGCCGGACATGCCGGCACCACGTACTGGACAGACCAGAAACACCTGCCGGACCTGCCTGAACCACCTGCTGAGCACACCGGAACAACTTGCTCGACTCGCTGGAGCCACCTGCTGGACACCCCAAAATCACCAGCCAGCTATGCCAGAACCACTTGCCGTACACTCCGGAATCACCTGCTGGTTACACCAGAGCCACTTGGTGGACAATCCAGAATCACCTGCCGGACATGCCAGAACCACCTGTCACACATGCCGGAACCACGTGCCTGACACGCCGGAACCACCTCGCGGACAGACCGGAACCACCTACCAGACATGCCGGAACCACCTGCCGGACACGCCAAAATCACCTGCGGGCTAGGCCAGAACCACTTGTAGGACTCTCCTGGAGCACCTGCCGGGCATGCGGGAACCACCTCTCAGACGTGCCAGAACCACGTGCGGCACATGACGGAACCCATTACCGGACAGACCGGAACCACCTGCTGGACACGCCAGAATCACCTGCCAAGAACACCGGAACCACCTGAACAGCTCGCCAGAAACACCTGCCGGACATGCCAAAATCACCTGCCGGCTACACCAGAACCTCTTGCCGGACACTCCGGAATCACCTGCCAGACATGATGCAACCAAATGTCAGACGTGCCAGAACCACGTGCCAGAGACACCGGATGCAACTGCCGAGCATGCCGGAACCTCCTGCTCAACTCGCTGTAACCACCTGCCGGGGACGCCAAAATCACCTGTCAGCTAGGCCAGAACCACGTGGCGGACTCTATGGAATCACCCGCCGGGCATGCCGGAACCAGCTCTCAGACGTGCCAGAAGCACGTGCCGGACACGCCGGAACCACCTACTAGAGAGACCGGAACCACCTGCCAGACCCGCCTGAACCACCTGCTGAGTACGCTGGAACAACCTGCTCTACTCGCTGGAGCCACCTGCTGGACACGCCAAAATCACCTGATGGCTACGCCAGCACCACTCGGCAGACAAGCCAGAATCACCTGCAGGGTATGCCGGAACCACCTCTCAGACGTGCCAGAACCCCTTGTCGGACACTCCGGAATCACCTGTCAGGCATGCCGGAACCACCTCTCGAACGTGCCAGAATGACGTGCCAGAGACACCGGATGCACCTGCCGAGCACGCCGGAACCTCCTCTTCGACTCGCCGGAACCACCAGCCAGAGACGCCAAAATCCCCTGCCAGGTAGGCCAGAATCACATGGCGGACGCTCCGGAATCTCCCGCCGGGAAGGTAGGAACCACCTCTCAAACATACTGGAAGCACGTGCCGGACATGCCGGCACCACGTACTGGACAGACCAGAAACACCTGCCGGACCTGCCTGAACCACCTGCTGAGCACACCGGAACAACTTGCTCGACTCGCTGGAGCCACCTGCTGGACACCCCAAAATCACCAGCCAGCTATGCCAGAACCACTTGCCGTACACTCCGGAATCACCTGCCAGACATGATGCAACCAAATGTCAGACGTGCCAGAACCACGTGCCAGAGACACCGGATGCAACTGCCGAGCATGCCGGAACCTCCTGCTCAACTCGCTGTAACCACCTGCCGGGGACGCCAAAATCACCTGTCAGCTAGGCCAGAACCACGTGGCGGACTCTATGGAATCACCCGCCGGGCATGCCGGAACCAGCTCTCAGACGTGCCAGAAGCACGTGCCGGACACGCCGGAACCACCTACTAGAGAGACCGGAACCACCTGCCAGACCCGCCTGAACCACCTGCTGAGTACGCTGGAACAACCTGCTCTACTCGCTGGAGCCACCTGCTGGACACGCCAAAATCACCTGATGGCTACGCCAGCACCACTCGGCAGACAAGCCAGAATCACCTGCAGGGTATGCCGGAACCACCTCTCAGACGTGCCAGAACCCCTTGTCGGACACTCCGGAATCACCTGTCAGGCATGCCGGAACCACCTCTCGAACGTGCCAGAATGACGTGCCAGAGACACCGGATGCACCTGCCGAGCACGCCGGAACCTCCTCTTCGACTCGCCGGAACCACCAGCCAGAGACGCCAAAATCCCCTGCCAGGTAGGCCAGAATCACATGGCGGACGCTCCGGAATCTCCCGCCGGGAAGGTAGGAACCACCTCTCAAACATACTGGAAGCACGTGCCGGACATGCCGGCACCACGTACTGGACAGACCAGAAACACCTGCCGGACCTGCCTGAACCACCTGCTGAGCACACCGGAACAACTTGCTCGACTCGCTGGAGCCACCTGCTGGACACCCCAAAATCACCAGCCAGCTATGCCAGAACCACTTGCCGTACACTCCGGAATCACCTGCTGGTTACACCAGAGCCACTTGGTGGACAATCCAGAATCACCTGCCGGACATGCCAGAACCACCTGTCACACATGCCGGAACCACGTGCCTGACACGCCGGAACCACCTCGCGGACAGACCGGAACCACCTACCAGACATGCCGGAACCACCTGCCGGACACGCCAAAATCACCTGCGGGCTAGGCCAGAACCACTTGTAGGACTCTCCTGGAGCACCTGCCGGGCATGCGGGAACCACCTCTCAGACGTGCCAGAACCACGTGCGGCACATGACGGAACCCATTACCGGACAGACCGGAACCACCTGCTGGACACGCCAGAATCACCTGCCAAGAACACCGGAACCACCTGAACAGCTCGCCAGAAACACCTGCCGGACATGCCAAAATCACCTGCCGGCTACACCAGAACCTCTTGCCGGACACTCCGGAATCACCTGCCAGACATGATGCAACCAAATGTCAGACGTGCCAGAACCACGTGCCAGAGACACCGGATGCAACTGCCGAGCATGCCGGAACCTCCTGCTCAACTCGCTGTAACCACCTGCCGGGGACGCCAAAATCACCTGTCAGCTAGGCCAGAACCACGTGGCGGACTCTATGGAATCACCCGCCGGGCATGCCGGAACCAGCTCTCAGACGTGCCAGAAGCACGTGCCGGACACGCCGGAACCACCTACTAGAGAGACCGGAACCACCTGCCAGACCCGCCTGAACCACCTGCTGAGTACGCTGGAACAACCTGCTCTACTCGCTGGAGCCACCTGCTGGACACGCCAAAATCACCTGATGGCTACGCCAGCACCACTCGGCAGACAAGCCAGAATCACCTGCAGGGTATGCCGGAACCACCTCTCAGACGTGCCAGAACCCCTTGTCGGACACTCCGGAATCACCTGTCAGGCATGCCGGAACCACCTCTCGAACGTGCCAGAATGACGTGCCAGAGACACCGGATGCACCTGCCGAGCACGCCGGAACCTCCTCTTCGACTCGCCGGAACCACCAGCCAGAGACGCCAAAATCCCCTGCCAGGTAGGCCAGAATCACATGGCGGACGCTCCGGAATCTCCCGCCGGGAAGGTAGGAACCACCTCTCAAACATACTGGAAGCACGTGCCGGACATGCCGGCACCACGTACTGGACAGACCAGAAACACCTGCCGGACCTGCCTGAACCACCTGCTGAGCACACCGGAACAACTTGCTCGACTCGCTGGAGCCACCTGCTGGACACCCCAAAATCACCAGCCAGCTATGCCAGAACCACTTGCCGTACACTCCGGAATCACCTGCCAGACATGATGCAACCAAATGTCAGACGTGCCAGAACCACGTGCCAGAGACACCGGATGCAACTGCCGAGCATGCCGGAACCTCCTGCTCAACTCGCTGTAACCACCTGCCGGGGACGCCAAAATCACCTGTCAGCTAGGCCAGAACCACGTGGCGGACTCTATGGAATCACCCGCCGGGCATGCCGGAACCAGCTCTCAGACGTGCCAGAAGCACGTGCCGGACACGCCGGAACCACCTACTAGAGAGACCGGAACCACCTGCCAGACCCGCCTGAACCACCTGCTGAGTACGCTGGAACAACCTGCTCTACTCGCTGGAGCCACCTGCTGGACACGCCAAAATCACCTGATGGCTACGCCAGCACCACTCGGCAGACAAGCCAGAATCACCTGCAGGGTATGCCGGAACCACCTCTCAGACGTGCCAGAACCCCTTGTCGGACACTCCGGAATCACCTGTCAGGCATGCCGGAACCACCTCTCGAACGTGCCAGAATGACGTGCCAGAGACACCGGATGCACCTGCCGAGCACGCCGGAACCTCCTCTTCGACTCGCCGGAACCACCAGCCAGAGACGCCAAAATCCCCTGCCAGGTAGGCCAGAATCACATGGCGGACGCTCCGGAATCTCCCGCCGGGAAGGTAGGAACCACCTCTCAAACATACTGGAAGCACGTGCCGGACATGCCGGCACCACGTACTGGACAGACCAGAAACACCTGCCGGACCTGCCTGAACCACCTGCTGAGCACACCGGAACAACTTGCTCGACTCGCTGGAGCCACCTGCTGGACACCCCAAAATCACCAGCCAGCTATGCCAGAACCACTTGCCGTACACTCCGGAATCACCTGCTGGTTACACCAGAGCCACTTGGTGGACAATCCAGAATCACCTGCCGGACATGCCAGAACCACCTGTCACACATGCCGGAACCACGTGCCTGACACGCCGGAACCACCTCGCGGACAGACCGGAACCACCTACCAGACATGCCGGAACCACCTGCCGGACACGCCAAAATCACCTGCGGGCTAGGCCAGAACCACTTGTAGGACTCTCCTGGAGCACCTGCCGGGCATGCGGGAACCACCTCTCAGACGTGCCAGAACCACGTGCGGCACATGACGGAACCCATTACCGGACAGACCGGAACCACCTGCTGGACACGCCAGAATCACCTGCCAAGAACACCGGAACCACCTGAACAGCTCGCCAGAAACACCTGCCGGACATGCCAAAATCACCTGCCGGCTACACCAGAACCTCTTGCCGGACACTCCGGAATCACCTGCCAGACATGATGCAACCAAATGTCAGACGTGCCAGAACCACGTGCCAGAGACACCGGATGCAACTGCCGAGCATGCCGGAACCTCCTGCTCAACTCGCTGTAACCACCTGCCGGGGACGCCAAAATCACCTGTCAGCTAGGCCAGAACCACGTGGCGGACTCTATGGAATCACCCGCCGGGCATGCCGGAACCAGCTCTCAGACGTGCCAGAAGCACGTGCCGGACACGCCGGAACCACCTACTAGAGAGACCGGAACCACCTGCCAGACCCGCCTGAACCACCTGCTGAGTACGCTGGAACAACCTGCTCTACTCGCTGGAGCCACCTGCTGGACACGCCAAAATCACCTGATGGCTACGCCAGCACCACTCGGCAGACAAGCCAGAATCACCTGCAGGGTATGCCGGAACCACCTCTCAGACGTGCCAGAACCCCTTGTCGGACACTCCGGAATCACCTGTCAGGCATGCCGGAACCACCTCTCGAACGTGCCAGAATGACGTGCCAGAGACACCGGATGCACCTGCCGAGCACGCCGGAACCTCCTCTTCGACTCGCCGGAACCACCAGCCAGAGACGCCAAAATCCCCTGCCAGGTAGGCCAGAATCACATGGCGGACGCTCCGGAATCTCCCGCCGGGAAGGTAGGAACCACCTCTCAAACATACTGGAAGCACGTGCCGGACATGCCGGCACCACGTACTGGACAGACCAGAAACACCTGCCGGACCTGCCTGAACCACCTGCTGAGCACACCGGAACAACTTGCTCGACTCGCTGGAGCCACCTGCTGGACACCCCAAAATCACCAGCCAGCTATGCCAGAACCACTTGCCGTACACTCCGGAATCACCTGCTGGTTACACCAGAGCCACTTGGTGGACAATCCAGAATCACCTGCCGGACATGCCAGAACCACCTGTCACACATGCCGGAACCACGTGCCTGACACGCCGGAACCACCTCGCGGACAGACCGGAACCACCTACCAGACATGCCGGAACCACCTGCCGGACACGCCAAAATCACCTGCGGGCTAGGCCAGAACCACTTGTAGGACTCTCCTGGAGCACCTGCCGGGCATGCGGGAACCACCTCTCAGACGTGCCAGAACCACGTGCGGCACATGACGGAACCCATTACCGGACAGACCGGAACCACCTGCTGGACACGCCAGAATCACCTGCCAAGAACACCGGAACCACCTGAACAGCTCGCCAGAAACACCTGCCGGACATGCCAAAATCACCTGCCGGCTACACCAGAACCTCTTGCCGGACACTCCGGAATCACCTGCCAGACATGATGCAACCAAATGTCAGACGTGCCAGAACCACGTGCCAGAGACACCGGATGCAACTGCCGAGCATGCCGGAACCTCCTGCTCAACTCGCTGTAACCACCTGCCGGGGACGCCAAAATCACCTGTCAGCTAGGCCAGAACCACGTGGCGGACTCTATGGAATCACCCGCCGGGCATGCCGGAACCAGCTCTCAGACGTGCCAGAAGCACGTGCCGGACACGCCGGAACCACCTACTAGAGAGACCGGAACCACCTGCCAGACCCGCCTGAACCACCTGCTGAGTACGCTGGAACAACCTGCTCTACTCGCTGGAGCCACCTGCTGGACACGCCAAAATCACCTGATGGCTACGCCAGCACCACTCGGCAGACAAGCCAGAATCACCTGCAGGGTATGCCGGAACCACCTCTCAGACGTGCCAGAACCCCTTGTCGGACACTCCGGAATCACCTGTCAGGCATGCCGGAACCACCTCTCGAACGTGCCAGAATGACGTGCCAGAGACACCGGATGCACCTGCCGAGCACGCCGGAACCTCCTCTTCGACTCGCCGGAACCACCAGCCAGAGACGCCAAAATCCCCTGCCAGGTAGGCCAGAATCACATGGCGGACGCTCCGGAATCTCCCGCCGGGAAGGTAGGAACCACCTCTCAAACATACTGGAAGCACGTGCCGGACATGCCGGCACCACGTACTGGACAGACCAGAAACACCTGCCGGACCTGCCTGAACCACCTGCTGAGCACACCGGAACAACTTGCTCGACTCGCTGGAGCCACCTGCTGGACACCCCAAAATCACCAGCCAGCTATGCCAGAACCACTTGCCGTACACTCCGGAATCACCTGCCAGACATGATGCAACCAAATGTCAGACGTGCCAGAACCACGTGCCAGAGACACCGGATGCAACTGCCGAGCATGCCGGAACCTCCTGCTCAACTCGCTGTAACCACCTGCCGGGGACGCCAAAATCACCTGTCAGCTAGGCCAGAACCACGTGGCGGACTCTATGGAATCACCCGCCGGGCATGCCGGAACCAGCTCTCAGACGTGCCAGAAGCACGTGCCGGACACGCCGGAACCACCTACTAGAGAGACCGGAACCACCTGCCAGACCCGCCTGAACCACCTGCTGAGTACGCTGGAACAACCTGCTCTACTCGCTGGAGCCACCTGCTGGACACGCCAAAATCACCTGATGGCTACGCCAGCACCACTCGGCAGACAAGCCAGAATCACCTGCAGGGTATGCCGGAACCACCTCTCAGACGTGCCAGAACCCCTTGTCGGACACTCCGGAATCACCTGTCAGGCATGCCGGAACCACCTCTCGAACGTGCCAGAATGACGTGCCAGAGACACCGGATGCACCTGCCGAGCACGCCGGAACCTCCTCTTCGACTCGCCGGAACCACCAGCCAGAGACGCCAAAATCCCCTGCCAGGTAGGCCAGAATCACATGGCGGACGCTCCGGAATCTCCCGCCGGGAAGGTAGGAACCACCTCTCAAACATACTGGAAGCACGTGCCGGACATGCCGGCACCACGTACTGGACAGACCAGAAACACCTGCCGGACCTGCCTGAACCACCTGCTGAGCACACCGGAACAACTTGCTCGACTCGCTGGAGCCACCTGCTGGACACCCCAAAATCACCAGCCAGCTATGCCAGAACCACTTGCCGTACACTCCGGAATCACCTGCTGGTTACACCAGAGCCACTTGGTGGACAATCCAGAATCACCTGCCGGACATGCCAGAACCACCTGTCACACATGCCGGAACCACGTGCCTGACACGCCGGAACCACCTCGCGGACAGACCGGAACCACCTACCAGACATGCCGGAACCACCTGCCGGACACGCCAAAATCACCTGCGGGCTAGGCCAGAACCACTTGTAGGACTCTGCTGGAGCACCTGCCGGGCATGCGGGAACCACCTCTCAGACGTGCCAGAACCACGTGCGGCACATGACGGAACCCATTACCGGACAGACCGGAACCACCTGCTGGACACGCCAGAATCACCTGCCAAGAACACCGGAACCACCTGAACAGCTCGCCAGAAACACCTGCCGGACATGCCAAAATCACCTGCCGGCTACACCAGAACCTCTTGCCGGACACTCCGGAATCACCTGCCAGACATGATGCAACCAAATGTCAGACGTGCCAGAACCACGTGCCAGAGACACCGGATGCAACTGCCGAGCATGCCGGAACCTCCTGCTCAACTCGCTGTAACCACCTGCCGGGGACGCCAAAATCACCTGTCAGCTAGGCCAGAACCACGTGGCGGACTCTATGGAATCACCCGCCGGGCATGCCGGAACCAGCTCTCAGACGTGCCAGAAGCACGTGCCGGACACGCCGGAACCACCTACTAGAGAGACCGGAACCACCTGCCAGACCCGCCTGAACCACCTGCTGAGTACGCTGGAACAACCTGCTCTACTCGCTGGAGCCACCTGCTGGACACGCCAAAATCACCTGATGGCTACGCCAGCACCACTCGGCAGACAAGCCAGAATCACCTGCAGGGTATGCCGGAACCACCTCTCAGACGTGCCAGAACCCCTTGTCGGACACTCCGGAATCACCTGTCAGGCATGCCGGAACCACCTCTCGAACGTGCCAGAATGACGTGCCAGAGACACCGGATGCACCTGCCGAGCACGCCGGAACCTCCTCTTCGACTCGCCGGAACCACCAGCCAGAGACGCCAAAATCCCCTGCCAGGTAGGCCAGAATCACATGGCGGACGCTCCGGAATCTCCCGCCGGGAAGGTAGGAACCACCTCTCAAACATACTGGAAGCACGTGCCGGACATGCCGGCACCACGTACTGGACAGACCAGAAACACCTGCCGGACCTGCCTGAACCACCTGCTGAGCACACCGGAACAACTTGCTCGACTCGCTGGAGCCACCTGCTGGACACCCCAAAATCACCAGCCAGCTATGCCAGAACCACTTGCCGTACACTCCGGAATCACCTGCTGGTTACACCAGAGCCACTTGGTGGACAATCCAGAATCACCTGCCGGACATGCCAGAACCACCTGTCACACATGCCGGAACCACGTGCCTGACACGCCGGAACCACCTCGCGGACAGACCGGAACCACCTACCAGACATGCCGGAACCACCTGCCGGACACGCCAAAATCACCTGCGGGCTAGGCCAGAACCACTTGTAGGACTCTGCTGGAGCACCTGCCGGGCATGCGGGAACCACCTCTCAGACGTGCCAGAACCACGTGCGGCACATGACGGAACCCATTACCGGACAGACCGGAACCACCTGCTGGACACGCCAGAATCACCTGCCAAGAACACCGGAACCACCTGAACAGCTCGCCAGAAACACCTGCCGGACATGCCAAAATCACCTGCCGGCTACACCAGAACCTCTTGCCGGACACTCCGGAATCACCTGCCAGACATGATGCAACCAAATGTCAGACGTGCCAGAACCACGTGCCAGAGACACCGGATGCAACTGCCGAGCATGCCGGAACCTCCTGCTCAACTCGCTGTAACCACCTGCCGGGGACGCCAAAATCACCTGTCAGCTAGGCCAGAACCACGTGGCGGACTCTATGGAATCACCCGCCGGGCATGCCGGAACCAGCTCTCAGACGTGCCAGAAGCACGTGCCGGACACGCCGGAACCACCTACTAGAGAGACCGGAACCACCTGCCAGACCCGCCTGAACCACCTGCTGAGTACGCTGGAACAACCTGCTCTACTCGCTGGAGCCACCTGCTGGACACGCCAAAATCACCTGATGGCTACGCCAGCACCACTCGGCAGACAAGCCAGAATCACCTGCAGGGTATGCCGGAACCACCTCTCAGACGTGCCAGAACCCCTTGTCGGACACTCCGGAATCACCTGTCAGGCATGCCGGAACCACCTCTCGAACGTGCCAGAATGACGTGCCAGAGACACCGGATGCACCTGCCGAGCACGCCGGAACCTCCTCTTCGACTCGCCGGAACCACCAGCCAGAGACGCCAAAATCCCCTGCCAGGTAGGCCAGAATCACATGGCGGACGCTCCGGAATCTCCCGCCGGGAAGGTAGGAACCACCTCTCAAACATACTGGAAGCACGTGCCGGACATGCCGGCACCACGTACTGGACAGACCAGAAACACCTGCCGGACCTGCCTGAACCACCTGCTGAGCACACCGGAACAACTTGCTCGACTCGCTGGAGCCACCTGCTGGACACCCCAAAATCACCAGCCAGCTATGCCAGAACCACTTGCCGTACACTCCGGAATCACCTGCTGGTTACACCAGAGCCACTTGGTGGACAATCCAGAATCACCTGCCGGACATGCCAGAACCACCTGTCACACATGCCGGAACCACGTGCCTGACACGCCGGAACCACCTCGCGGACAGACCGGAACCACCTACCAGACATGCCTGAACCACCTGCCGAGCATGCCGGAACCACCTGCCGGACACGCCAAAATCACCTGCGGGCTAGGCCAGAACCACTTGTAGGACTCTCCTGGAGCACCTGCCGGGCATGCGGGAACCACCTCTCAGACGTGCCAGAACCACGTGCGGCACATGACGGAACCCATTACCGGACAGACCGGAACCACCTGCTGGACACGCCAGAATCACCTGCCAAGAACACCGGAACCACCTGAACAGCTCGCCAGAAACACCTGCCGGACATGCCAAAATCACCTGCCGGCTACACCAGAACCTCTTGCCGGACACTCCGGAATCACCTGCCAGACATGATGCAACCAAATGTCAGACGTGCCAGAACCACGTGCCAGAGACACCGGATGCAACTGCCGAGCATGCCGGAACCTCCTGCTCAACTCGCTGTAACCACCTGCCGGGGACGCCAAAATCACCTGTCAGCTAGGCCAGAACCACGTGGCGGACTCTATGGAATCACCCGCCGGGCATGCCGGAACCAGCTCTCAGACGTGCCAGAAGCACGTGCCGGACACGCCGGAACCACCTACTAGAGAGACCGGAACCACCTGCCAGACCTGCCTGAACCACCTGCTGAGTACGCTGGAACAACCTGCTCTACTCGCTGGAGCCACCTGCTGGACACGCCAAAATCACCTGATGGCTACGCCAGCACCACTCGGCAGACAAGCCAGAATCACCTGCAGGGTATGCCGGAACCACCTCTCAGACGTGCCAGAACCCCTTGTCGGACACTCCGGAATCACCTGTCAGGCATGCCGGAACCACCTCTCGAACGTGCCAGAATGACGTGCCAGAGACACCGGATGCACCTGCCGAGCACGCCGGAACCTCCTCTTCGACTCGCCGGAACCACCAGCCAGAGACGCCAAAATCCCCTGCCAGGTAGGCCAGAATCACATGGCGGACGCTCCGGAATCTCCCGCCGGGAAGGTAGGAACCACCTCTCAAACATACTGGAAGCACGTGCCGGACATGCCGGCACCACGTACTGGACAGACCAGAAACACCTGCCGGACCTGCCTGAACCACCTGCTGAGCACACCGGAACAACTTGCTCGACTCGCTGGAGCCACCTGCTGGACACCCCAAAATCACCAGCCAGCTATGCCAGAACCACTTGCCGTACACTCCGGAATCACCTGCCAGACATGATGCAACCAAATGTCAGACGTGCCAGAACCACGTGCCAGAGACACCGGATGCAACTGCCGAGCATGCCGGAACCTCCTGCTCAACTCGCTGTAACCACCTGCCGGGGACGCCAAAATCACCTGTCAGCTAGGCCAGAACCACGTGGCGGACTCTATGGAATCACCCGCCGGGCATGCCGGAACCAGCTCTCAGACGTGCCAGAAGCACGTGCCGGACACGCCGGAACCACCTACTAGAGAGACCGGAACCACCTGCCAGACCCGCCTGAACCACCTGCTGAGTACGCTGGAACAACCTGCTCTACTCGCTGGAGCCACCTGCTGGACACGCCAAAATCACCTGATGGCTACGCCAGCACCACTCGGCAGACAAGCCAGAATCACCTGCAGGGTATGCCGGAACCACCTCTCAGACGTGCCAGAACCCCTTGTCGGACACTCCGGAATCACCTGTCAGGCATGCCGGAACCACCTCTCGAACGTGCCAGAATGACGTGCCAGAGACACCGGATGCACCTGCCGAGCACGCCGGAACCTCCTCTTCGACTCGCCGGAACCACCAGCCAGAGACGCCAAAATCCCCTGCCAGGTAGGCCAGAATCACATGGCGGACGCTCCGGAATCTCCCGCCGGGAAGGTAGGAACCACCTCTCAAACATACTGGAAGCACGTGCCGGACATGCCGGCACCACGTACTGGACAGACCAGAAACACCTGCCGGACCTGCCTGAACCACCTGCTGAGCACACCGGAACAACTTGCTCGACTCGCTGGAGCCACCTGCTGGACACCCCAAAATCACCAGCCAGCTATGCCAGAACCACTTGCCGTACACTCCGGAATCACCTGCTGGTTACACCAGAGCCACTTGGTGGACAATCCAGAATCACCTGCCGGACATGCCAGAACCACCTGTCACACATGCCGGAACCACGTGCCTGACACGCCGGAACCACCTCGCGGACAGACCGGAACCACCTACCAGACATGCCGGAACCACCTGCCGGACACGCCAAAATCACCTGCGGGCTAGGCCAGAACCACTTGTAGGACTCTGCTGGAGCACCTGCCGGGCATGCGGGAACCACCTCTCAGACGTGCCAGAACCACGTGCGGCACATGACGGAACCCATTACCGGACAGACCGGAACCACCTGCTGGACACGCCAGAATCACCTGCCAAGAACACCGGAACCACCTGAACAGCTCGCCAGAAACACCTGCCGGACATGCCAAAATCACCTGCCGGCTACACCAGAACCTCTTGCCGGACACTCCGGAATCACCTGCCAGACATGATGCAACCAAATGTCAGACGTGCCAGAACCACGTGCCAGAGACACCGGATGCAACTGCCGAGCATGCCGGAACCTCCTGCTCAACTCGCTGTAACCACCTGCCGGGGACGCCAAAATCACCTGTCAGCTAGGCCAGAACCACGTGGCGGACTCTATGGAATCACCCGCCGGGCATGCCGGAACCAGCTCTCAGACGTGCCAGAAGCACGTGCCGGACACGCCGGAACCACCTACTAGAGAGACCGGAACCACCTGCCAGACCCGCCTGAACCACCTGCTGAGTACGCTGGAACAACCTGCTCTACTCGCTGGAGCCACCTGCTGGACACGCCAAAATCACCTGATGGCTACGCCAGCACCACTCGGCAGACAAGCCAGAATCACCTGCAGGGTATGCCGGAACCACCTCTCAGACGTGCCAGAACCCCTTGTCGGACACTCCGGAATCACCTGTCAGGCATGCCGGAACCACCTCTCGAACGTGCCAGAATGACGTGCCAGAGACACCGGATGCACCTGCCGAGCACGCCGGAACCTCCTCTTCGACTCGCCGGAACCACCAGCCAGAGACGCCAAAATCCCCTGCCAGGTAGGCCAGAATCACATGGCGGACGCTCCGGAATCTCCCGCCGGGAAGGTAGGAACCACCTCTCAAACATACTGGAAGCACGTGCCGGACATGCCGGCACCACGTACTGGACAGACCAGAAACACCTGCCGGACCTGCCTGAACCACCTGCTGAGCACACCGGAACAACTTGCTCGACTCGCTGGAGCCACCTGCTGGACACCCCAAAATCACCAGCCAGCTATGCCAGAACCACTTGCCGTACACTCCGGAATCACCTGCTGGTTACACCAGAGCCACTTGGTGGACAATCCAGAATCACCTGCCGGACATGCCAGAACCACCTGTCACACATGCCGGAACCACGTGCCTGACACGCCGGAACCACCTCGCGGACAGACCGGAACCACCTACCAGACATGCCTGAACCACCTGCCGAGCATGCCGGAACCACCTGCCGGACACGCCAAAATCACCTGCGGGCTAGGCCAGAACCACTTGTAGGACTCTCCTGGAGCACCTGCCGGGCATGCGGGAACCACCTCTCAGACGTGCCAGAACCACGTGCGGCACATGACGGAACCCATTACCGGACAGACCGGAACCACCTGCTGGACACGCCAGAATCACCTGCCAAGAACACCGGAACCACCTGAACAGCTCGCCAGAAACACCTGCCGGACATGCCAAAATCACCTGCCGGCTACACCAGAACCTCTTGCCGGACACTCCGGAATCACCTGCCAGACATGATGCAACCAAATGTCAGACGTGCCAGAACCACGTGCCAGAGACACCGGATGCAACTGCCGAGCATGCCGGAACCTCCTGCTCAACTCGCTGTAACCACCTGCCGGGGACGCCAAAATCACCTGTCAGCTAGGCCAGAACCACGTGGCGGACTCTATGGAATCACCCGCCGGGCATGCCGGAACCAGCTCTCAGACGTGCCAGAAGCACGTGCCGGACACGCCGGAACCACCTACTAGAGAGACCGGAACCACCTGCCAGACCTGCCTGAACCACCTGCTGAGTACGCTGGAACAACCTGCTCTACTCGCTGGAGCCACCTGCTGGACACGCCAAAATCACCTGATGGCTACGCCAGCACCACTCGGCAGACAAGCCAGAATCACCTGCAGGGTATGCCGGAACCACCTCTCAGACGTGCCAGAACCCCTTGTCGGACACTCCGGAATCACCTGTCAGGCATGCCGGAACCACCTCTCGAACGTGCCAGAATGACGTGCCAGAGACACCGGATGCACCTGCCGAGCACGCCGGAACCTCCTCTTCGACTCGCCGGAACCACCAGCCAGAGACGCCAAAATCCCCTGCCAGGTAGGCCAGAATCACATGGCGGACGCTCCGGAATCTCCCGCCGGGAAGGTAGGAACCACCTCTCAAACATACTGGAAGCACGTGCCGGACATGCCGGCACCACGTACTGGACAGACCAGAAACACCTGCCGGACCTGCCTGAACCACCTGCTGAGCACACCGGAACAACTTGCTCGACTCGCTGGAGCCACCTGCTGGACACCCCAAAATCACCAGCCAGCTATGCCAGAACCACTTGCCGTACACTCCGGAATCACCTGCTGGTTACACCAGAGCCACTTGGTGGACAATCCAGAATCACCTGCCGGACATGCCAGAACCACCTGTCACACATGCCGGAACCACGTGCCTGACACGCCGGAACCACCTCGCGGACAGACCGGAACCACCTACCAGACATGCCTGAACCACCTGCCGAGCATGCCGGAACCACCTGCCGGACACGCCAAAATCACCTGCGGGCTAGGCCAGAACCACTTGTAGGACTCTCCTGGAGCACCTGCCGGGCATGCGGGAACCACCTCTCAGACGTGCCAGAACCACGTGCGGCACATGACGGAACCCATTACCGGACAGACCGGAACCACCTGCTGGACACGCCAGAATCACCTGCCAAGAACACCGGAACCACCTGAACAGCTCGCCAGAAACACCTGCCGGACATGCCAAAATCACCTGCCGGCTACACCAGAACCTCTTGCCGGACACTCCGGAATCACCTGCCAGACATGATGCAACCAAATGTCAGACGTGCCAGAACCACGTGCCAGAGACACCGGATGCAACTGCCGAGCATGCCGGAACCTCCTGCTCAACTCGCTGTAACCACCTGCCGGGGACGCCAAAATCACCTGTCAGCTAGGCCAGAACCACGTGGCGGACTCTATGGAATCACCCGCCGGGCATGCCGGAACCAGCTCTCAGACGTGCCAGAAGCACGTGCCGGACACGCCGGAACCACCTACTAGAGAGACCGGAACCACCTGCCAGACCCGCCTGAACCACCTGCTGAGTACGCTGGAACAACCTGCTCTACTCGCTGGAGCCACCTGCTGGACACGCCAAAATCACCTGATGGCTACGCCAGCACCACTCGGCAGACAAGCCAGAATCACCTGCAGGGTATGCCGGAACCACCTCTCAGACGTGCCAGAACCCCTTGTCGGACACTCCGGAATCACCTGTCAGGCATGCCGGAACCACCTCTCGAACGTGCCAGAATGACGTGCCAGAGACACCGGATGCACCTGCCGAGCACGCCGGAACCTCCTCTTCGACTCGCCGGAACCACCAGCCAGAGACGCCAAAATCCCCTGCCAGGTAGGCCAGAATCACATGGCGGACGCTCCGGAATCTCCCGCCGGGAAGGTAGGAACCACCTCTCAAACATACTGGAAGCACGTGCCGGACATGCCGGCACCACGTACTGGACAGACCAGAAACACCTGCCGGACCTGCCTGAACCACCTGCTGAGCACACCGGAACAACTTGCTCGACTCGCTGGAGCCACCTGCTGGACACCCCAAAATCACCAGCCAGCTATGCCAGAACCACTTGCCGTACACTCCGGAATCACCTGCTGGTTACACCAGAGCCACTTGGTGGACAATCCAGAATCACCTGCCGGACATGCCAGAACCACCTGTCACACATGCCGGAACCACGTGCCTGACACGCCGGAACCACCTCGCGGACAGACCGGAACCACCTACCAGACATGCCTGAACCACCTGCCGAGCATGCCGGAACCACCTGCCGGACACGCCAAAATCACCTGCGGGCTAGGCCAGAACCACTTGTAGGACTCTCCTGGAGCACCTGCCGGGCATGCGGGAACCACCTCTCAGACGTGCCAGAACCACGTGCGGCACATGACGGAACCCATTACCGGACAGACCGGAACCACCTGCCGGACACGCCAGAATCACCTGCCAAGAACACCGGAACCACCTGAACAGCTCGCCAGAAACACCTGCCGGACATGCCAAAATCACCTGCCGGCTACACCAGAACCTCTTGCCGGACACTCCGGAATCACCTGCCAGACATGATGCAACCAAATGTCAGACGTGCCAGAACCACGTGCCAGAGACACCGGATGCAACTGCCGAGCATGCCGGAACCTCCTGCTCAACTCGCTGTAACCACCTGCCGGGGACGCCAAAATCACCTGTCAGCTAGGCCAGAACCACGTGGCGGACTCTATGGAATCACCCGCCGGGCATGCCGGAACCAGCTCTCAGACGTGCCAGAAGCACGTGCCGGACACGCCGGAACCACCTACTAGAGAGACCGGAACCACCTGCCAGACCCGCCTGAACCACCTGCTGAGTACGCTGGAACAACCTGCTCTACTCGCTGGAGCCACCTGCTGGACACGCCAAAATCACCTGATGGCTACGCCAGCACCACTCGGCAGACAAGCCAGAATCACCTGCAGGGTATGCCGGAACCACCTCTCAGACGTGCCAGAACCCCTTGTCGGACACTCCGGAATCACCTGTCAGGCATGCCGGAACCACCTCTCGAACGTGCCAGAATGACGTGCCAGAGACACCGGATGCACCTGCCGAGCACGCCGGAACCTCCTCTTCGACTCGCCGGAACCACCAGCCAGAGACGCCAAAATCCCCTGCCAGGTAGGCCAGAATCACATGGCGGACGCTCCGGAATCTCCCGCCGGGAAGGTAGGAACCACCTCTCAAACATACTGGAAGCACGTGCCGGACATGCCGGCACCACGTACTGGACAGACCAGAAACACCTGCCGGACCTGCCTGAACCACCTGCTGAGCACACCGGAACAACTTGCTCGACTCGCTGGAGCCACCTGCTGGACACCCCAAAATCACCAGCCAGCTATGCCAGAACCACTTGCCGTACACTCCGGAATCACCTGCTGGTTACACCAGAGCCACTTGGTGGACAATCCAGAATCACCTGCCGGACATGCCAGAACCACCTGTCACACATGCCGGAACCACGTGCCTGACACGCCGGAACCACCTCGCGGACAGACCGGAACCACCTACCAGACATGCCTGAACCACCTGCCGAGCATGCCGGAACCACCTGCCGGACACGCCAAAATCACCTGCGGGCTAGGCCAGAACCACTTGTAGGACTCTCCTGGAGCACCTGCCGGGCATGCGGGAACCACCTCTCAGACGTGCCAGAACCACGCGCGGCACATGACGGAACCCATTACCGGACAGACCGGAACCACCTGCCGGACACGCCAGAATCACCTGCCAAGAACACCGGAACCACCTGAACAGCTCGCCAGAAACACCTGCCGGACATGCCAAAATCACCTGCCGGCTACACCAGAACCTCTTGCCGGACACTCCGGAATCACCTGCCAGACATGATGCAACCAAATGTCAGACGTGCCAGAACCACGTGCCAGAGACACCGGATGCAACTGCCGAGCATGCCGGAACCTCCTGCTCAACTCGCTGTAACCACCTGCCGGGGACGCCAAAATCACCTGTCAGCTAGGCCAGAACCACGTGGCGGACTCTATGGAATCACCCGCCGGGCATGCCGGAACCAGCTCTCAGACGTGCCAGAAGCACGTGCCGGACACGCCGGAACCACCTACTAGAGAGACCGGAACCACCTGCCAGACCCGCCTGAACCACCTGCTGAGTACGCTGGAACAACCTGCTCTACTCGCTGGAGCCACCTGCTGGACACGCCAAAATCACCTGATGGCTACGCCAGCACCACTCGGCAGACAAGCCAGAATCACCTGCAGGGTATGCCGGAACCACCTCTCAGACGTGCCAGAACCCCTTGTCGGACACTCCGGAATCACCTGTCAGGCATGCCGGAACCACCTCTCGAACGTGCCAGAATGACGTGCCAGAGACACCGGATGCACCTGCCGAGCACGCCGGAACCTCCTCTTCGACTCGCCGGAACCACCAGCCAGAGACGCCAAAATCCCCTGCCAGGTAGGCCAGAATCACATGGCGGACGCTCCGGAATCTCCCGCCGGGAAGGTAGGAACCACCTCTCAAACATACTGGAAGCACGTGCCGGACATGCCGGCACCACGTACTGGACAGACCAGAAACACCTGCCGGACCTGCCTGAACCACCTGCTGAGCACACCGGAACAACTTGCTCGACTCGCTGGAGCCACCTGCTGGACACCCCAAAATCACCAGCCAGCTATGCCAGAACCACTTGCCGTACACTCCGGAATCACCTGCTGGTTACACCAGAGCCACTTGGTGGACAATCCAGAATCACCTGCCGGACATGCCAGAACCACCTGTCACACATGCCGGAACCACGTGCCTGACACGCCGGAACCACCTCGCGGACAGACCGGAACCACCTACCAGACATGCCTGAACCACCTGCCGAGCATGCCGGAACCACCTGCCGGACACGCCAAAATCACCTGCGGGCTAGGCCAGAACCACTTGTAGGACTCTCCTGGAGCACCTGCCGGGCATGCGGGAACCACCTCTCAGACGTGCCAGAACCACGCGCGGCACATGACGGAACCCATTACCGGACAGACCGGAACCACCTGCCGGACACGCCAGAATCACCTGCCAAGAACACCGGAACCACCTGAACAGCTCGCCAGAAACACCTGCCGGACATGCCAAAATCACCTGCCGGCTACACCAGAACCTCTTGCCGGACACTCCGGAATCACCTGCCAGACATGATGCAACCAAATGTCAGACGTGCCAGAACCACGTGCCAGAGACACCGGATGCAACTGCCGAGCATGCCGGAACCTCCTGCTCAACTCGCTGTAACCACCTGCCGGGGACGCCAAAATCACCTGTCAGCTAGGCCAGAACCACGTGGCGGACTCTATGGAATCACCCGCCGGGCATGCCGGAACCAGCTCTCAGACGTGCCAGAAGCACGTGCCGGACACGCCGGAACCACCTACTAGAGAGACCGGAACCACCTGCCAGACCCGCCTGAACCACCTGCTGAGTACGCTGGAACAACCTGCTCTACTCGCTGGAGCCACCTGCTGGACACGCCAAAATCACCTGATGGCTACGCCAGCACCACTCGGCAGACAAGCCAGAATCACCTGCAGGGTATGCCGGAACCACCTCTCAGACGTGCCAGAACCCCTTGTCGGACACTCCGGAATCACCTGTCAGGCATGCCGGAACCACCTCTCGAACGTGCCAGAATGACGTGCCAGAGACACCGGATGCACCTGCCGAGCACGCCGGAACCTCCTCTTCGACTCGCCGGAACCACCAGCCAGAGACGCCAAAATCCCCTGCCAGGTAGGCCAGAATCACATGGCGGACGCTCCGGAATCTCCCGCCGGGAAGGTAGGAACCACCTCTCAAACATACTGGAAGCACGTGCCGGACATGCCGGCACCACGTACTGGACAGACCAGAAACACCTGCCGGACCTGCCTGAACCACCTGCTGAGCACACCGGAACAACTTGCTCGACTCGCTGGAGCCACCTGCTGGACACCCCAAAATCACCAGCCAGCTATGCCAGAACCACTTGCCGTACACTCCGGAATCACCTGCTGGTTACACCAGGGCCACTTGGTGGACAATCCAGAATCACCTGCCGGACATGCCAGAACCACCTGTCACACATGCCGGAACCACGTGCCTGACACGCCGGAACCACCTCGCGGACAGACCGGAACCACCTACCAGACATGCCTGAACCACCTGCCGAGCATGCCGGAACCACCTGCCGGACACGCCAAAATCACCTGCGGGCTAGGCCAGAACCACTTGTAGGACTCTCCTGGAGCACCTGCCGGGCATGCGGGAACCACCTCTCAGACGTGCCAGAACCACGCGCGGCACATGACGGAACCCATTACCGGACAGACCGGAACCACCTGCCGGACACGCCAGAATCACCTGCCAAGAACACCGGAACCACCTGAACAGCTCGCCAGAAACACCTGCCGGACATGCCAAAATCACCTGCCGGCTACACCAGAACCTCTTGCCGGACACTCCGGAATCACCTGCCAGACATGATGCAACCAAATGTCAGACGTGCCAGAACCACGTGCCAGAGACACCGGATGCAACTGCCGAGCATGCCGGAACCTCCTGCTCAACTCGCTGTAACCACCTGCCGGGGACGCCAAAATCACCTGTCAGCTAGGCCAGAACCACGTGGCGGACTCTATGGAATCACCCGCCGGGCATGCCGGAACCAGCTCTCAGACGTGCCAGAAGCACGTGCCGGACACGCCGGAACCACCTACTAGAGAGACCGGAACCACCTGCCAGACCCGCCTGAACCACCTGCTGAGTACGCTGGAACAACCTGCTCTACTCGCTGGAGCCACCTGCTGGACACGCCAAAATCACCTGATGGCTACGCCAGCACCACTCGGCAGACAAGCCAGAATCACCTGCAGGGTATGCCGGAACCACCTCTCAGACGTGCCAGAACCCCTTGTCGGACACTCCGGAATCACCTGTCAGGCATGCCGGAACCACCTCTCGAACGTGCCAGAATGACGTGCCAGAGACACCGGATGCACCTGCCGAGCACGCCGGAACCTCCTCTTCGACTCGCCGGAACCACCAGCCAGAGACGCCAAAATCCCCTGCCAGGTAGGCCAGAATCACATGGCGGACGCTCCGGAATCTCCCGCCGGGAAGGTAGGAACCACCTCTCAAACATACTGGAAGCACGTGCCGGACATGCCGGCACCACGTACTGGACAGACCAGAAACACCTGCCGGACCTGCCTGAACCACCTGCTGAGCACACCGGAACAACTTGCTCGACTCTCTGGAGCCACCTGCTGGACACCCCAAAATCACCAGCCAGCTATGCCAGAACCACTTGCCGTACACTCCGGAATCACCTGCTGGTTACACCAGAGCCACTTGGTGGACAATCCAGAATCACCTGCCGGACATGCCAGAACCACCTGTCACACATGCCGGAACCACGTGCCTGACACGCCGGAACCACCTCGCGGACAGACCGGAACCACCTACCAGACATGCCTGAACCACCTGCCGAGCATGCCGGAACCACCTGCCGGACACGCCAAAATCACCTGCGGGCTAGGCCAGAACCACTTGTAGGACTCTCCTGGAGCACCTGCCGGGCATGCGGGAACCACCTCTCAGACGTGCCAGAACCACGCGCGGCACATGACGGAACCCATTACCGGACAGACCGGAACCACCTGCCGGACACGCCAGAATCACCTGCCAAGAACACCGGAACCACCTGAACAGCTCGCCAGAAACACCTGCCGGACATGCCAAAATCACCTGCCGGCTACACCAGAACCTCTTGCCGGACACTCCGGAATCACCTGCCAGACATGATGCAACCAAATGTCAGACGTGCCAGAACCACGTGCCAGAGACACCGGATGCAACTGCCGAGCATGCCGGAACCTCCTGCTCAACTCGCTGTAA
The DNA here is from genome assembly GCF_041296235.1 of Equus asinus. Classification (NCBI taxonomy): domain Eukaryota; kingdom Metazoa; phylum Chordata; class Mammalia; order Perissodactyla; family Equidae; genus Equus; species Equus asinus. Next base: position 119,266 of record NW_027225203.1, read on the forward strand.
CCACCTGCCGGGGACGCCAAAATCACCTGTCAGCTAGGCCAGAACCACGTGGCGGACTCTATGGAATCACCCGCCGGGCATGCCGGAACCAGCTCTCAGACGTGCCAGAAGCACGTGCCGGACACGCCGGAACCACCTACTAGAGAGACCGGAACCACCTGCCAGACCCGCCTGAACCACCTGCTGAGTACGCTGGAACAACCTGCTCTACTCGCTGGAGCCACCTGCTGGACACGCCAAAATCACCTGATGGCTACGCCAGCACCACTCGGCAGACAAGCCAGAATCACCTGCAGGGTATGCCGGAACCACCTCTCAGACGTGCCAGAACCCCTTGTCGGACACTCCGGAATCACCTGTCAGGCATGCCGGAACCACCTCTCGAACGTGCCAGAATGACGTGCCAGAGACACCGGATGCACCTGCCGAGCACGCCGGAACCTCCTCTTCGACTCGCCGGAACCACCAGCCAGAGACGCCAAAATCCCCTGCCAGGTAGGCCAGAATCACATGGCGGACGCTCCGGAATCTCCCGCCGGGAAGGTAGGAACCACCTCTCAAACATACTGGAAGCACGTGCCGGACATGCCGGCACCACGTACTGGACAGACCAGAAACACCTGCCGGACCTGCCTGAACCACCTGCTGAGCACACCGGAACAACTTGCTCGACTCGCTGGAGCCACCTGCTGGACACCCCAAAATCACCAGCCAGCTATGCCAGAACCACTTGCCGTACACTCCGGAATCACCTGCTGGTTACACCAGAGCCACTTGGTGGACAATCCAGAATCACCTGCCGGACATGCCAGAACCACCTGTCACACATGCCGGAACCACGTGCCTGACACGCCGGAACCACCTCGCGGACAGACCGGAACCACCTACCAGACATGCCTGAACCACCTGCCGAGCATGCCGGAACCACCTGCCGGACACGCCAAAATCACCTGCGGGCTAGGCCAGAACCACTTGTAGGACTCTCCTGGAGCACCTGCCGGGCATGCGGGAACCACCTCTCAGACGTGCCAGAACCACGCGCGGCACATGACGGAACCCATTACCGGACAGACCGGAACCACCTGCCGGACACGCCAGAATCACCTGCCAAGAACACCGGAACCACCTGAACAGCTCGCCAGAAACACCTGCCGGACATGCCAAAATCACCTGCCGGCTACACCAGAACCTCTTGCCGGACACTCCGGAATCACCTGCCAGACATGATGCAACCAAATGTCAGACGTGCCAGAACCACGTGCCAGAGACACCGGATGCAACTGCCGAGCATGCCGGAACCTCCTGCTCAACTCGCTGTAACCACCTGCCGGGGACGCCAAAATCACCTGTCAGCTAGGCCAGAACCACGTGGCGGACTCTATGGAATCACCCGCCGGGCATGCCGGAACCAGCTCTCAGACGTGCCAGAAGCACGTGCCGGACACGCCGGAACCACCTACTAGAGAGACCGGAACCACCTGCCAGACCCGCCTGAACCACCTGCTGAGTACGCTGGAACAACCTGCTCTACTCGCTGGAGCCACCTGCTGGACACGCCAAAATCACCTGATGGCTACGCCAGCACCACTCGGCAGACAAGCCAGAATCACCTGCAGGGTATGCCGGAACCACCTCTCAGACGTGCCAGAACCCCTTGTCGGACACTCCGGAATCACCTGTCAGGCATGCCGGAACCACCTCTCGAACGTGCCAGAATGACGTGCCAGAGACACCGGATGCACCTGCCGAGCACGCCGGAACCTCCTCTTCGACTTGCCGGAACCACCAGCCAGAGACGCCAAAATCCCCTGCCAGGTAGGCCAGAATCACATGGCGGACGCTCCGGAATCTCCCGCCGGGAAGGTAGGAACCACCTCTCAAACATACTGGAAGCACGTGCCGGACATGCCGGCACCACGTACTGGACAGACCAGAAACACCTGCCGGACCTGCCTGAACCACCTGCTGAGCACACCGGAACAACTTGCTCGACTCGCTGGAGCCACCTGCTGGACACCCCAAAATCACCAGCCAGCTATGCCAGAACCACTTGCCGTACACTCCGGAATCACCTGCTGGTTACACCAGAGCCACTTGGTGGACAATCCAGAATCACCTGCCGGACATGCCAGAACCACCTGTCACACATGCCGGAACCACGTGCCTGACACGCCGGAACCACCTCGCGGACAGACCGGAACCACCTACCAGACATGCCGGAACCACCTGCCGGACACGCCAAAATCACCTGCGGGCTAGGCCAGAACCACTTGTAGGACTCTCCTGGAGCACCTGCCGGGCATGCGGGAACCACCTCTCAGACGTGCCAGAACCACGCGCGGCACATGACGGAACCCATTACCGGACAGACCGGAACCACCTGCCGGACACGCCAGAATCACCTGCCAAGAACACCGGAACCACCTGAACAGCTCGCCAGAAACACCTGCCGGACATGCCAAAATCACCTGCCGGCTACACCAGAACCTCTTGCCGGACACTCCGGAATCACCTGCCAGACATGATGCAACCAAATGTCAGACGTGCCAGAACCACGTGCCAGAGACACCGGATGCAACTGCCGAGCATGCCGGAACCTCCTGCTCAACTCGCTGTAACCACCTGCCGGGGACGCCAAAATCACCTGTCAGCTAGGCCAGAACCACGTGGCGGACTCTATGGAATCACCCGCCGGGCATGCCGGAACCAGCTCTCAGACGTGCCAGAAGCACGTGCCGGACACGCCGGAACCACCTACTAGAGAGACCGGAACCACCTGCCAGACCCGCCTGAACCACCTGCTGAGTACGCTGGAACAACCTGCTCTACTCGCTGGAGCCACCTGCTGGACACGCCAAAATCACCTGATGGCTACGCCAGCACCACTCGGCAGACAAGCCAGAATCACCTGCAGGGTATGCCGGAACCACCTCTCAGACGTGCCAGAACCCCTTGTCGGACACTCCGGAATCACCTGTCAGGCATGCCGGAACCACCTCTCGAACGTGCCAGAATGACGTGCCAGAGACACCGGATGCACCTGCCGAGCACGCCGGAACCTCCTCTTCGACTCGCCGGAACCACCAGCCAGAGACGCCAAAATCCCCTGCCAGGTAGGCCAGAATCACATGGCGGACGCTCCGGAATCTCCCGCCGGGAAGGTAGGAACCACCTCTCAAACATACTGGAAGCACGTGCCGGACATGCCGGCACCACGTACTGGACAGACCAGAAACACCTGCCGGACCTGCCTGAACCACCTGCTGAGCACACCGGAACAACTTGCTCGACTCGCTGGAGCCACCTGCTGGACACCCCAAAATCACCAGCCAGCTATGCCAGAACCACTTGCCGTACACTCCGGAATCACCTGCTGGTTACACCAGAGCCACTTGGTGGACAATCCAGAATCACCTGCCGGACATGCCAGAACCACCTGTCACACATGCCGGAACCACGTGCCTGACACGCCGGAACCACCTCGCGGACAGACCGGAACCACCTACCAGACATGCCTGAACCACCTGCCGAGCATGCCGGAACCACCTGCCGGACACGCCAAAATCACCTGCGGGCTAGGCCAGAACCACTTGTAGGACTCTCCTGGAGCACCTGCCGGGCATGCGGGAACCACCTCTCAGACGTGCCAGAACCACGCGCGGCACATGACGGAACCCATTACCGGACAGACCGGAACCACCTGCCGGACACGCCAGAATCACCTGCCAAGAACACCGGAACCACCTGAACAGCTCGCCAGAAACACCTGCCGGACATGCCAAAATCACCTGCCGGCTACACCAGAACCTCTTGCCAGACACTCCGGAATCACCTGCCAGACATGATGCAACCAAATGTCAGACGTGCCAGAACCACGTGCCAGAGACACCGGATGCAACTGCCGAGCATGCCGGAACCTCCTGCTCAACTCGCTGTAACCACCTGCCGGGGACGCCAAAATCACCTGTCAGCTAGGCCAGAACCACGTGGCGGACTCTATGGAATCACCCGCCGGGCATGCCGGAACCAGCTCTCAGACGTGCCAGAAGCACGTGCCGGACACGCCGGAACCACCTACTAGAGAGACCGGAACCACCTGCCAGACCCGCCTGAACCACCTGCTGAGTACGCTGGAACAACCTGCTCTACTCGCTGGAGCCACCTGCTGGACACGCCAAAATCACCTGATGGCTACGCCAGCACCACTCGGCAGACAAGCCAGAATCACCTGCAGGGTATGCCGGAACCACCTCTCAGACGTGCCAGAACCCCTTGTCGGACACTCCGGAATCACCTGTCAGGCATGCCGGAACCACCTCTCGAACGTGCCAGAATGACGTGCCAGAGACACCGGATGCACCTGCCGAGCACGCCGGAACCTCCTCTTCGACTCGCCGGAACCACCAGCCAGAGACGCCAAAATCCCCTGCCAGGTAGGCCAGAATCACATGGCGGACGCTCCGGAATCTCCCGCCGGGAAGGTAGGAACCACCTCTCAAACATACTGGAAGCACGTGCCGGACATGCCGGCACCACGTACTGGACAGACCAGAAACACCTGCCGGACCTGCCTGAACCACCTGCTGAGCACACCGGAACAACTTGCTCGACTCGCTGGAGCCACCTGCTGGACACCCCAAAATCACCAGCCAGCTATGCCAGAACCACTTGCCGTACACTCCGGAATCACCTGCTGGTTACACCAGAGCCACTTGGTGGACAATCCAGAATCACCTGCCGGACATGCCAGAACCACCTGTCACACATGCCGGAACCACGTGCCTGACACGCCGGAACCACCTCGCGGACAGACCGGAACCACCTACCAGACATGTCTGAACCACCTGCCGAGCATGCCGGAACCACCTGCCGGACACGCCAAAATCACCTGCGGGCTAGGCCAGAACCACTTGTAGGACTCTCCTGGAGCACCTGCCGGGCATGCGGGAACCACCTCTCAGACGTGCCAGAACCACGCGCGGCACATGACGGAACCCATTACCGGACAGACCGGAACCACCTGCCGGACACGCCAGAATCACCTGCCAAGAACACCGGAACCACCTGAACAGCTCGCCAGAAACACCTGCCGGACATGCCAAAATCACCTGCCGGCTACACCAGAACCTCTTGCCAGACACTCCGGAATCACCTGCCAGACATGATGCAACCAAATGTCAGACGTGCCAGAACCACGTGCCAGAGACACCGGATGCAACTGCCGAGCATGCCGGAACCTCCTGCTCAACTCGCTGTAACCACCTGCCGGGGACGCCAAAATCACCTGTCAGCTAGGCCAGAACCACGTGGCGGACTCTATGGAATCACCCGCCGGGCATGCCGGAACCAGCTCTCAGACGTGCCAGAAGCACGTGCCGGACACGCCGGAACCACCTACTAGAGAGACCGGAACCACCTGCCAGACCCGCCTGAACCACCTGCTGAGTACGCTGGAACAACCTGCTCTACTCGCTGGAGCCACCTGCTGGACACGCCAAAATCACCTGATGGCTACGCCAGCACCACTCGGCAGACAAGCCAGAATCACCTGCAGGGTATGCCGGAACCACCTCTCAGACGTGCCAGAACCCCTTGTCGGACACTCCGGAATCACCTGTCAGGCATGCCGGAACCACCTCTCGAACGTGCCAGAATGACGTGCCAGAGACACCGGATGCACCTGCCGAGCACGCCGGAACCTCCTCTTCGACTTGCCGGAACCACCAGCCAGAGACGCCAAAATCCCCTGCCAGGTAGGCCAGAATCACATGGCGGACGCTCCGGAATCTCCCGCCGGGAAGGTAGGAACCACCTCTCAAACATACTGGAAGCACGTGCCGGACATGCCGGCACCACGTACTGGACAGACCAGAAACACCTGCCGGACCTGCCTGAACCACCTGCTGAGCACACCGGAACAACTTGCTCGACTCGCTGGAGCCACCTGCTGGACACCCCAAAATCACCAGCCAGCTATGCCAGAACCACTTGCCGTACACTCCGGAATCACCTGCTGGTTACACCAGAGCCACTTGGTGGACAATCCAGAATCACCTGCCGGACATGCCAGAACCACCTGTCACACATGCCGGAACCACGTGCCTGACACGCCGGAACCACCTCGCGGACAGACCGGAACCACCTACCAGACATGCCGGAACCACCTGCCGGACACGCCAAAATCACCTGCGGGCTAGGCCAGAACCACTTGTAGGACTCTCCTGGAGCACCTGCCGGGCATGCGGGAACCACCTCTCAGACGTGCCAGAACCACGTGCGGCACATGACGGAACCCATTACCGGACAGACCGGAACCACCTGCCGGACACGCCAGAATCACCTGCCAAGAACACCGGAACCACCTGAACAGCTCGCCAGAAACACCTGCCGGACATGCCAAAATCACCTGCCGGCTACACCAGAACCTCTTGCCGGACACTCCGGAATCACCTGCCAGACATGATGCAACCAAATGTCAGACGTGCCAGAACCACGTGCCAGAGACACCGGATGCAACTGCCGAGCATGCCGGAACCTCCTGCTCAACTCGCTGTAACCACCTGCCGGGGACGCCAAAATCACCTGTCAGCTAGGCCAGAACCACGTGGCGGACTCTATGGAATCACCCGCCGGGCATGCCGGAACCAGCTCTCAGACGTGCCAGAAGCACGTGCCGGACACGCCGGAACCACCTACTAGAGAGACCGGAACCACCTGCCAGACCCGCCTGAACCACCTGCTGAGTACGCTGGAACAACCTGCTCTACTCGCTGGAGCCACCTGCTGGACACGCCAAAATCACCTGATGGCTACGCCAGCACCACTCGGCAGACAAGCCAGAATCACCTGCAGGGTATGCCGGAACCACCTCTCAGACGTGCCAGAACCCCTTGTCGGACACTCCGGAATCACCTGTCAGGCATGCCGGAACCACCTCTCGAACGTGCCAGAATGACGTGCCAGAGACACCGGATGCACCTGCCGAGCACGCCGGAACCTCCTCTTCGACTCGCCGGAACCACCAGCCAGAGACGCCAAAATCCCCTGCCAGGTAGGCCAGAATCACATGGCGGACGCTCCGGAATCTCCCGCCGGGAAGGTAGGAACCACCTCTCAAACATACTGGAAGCACGTGCCGGACATGCCGGCACCACGTACTGGACAGACCAGAAACACCTGCCGGACCTGCCTGAACCACCTGCTGAGCACACCGGAACAACTTGCTCGACTCGCTGGAGCCACCTGCTGGACACCCCAAAATCACCAGCCAGCTATGCCAGAACCACTTGCCGTACACTCCGGAATCACCTGCTGGTTACACCAGAGCCACTTGGTGGACAATCCAGAATCACCTGCCGGACATGCCAGAACCACCTGTCACACATGCCGGAACCACGTGCCTGACACGCCGGAACCACCTCGCGGACAGACCGGAACCACCTACCAGACATGCCTGAACCACCTGCCGAGCATGCCGGAACCACCTGCCGGACACGCCAAAATCACCTGCGGGCTAGGCCAGAACCACTTGTAGGACTCTCCTGGAGCACCTGCCGGGCATGCGGGAACCACCTCTCAGACGTGCCAGAACCACGCGCGGCACATGACGGAACCCATTACCGGACAGACCGGAACCACCTGCCGGACACGCCAGAATCACCTGCCAAGAACACCGGAACCACCTGAACAGCTCGCCAGAAACACCTGCCGGACATGCCAAAATCACCTGCCGGCTACACCAGAACCTCTTGCCGGACACTCCGGAATCACCTGCCAGACATGATGCAACCAAATGTCAGACGTGCCAGAACCACGTGCCAGAGACACCGGATGCAACTGCCGAGCATGCCGGAACCTCCTGCTCAACTCGCTGTAACCACCTGCCGGGGACGCCAAAATCACCTGTCAGCTAGGCCAGAACCACGTGGCGGACTCTATGGAATCACCCGCCGGGCATGCCGGAACCAGCTCTCAGACGTGCCAGAAGCACGTGCCGGACACGCCGGAACCACCTACTAGAGAGACCGGAACCACCTGCCAGACCCGCCTGAACCACCTGCTGAGTACGCTGGAACAACCTGCTCTACTCGCTGGAGCCACCTGCTGGACACGCCAAAATCACCTGATGGCTACGCCAGCACCACTCGGCAGACAAGCCAGAATCACCTGCAGGGTATGCCGGAACCACCTCTCAGACGTGCCAGAACCCCTTGTCGGACACTCCGGAATCACCTGTCAGGCATGCCGGAACCACCTCTCGAACGTGCCAGAATGACGTGCCAGAGACACCGGATGCACCTGCCGAGCACGCCGGAACCTCCTCTTCGACTCGCCGGAACCACCAGCCAGAGACGCCAAAATCCCCTGCCAGGTAGGCCAGAATCACATGGCGGACGCTCCGGAATCTCCCGCCGGGAAGGTAGGAACCACCTCTCAAACATACTGGAAGCACGTGCCGGACATGCCGGCACCACGTACTGGACAGACCAGAAACACCTGCCGGACCTGCCTGAACCACCTGCTGAGCACACCGGAACAACTTGCTCGACTCGCTGGAGCCACCTGCTGGACACCCCAAAATCACCAGCCAGCTATGCCAGAACCACTTGCCGTACACTCCGGAATCACCTGCTGGTTACACCAGAGCCACTTGGTGGACAATCCAGAATCACCTGCCGGACATGCCAGAACCACCTGTCACACATGCCGGAACCACGTGCCTGACACGCCGGAACCACCTCGCGGACAGACCGGAACCACCTACCAGACATGCCGGAACCACCTGCCGGACACGCCAAAATCACCTGCGGGCTAGGCCAGAACCACTTGTAGGACTCTCCTGGAGCACCTGCCGGGCATGCGGGAACCACCTCTCAGACGTGCCAGAACCACGTGCGGCACATGACGGAACCCATTACCGGACAGACCGGAACCACCTGCTGGACACGCCAGAATCACCTGCCAAGAACACCGGAACCACCTGAACAGCTCGCCAGAAACACCTGCCGGACATGCCAAAATCACCTGCCGGCTACACCAGAACCTCTTGCCGGACACTCCGGAATCACCTGCCAGACATGATGCAACCAAATGTCAGACGTGCCAGAACCACGTGCCAGAGACACCGGATGCAACTGCCGAGCATGCCGGAACCTCCTGCTCAACTCGCTGTAACCACCTGCCGGGGACGCCAAAATCACCTGTCAGCTAGGCCAGAACCACGTGGCGGACTCTATGGAATCACCCGCCGGGCATGCCGGAACCAGCTCTCAGACGTGCCAGAAGCACGTGCCGGACACGCCGGAACCACCTACTAGAGAGACCGGAACCACCTGCCAGACCCGCCTGAACCACCTGCTGAGTACGCTGGAACAACCTGCTCTACTCGCTGGAGCCACCTGCTGGACACGCCAAAATCACCTGATGGCTACGCCAGCACCACTCGGCAGACAAGCCAGAATCACCTGCAGGGTATGCCGGAACCACCTCTCAGACGTGCCAGAACCCCTTGTCGGACACTCCGGAATCACCTGTCAGGCATGCCGGAACCACCTCTCGAACGTGCCAGAATGACGTGCCAGAGACACCGGATGCACCTGCCGAGCACGCCGGAACCTCCTCTTCGACTCGCCGGAACCACCAGCCAGAGACGCCAAAATCCCCTGCCAGGTAGGCCAGAATCACATGGCGGACGCTCCGGAATCTCCCGCCGGGAAGGTAGGAACCACCTCTCAAACATACTGGAAGCACGTGCCGGACATGCCGGCACCACGTACTGGACAGACCAGAAACACCTGCCGGACCTGCCTGAACCACCTGCTGAGCACACCGGAACAACTTGCTCGACTCGCTGGAGCCACCTGCTGGACACCCCAAAATCACCAGCCAGCTATGCCAGAACCACTTGCCGTACACTCCGGAATCACCTGCTGGTTACACCAGAGCCACTTGGTGGACAATCCAGAATCACCTGCCGGACATGCCAGAACCACCTGTCACACATGCCGGAACCACGTGCCTGACACGCCGGAACCACCTCGCGGACAGACCGGAACCACCTACCAGACATGCCGGAACCACCTGCCGGACACGCCAAAATCACCTGCGGGCTAGGCCAGAACCACTTGTAGGACTCTCCTGGAGCACCTGCCGGGCATGCGGGAACCACCTCTCAGACGTGCCAGAACCACGTGCGGCACATGACGGAACCCATTACCGGACAGACCGGAACCACCTGCTGGACACGCCAGAATCACCTGCCAAGAACACCGGAACCACCTGAACAGCTCGCCAGAAACACCTGCCGGACATGCCAAAATCACCTGCCGGCTACACCAGAACCTCTTGCCGGACACTCCGGAATCACCTGCCAGACATGATGCAACCAAATGTCAGACGTGCCAGAACCACGTGCCAGAGACACCGGATGCAACTGCCGAGCATGCCGGAACCTCCTGCTCAACTCGCTGTAACCACCTGCCGGGGACGCCAAAATCACCTGTCAGCTAGGCCAGAACCACGTGGCGGACTCTATGGAATCACCCGCCGGGCATGCCGGAACCAGCTCTCAGACGTGCCAGAAGCACGTGCCGGACACGCCGGAACCACCTACTAGAGAGACCGGAACCACCTGCCAGACCCGCCTGAACCACCTGCTGAGTACGCTGGAACAACCTGCTCTACTCGCTGGAGCCACCTGCTGGACACGCCAAAATCACCTGATGGCTACGCCAGCACCACTCGGCAGACAAGCCAGAATCACCTGCAGGGTATGCCGGAACCACCTCTCAGACGTGCCAGAACCCCTTGTCGGACACTCCGGAATCACCTGTCAGGCATGCCGGAACCACCTCTCGAACGTGCCAGAATGACGTGCCAGAGACACCGGATGCACCTGCCGAGCACGCCGGAACCTCCTCTTCGACTCGCCGGAACCACCAGCCAGAGACGCCAAAATCCCCTGCCAGGTAGGCCAGAATCACATGGCGGACGCTCCGGAATCTCCCGCCGGGAAGGTAGGAACCACCTCTCAAACATACTGGAAGCACGTGCCGGACATGCCGGCACCACGTACTGGACAGACCAGAAACACCTGCCGGACCTGCCTGAACCACCTGCTGAGCACACCGGAACAACTTGCTCGACTCGCTGGAGCCACCTGCTGGACACCCCAAAATCACCAGCCAGCTATGCCAGAACCACTTGCCGTACACTCCGGAATCACCTGCTGGTTACACCAGAGCCACTTGGTGGACAATCCAGAATCACCTGCCGGACATGCCAGAACCACCTGTCACACATGCCGGAACCACGTGCCTGACATGCCGGAACCACCTCGCGGACAGACCGGAACCACCTACCAGACATGCCGGAACCACCTGCCGGACACGCCAAAATCACCTGCGGGCTAGGCCAGAACCACTTGTAGGACTCTCCTGGAGCACCTGCCGGGCATGCGGGAACCACCTCTCAGACGTGCCAGAACCACGTGCGGCACATGACGGAACCCATTACCGGACAGACCGGAACCACCTGCTGGACACGCCAGAATCACCTGCCAAGAACACCGGAACCACCTGAACAGCTCGCCAGAAACACCTGCCGGACATGCCAAAATCACCTGCCGGCTACACCAGAACCTCTTGCCGGACACTCCGGAATCACCTGCCAGACATGATGCAACCAAATGTCAGACGTGCCAGAACCACGTGCCAGAGACACCGGATGCAACTGCCGAGCATGCCGGAACCTCCTGCTCAACTCGCTGTAACCACCTGCCGGGGACGCCAAAATCACCTGTCAGCTAGGCCAGAACCACGTGGCGGACTCTATGGAATCACCCGCCGGGCATGCCGGAACCAGCTCTCAGACGTGCCAGAAGCACGTGCCGGACACGCCGGAACCACCTACTAGAGAGACCGGAACCACCTGCCAGACCCGCCTGAACCACCTGCTGAGTACGCTGGAACAACCTGCTCTACTCGCTGGAGCCACCTGCTGGACACGCCAAAATCACCTGATGGCTACGCCAGCACCACTCGGCAGACAAGCCAGAATCACCTGCAGGGTATGCCGGAACCACCTCTCAGACGTGCCAGAACCCCTTGTCGGACACTCCGGAATCACCTGTCAGGCATGCCGGAACCACCTCTCGAACGTGCCAGAATGACGTGCCAGAGACACCGGATGCACCTGCCGAGCACGCCGGAACCTCCTCTTCGACTCGCCGGAACCACCAGCCAGAGACGCCAAAATCCCCTGCCAGGTAGGCCAGAATCACATGGCGGACGCTCCGGAATCTCCCGCCGGGAAGGTAGGAACCACCTCTCAAACATACTGGAAGCACGTGCCGGACATGCCGGCACCACGTACTGGACAGACCAGAAACACCTGCCGGACCTGCCTGAACCACCTGCTGAGCACACCGGAACAACTTGCTCGACTCGCTGGAGCCACCTGCTGGACACCCCAAAATCACCAGCCAGCTATGCCAGAACCACTTGCCGTACACTCCGGAATCACCTGCTGGTTACACCAGAGCCACTTGGTGGACAATCCAGAATCACCTGCCGGACATGCCAGAACCACCTGTCACACATGCCGGAACCACGTGCCTGACACGCCGGAACCACCTCGCGGACAGACCGGAACCACCTACCAGACATGCCGGAACCACCTGCCGGACACGCCAAAATCACCTGCGGGCTAGGCCAGAACCACTTGTAGGACTCTCCTGGAGCACCTGCCGGGCATGCGGGAACCACCTCTCAGACGTGCCAGAACCACGTGCGGCACATGACGGAACCCATTACCGGACAGACCGGAACCACCTGCTGGACACGCCAGAATCACCTGCCAAGAACACCGGAACCACCTGAACAGCTCGCCAGAAACACCTGCCGGACATGCCAAAATCACCTGCCGGCTACACCAGAACCTCTTGCCGGACACTCCGGAATCACCTGCCAGACATGATGCAACCAAATGTCAGACGTGCCAGAACCACGTGCCAGAGACACCGGATGCAACTGCCGAGCATGCCGGAACCTCCTGCTCAACTCGCTGTAACCACCTGCCGGGGACGCCAAAATCACCTGTCAGCTAGGCCAGAACCACGTGGCGGACTCTATGGAATCACCCGCCGGGCATGCCGGAACCAGCTCTCAGACGTGCCAGAAGCACGTGCCGGACACGCCGGAACCACCTACTAGAGAGACCGGAACCACCTGCCAGACCCGCCTGAACCACCTGCTGAGTACGCTGGAACAACCTGCTCTACTCGCTGGAGCCACCTGCTGGACACGCCAAAATCACCTGATGGCTACGCCAGCACCACTCGGCAGACAAGCCAGAATCACCTGCAGGGTATGCCGGAACCACCTCTCAGACGTGCCAGAACCCCTTGTCGGACACTCCGGAATCACCTGTCAGGCATGCCGGAACCACCTCTCGAACGTGCCAGAATGACGTGCCAGAGACACCGGATGCACCTGCCGAGCACGCCGGAACCTCCTCTTCGACTCGCCGGAACCACCAGCCAGAGACGCCAAAATCCCCTGCCAGGTAGGCCAGAATCACATGGCGGACGCTCCGGAATCTCCCGCCGGGAAGGTAGGAACCACCTCTCAAACATACTGGAAGCACGTGCCGGACATGCCGGCACCACGTACTGGACAGACCAGAAACACCTGCCGGACCTGCCTGAACCACCTGCTGAGCACACCGGAACAACTTGCTCGACTCGCTGGAGCCACCTGCTGGACACCCCAAAATCACCAGCCAGCTATGCCAGAACCACTTGCCGTACACTCCGGAATCACCTGCTGGTTACACCAGAGCCACTTGGTGGACAATCCAGAATCACCTGCCGGACATGCCAGAACCACCTGTCACACATGCCGGAACCACGTGCCTGACACGCCGGAACCACCTCGCGGACAGACCGGAACCACCTACCAGACATGCCGGAACCACCTGCCGGACACGCCAAAATCACCTGCGGGCTAGGCCAGAACCACTTGTAGGACTCTCCTGGAGCACCTGCCGGGCATGCGGGAACCACCTCTCAGACGTGCCAGAACCACGTGCGGCACATGACGGAACCCATTACCGGACAGACCGGAACCACCTGCTGGACACGCCAGAATCACCTGCCAAGAACACCGGAACCACCTGAACAGCTCGCCAGAAACACCTGCCGGACATGCCAAAATCACCTGCCGGCTACACCAGAACCTCTTGCCGGACACTCCGGAATCACCTGCCAGACATGATGCAACCAAATGTCAGACGTGCCAGAACCACGTGCCAGAGACACCGGATGCAACTGCCGAGCATGCCGGAACCTCCTGCTCAACTCGCTGTAACCACCTGCCGGGGACGCCAAAATCACCTGTCAGCTAGGCCAGAACCACGTGGCGGACTCTATGGAATCACCCGCCGGGCATGCCGGAACCAGCTCTCAGACGTGCCAGAAGCACGTGCCGGACACGCCGGAACCACCTACTAGAGAGACCGGAACCACCTGCCAGACCCGCCTGAACCACCTGCTGAGTACGCTGGAACAACCTGCTCTACTCGCTGGAGCCACCTGCTGGACACGCCAAAATCACCTGATGGCTACGCCAGCACCACTCGGCAGACAAGCCAGAATCACCTGCAGGGTATGCCGGAACCACCTCTCAGACGTGCCAGAACCCCTTGTCGGACACTCCGGAATCACCTGTCAGGCATGCCGGAACCACCTCTCGAACGTGCCAGAATGACGTGCCAGAGACACCGGATGCACCTGCCGAGCACGCCGGAACCTCCTCTTCGACTCGCCGGAACCACCAGCCAGAGACGCCAAAATCCCCTGCCAGGTAGGCCAGAATCACATGGCGGACGCTCCGGAATCTCCCGCCGGGAAGGTAGGAACCACCTCTCAAACATACTGGAAGCACGTGCCGGACATGCCGGCACCACGTACTGGACAGACCAGAAACACCTGCCGGACCTGCCTGAACCACCTGCTGAGCACACCGGAACAACTTGCTCGACTCGCTGGAGCCACCTGCTGGACACCCCAAAATCACCAGCCAGCTATGCCAGAACCACTTGCCGTACACTCCGGAATCACCTGCTGGTTACACCAGAGCCACTTGGTGGACAATCCAGAATCACCTGCCGGACATGCCAGAACCACCTGTCACACATGCCGGAACCACGTGCCTGACATGCCGGAACCACCTCGCGGACAGACCGGAACCACCTACCAGACATGCCGGAACCACCTGCCGGACACGCCAAAATCACCTGCGGGCTAGGCCAGAACCACTTGTAGGACTCTCCTGGAGCACCTGCCGGGCATGCGGGAACCACCTCTCAGACGTGCCAGAACCACGTGCGGCACATGACGGAACCCATTACCGGACAGACCGGAACCACCTGCTGGACACGCCAGAATCACCTGCCAAGAACACCGGAACCACCTGAACAGCTCGCCAGAAACACCTGCCGGACATGCCAAAATCACCTGCCGGCTACACCAGAACCTCTTGCCGGACACTCCGGAATCACCTGCCAGACATGATGCAACCAAATGTCAGACGTGCCAGAACCACGTGCCAGAGACACCGGATGCAACTGCCGAGCATGCCGGAACCTCCTGCTCAACTCGCTGTAACCACCTGCCGGGGACGCCAAAATCACCTGTCAGCTAGGCCAGAACCACGTGGCGGACTCTATGGAATCACCCGCCGGGCATGCCGGAACCAGCTCTCAGACGTGCCAGAAGCACGTGCCGGACACGCCGGAACCACCTACTAGAGAGACCGGAACCACCTGCCAGACCCGCCTGAACCACCTGCTGAGTACGCTGGAACAACCTGCTCTACTCGCTGGAGCCACCTGCTGGACACGCCAAAATCACCTGATGGCTACGCCAGCACCACTCGGCAGACAAGCCAGAATCACCTGCAGGGTATGCCGGAACCACCTCTCAGACGTGCCAGAACCCCTTGTCGGACACTCCGGAATCACCTGTCAGGCATGCCGGAACCACCTCTCGAACGTGCCAGAATGACGTGCCAGAGACACCGGATGCACCTGCCGAGCACGCCGGAACCTCCTCTTCGACTCGCCGGAACCACCAGCCAGAGACGCCAAAATCCCCTGCCAGGTAGGCCAGAATCACATGGCGGACGCTCCGGAATCTCCCGCCGGGAAGGTAGGAACCACCTCTCAAACATACTGGAAGCACGTGCCGGACATGCCGGCACCACGTACTGGACAGACCAGAAACACCTGCCGGACCTGCCTGAACCACCTGCTGAGCACACCGGAACAACTTGCTCGACTCGCTGGAGCCACCTGCTGGACACCCCAAAATCACCAGCCAGCTATGCCAGAACCACTTGCCGTACACTCCGGAATCACCTGCTGGTTACACCAGAGCCACTTGGTGGACAATCCAGAATCACCTGCCGGACATGCCAGAACCACCTGTCACACATGCCGGAACCACGTGCCTGACACGCCGGAACCACCTCGCGGACAGACCGGAACCACCTACCAGACATGCCGGAACCACCTGCCGGACACGCCAAAATCACCTGCGGGCTAGGCCAGAACCACTTGTAGGACTCTCCTGGAGCACCTGCCGGGCATGCGGGAACCACCTCTCAGACGTGCCAGAACCACGTGCGGCACATGACGGAACCCATTACCGGACAGACCGGAACCACCTGCTGGACACGCCAGAATCACCTGCCAAGAACACCGGAACCACCTGAACAGCTCGCCAGAAACACCTGCCGGACATGCCAAAATCACCTGCCGGCTACACCAGAACCTCTTGCCGGACACTCCGGAATCACCTGCCAGACATGATGCAACCAAATGTCAGACGTGCCAGAACCACGTGCCAGAGACACCGGATGCAACTGCCGAGCATGCCGGAACCTCCTGCTCAACTCGCTGTAACCACCTGCCGGGGACGCCAAAATCACCTGTCAGCTAGGCCAGAACCACGTGGCGGACTCTATGGAATCACCCGCCGGGCATGCCGGAACCAGCTCTCAGACGTGCCAGAAGCACGTGCCGGACACGCCGGAACCACCTACTAGAGAGACCGGAACCACCTGCCAGACCCGCCTGAACCACCTGCTGAGTACGCTGGAACAACCTGCTCTACTCGCTGGAGCCACCTGCTGGACACGCCAAAATCACCTGATGGCTACGCCAGCACCACTCGGCAGACAAGCCAGAATCACCTGCAGGGTATGCCGGAACCACCTCTCAGACGTGCCAGAACCCCTTGTCGGACACTCCGGAATCACCTGTCAGGCATGCCGGAACCACCTCTCGAACGTGCCAGAATGACGTGCCAGAGACACCGGATGCACCTGCCGAGCACGCCGGAACCTCCTCTTCGACTCGCCGGAACCACCAGCCAGAGACGCCAAAATCCCCTGCCAGGTAGGCCAGAATCACATGGCGGACGCTCCGGAATCTCCCGCCGGGAAGGTAGGAACCACCTCTCAAACATACTGGAAGCACGTGCCGGACATGCCGGCACCACGTACTGGACAGACCAGAAACACCTGCCGGACCTGCCTGAACCACCTGCTGAGCACACCGGAACAACTTGCTCGACTCGCTGGAGCCACCTGCTGGACACCCCAAAATCACCAGCCAGCTATGCCAGAACCACTTGCCGTACACTCCGGAATCACCTGCTGGTTACACCAGAGCCACTTGGTGGACAATCCAGAATCACCTGCCGGACATGCCAGAACCACCTGTCACACATGCCGGAACCACGTGCCTGACACGCCGGAACCACCTCGCGGACAGACCGGAACCACCTACCAGACATGCCTGAACCACCTGCCGAGCATGCCGGAACCACCTGCCGGACACGCCAAAATCACCTGCGGGCTAGGCCAGAACCACTTGTAGGACTCTCCTGGAGCACCTGCCGGGCATGCGGGAACCACCTCTCAGACGTGCCAGAACCACGCGCGGCACATGACGGAACCCATTACCGGACAGACCGGAACCACCTGCCGGACACGCCAGAATCACCTGCCAAGAACACCGGAACCACCTGAACAGCTCGCCAGAAACACCTGCCGGACATGCCAAAATCACCTGCCGGCTACACCAGAACCTCTTGCCGGACACTCCGGAATCACCTGCCAGACATGATGCAACCAAATGTCAGACGTGCCAGAACCACGTGCCAGAGACACCGGATGCAACTGCCGAGCATGCCGGAACCTCCTGCTCAACTCGCTGTAACCACCTGCCGGGGACGCCAAAATCACCTGTCAGCTAGGCCAGAACCACGTGGCGGACTCTATGGAATCACCCGCCGGGCATGCCGGAACCAGCTCTCAGACGTGCCAGAAGCACGTGCCGGACACGCCGGAACCACCTACTAGAGAGACCGGAACCACCTGCCAGACCCGCCTGAACCACCTGCTGAGTACGCTGGAACAACCTGCTCTACTCGCTGGAGCCACCTGCTGGACACGCCAAAATCACCTGATGGCTACGCCAGCACCACTCGGCAGACAAGCCAGAATCACCTGCAGGGTATGCCGGAACCACCTCTCAGACGTGCCAGAACCCCTTGTCGGACACTCCGGAATCACCTGTCAGGCATGCCGGAACCACCTCTCGAACGTGCCAGAATGACGTGCCAGAGACACCGGATGCACCTGCCGAGCACGCCGGAACCTCCTCTTCGACTCGCCGGAACCACCAGCCAGAGACGCCAAAATCCCCTGCCAGGTAGGCCAGAATCACATGGCGGACGCTCCGGAATCTCCCGCCGGGAAGGTAGGAACCACCTCTCAAACATACTGGAAGCACGTGCCGGACATGCCGGCACCACGTACTGGACAGACCAGAAACACCTGCCGGACCTGCCTGAACCACCTGCTGAGCACACCGGAACAACTTGCTCGACTCGCTGGAGCCACCTGCTGGACACCCCAAAATCACCAGCCAGCTATGCCAGAACCACTTGCCGTACACTCCGGAATCACCTGCTGGTTACACCAGAGCCACTTGGTGGACAATCCAGAATCACCTGCCGGACATGCCAGAACCACCTGTCACACATGCCGGAACCACGTGCCTGACATGCCGGAACCACCTCGCGGACAGACCGGAACCACCTACCAGACATGCCGGAACCACCTGCCGGACACGCCAAAATCACCTGCGGGCTAGGCCAGAACCACTTGTAGGACTCTCCTGGAGCACCTGCCGGGCATGCGGGAACCACCTCTCAGACGTGCCAGAACCACGTGCGGCACATGACGGAACCCATTACCGGACAGACCGGAACCACCTGCTGGACACGCCAGAATCACCTGCCAAGAACACCGGAACCACCTGAACAGCTCGCCAGAAACACCTGCCGGACATGCCAAAATCACCTGCCGGCTACACCAGAACCTCTTGCCGGACACTCCGGAATCACCTGCCAGACATGATGCAACCAAATGTCAGACGTGCCAGAACCACGTGCCAGAGACACCGGATGCAACTGCCGAGCATGCCGGAACCTCCTGCTCAACTCGCTGTAACCACCTGCCGGGGACGCCAAAATCACCTGTCAGCTAGGCCAGAACCACGTGGCGGACTCTATGGAATCACCCGCCGGGCATGCCGGAACCAGCTCTCAGACGTGCCAGAAGCACGTGCCGGACACGCCGGAACCACCTACTAGAGAGACCGGAACCACCTGCCAGACCCGCCTGAACCACCTGCTGAGTACGCTGGAACAACCTGCTCTACTCGCTGGAGCCACCTGCTGGACACGCCAAAATCACCTGATGGCTACGCCAGCACCACTCGGCAGACAAGCCAGAATCACCTGCAGGGTATGCCGGAACCACCTCTCAGACGTGCCAGAACCCCTTGTCGGACACTCCGGAATCACCTGTCAGGCATGCCGGAACCACCTCTCGAACGTGCCAGAATGACGTGCCAGAGACACCGGATGCACCTGCCGAGCACGCCGGAACCTCCTCTTCGACTCGCCGGAACCACCAGCCAGAGACGCCAAAATCCCCTGCCAGGTAGGCCAGAATCACATGGCGGACGCTCCGGAATCTCCCGCCGGGAAGGTAGGAACCACCTCTCAAACATACTGGAAGCACGTGCCGGACATGCCGGCACCACGTACTGGACAGACCAGAAACACCTGCCGGACCTGCCTGAACCACCTGCTGAGCACACCGGAACAACTTGCTCGACTCGCTGGAGCCACCTGCTGGACACCCCAAAATCACCAGCCAGCTATGCCAGAACCACTTGCCGTACACTCCGGAATCACCTGCTGGTTACACCAGAGCCACTTGGTGGACAATCCAGAATCACCTGCCGGACATGCCAGAACCACCTGTCACACATGCCGGAACCACGTGCCTGACACGCCGGAACCACCTCGCGGACAGACCGGAACCACCTACCAGACATGCCGGAACCACCTGCCGGACACGCCAAAATCACCTGCGGGCTAGGCCAGAACCACTTGTAGGACTCTCCTGGAGCACCTGCCGGGCATGCGGGAACCACCTCTCAGACGTGCCAGAACCACGTGCGGCACATGACGGAACCCATTACCGGACAGACCGGAACCACCTGCTGGACACGCCAGAATCACCTGCCAAGAACACCGGAACCACCTGAACAGCTCGCCAGAAACACCTGCCGGACATGCCAAAATCACCTGCCGGCTACACCAGAACCTCTTGCCGGACACTCCGGAATCACCTGCCAGACATGATGCAACCAAATGTCAGACGTGCCAGAACCACGTGCCAGAGACACCGGATGCAACTGCCGAGCATGCCGGAACCTCCTGCTCAACTCGCTGTAACCACCTGCCGGGGACGCCAAAATCACCTGTCAGCTAGGCCAGAACCACGTGGCGGACTCTATGGAATCACCCGCCGGGCATGCCGGAACCAGCTCTCAGACGTGCCAGAAGCACGTGCCGGACACGCCGGAACCACCTACTAGAGAGACCGGAACCACCTGCCAGACCCGCCTGAACCACCTGCTGAGTACGCTGGAACAACCTGCTCTACTCGCTGGAGCCACCTGCTGGACACGCCAAAATCACCTGATGGCTACGCCAGCACCACTCGGCAGACAAGCCAGAATCACCTGCAGGGTATGCCGGAACCACCTCTCAGACGTGCCAGAACCCCTTGTCGGACACTCCGGAATCACCTGTCAGGCATGCCGGAACCACCTCTCGAACGTGCCAGAATGACGTGCCAGAGACACCGGATGCACCTGCCGAGCACGCCGGAACCTCCTCTTCGACTCGCCGGAACCACCAGCCAGAGACGCCAAAATCCCCTGCCAGGTAGGCCAGAATCACATGGCGGACGCTCCGGAATCTCCCGCCGGGAAGGTAGGAACCACCTCTCAAACATACTGGAAGCACGTGCCGGACATGCCGGCACCACGTACTGGACAGACCAGAAACACCTGCCGGACCTGCCTGAACCACCTGCTGAGCACACCGGAACAACTTGCTCGACTCGCTGGAGCCACCTGCTGGACACCCCAAAATCACCAGCCAGCTATGCCAGAACCACTTGCCGTACACTCCGGAATCACCTGCTGGTTACACCAGAGCCACTTGGTGGACAATCCAGAATCACCTGCCGGACATGCCAGAACCACCTGTCACACATGCCGGAACCACGTGCCTGACACGCCGGAACCACCTCGCGGACAGACCGGAACCACCTACCAGACATGCCGGAACCACCTGCCGGACACGCCAAAATCACCTGCGGGCTAGGCCAGAACCACTTGTAGGACTCTCCTGGAGCACCTGCCGGGCATGCGGGAACCACCTCTCAGACGTGCCAGAACCACGTGCGGCACATGACGGAACCCATTACCGGACAGACCGGAACCACCTGCTGGACACGCCAGAATCACCTGCCAAGAACACCGGAACCACCTGAACAGCTCGCCAGAAACACCTGCCGGACATGCCAAAATCACCTGCCGGCTACACCAGAACCTCTTGCCGGACACTCCGGAATCACCTGCCAGACATGATGCAACCAAATGTCAGACGTGCCAGAACCACGTGCCAGAGACACCGGATGCAACTGCCGAGCATGCCGGAACCTCCTGCTCAACTCGCTGTAACCACCTGCCGGGGACGCCAAAATCACCTGTCAGCTAGGCCAGAACCACGTGGCGGACTCTATGGAATCACCCGCCGGGCATGCCGGAACCAGCTCTCAGACGTGCCAGAAGCACGTGCCGGACACGCCGGAACCACCTACTAGAGAGACCGGAACCACCTGCCAGACCCGCCTGAACCACCTGCTGAGTACGCTGGAACAACCTGCTCTACTCGCTGGAGCCACCTGCTGGACACGCCAAAATCACCTGATGGCTACGCCAGCACCACTCGGCAGACAAGCCAGAATCACCTGCAGGGTATGCCGGAACCACCTCTCAGACGTGCCAGAACCCCTTGTCGGACACTCCGGAATCACCTGTCAGGCATGCCGGAACCACCTCTCGAACGTGCCAGAATGACGTGCCAGAGACACCGGATGCACCTGCCGAGCACGCCGGAACCTCCTCTTCGACTCGCCGGAACCACCAGCCAGAGACGCCAAAATCCCCTGCCAGGTAGGCCAGAATCACATGGCGGACGCTCCGGAATCTCCCGCCGGGAAGGTAGGAACCACCTCTCAAACATACTGGAAGCACGTGCCGGACATGCCGGCACCACGTACTGGACAGACCAGAAACACCTGCCGGACCTGCCTGAACCACCTGCTGAGCACACCGGAACAACTTGCTCGACTCGCTGGAGCCACCTGCTGGACACCCCAAAATCACCAGCCAGCTATGCCAGAACCACTTGCCGTACACTCCGGAATCACCTGCTGGTTACACCAGAGCCACTTGGTGGACAATCCAGAATCACCTGCCGGACATGCCAGAACCACCTGTCACACATGCCGGAACCACGTGCCTGACACGCCGGAACCACCTCGCGGACAGACCGGAACCACCTACCAGACATGCCTGAACCACCTGCCGAGCATGCCGGAACCACCTGCCGGACACGCCAAAATCACCTGCGGGCTAGGCCAGAACCACTTGTAGGACTCTCCTGGAGCACCTGCCGGGCATGCGGGAACCACCTCTCAGACGTGCCAGAACCACGTGCAGCACATGACGGAACCCATTACCGGACAGACCGGAACCACCTGCTGGACACGCCAGAATCACCTGCCAAGAACACCGGAACCACCTGAACAGCTCGCCAGAAACACCTGCCGGACATGCCAAAATCACCTGCCGGCTACACCAGAACCTCTTGCCGGACACTCCGGAATCACCTGCCAGACATGATGCAACCAAATGTCAGACGTGCCAGAACCACGTGCCAGAGACACCGGATGCAACTGCCGAGCATGCCGGAACCTCCTGCTCAACTCGCTGTAACCACCTGCCGGGGACGCCAAAATCACCTGTCAGCTAGGCCAGAACCACGTGGCGGACTCTATGGAATCACCCGCCGGGCATGCCGGAACCAGCTCTCAGACGTGCCAGAAGCACGTGCCGGACACGCCGGAAC
Organism: Equus asinus; assembly: GCF_041296235.1. Classification (NCBI taxonomy): domain Eukaryota; kingdom Metazoa; phylum Chordata; class Mammalia; order Perissodactyla; family Equidae; genus Equus; species Equus asinus. Next base: position 142,895 of record NW_027225203.1, read on the forward strand.
CACCTACTAGAGAGACCGGAACCACCTGCCAGACCCGCCTGAACCACCTGCTGAGTACGCTGGAACAACCTGCTCTACTCGCTGGAGCCACCTGCTGGACACGCCAAAATCACCTGATGGCTACGCCAGCACCACTCGGCAGACAAGCCAGAATCACCTGCAGGGTATGCCGGAACCACCTCTCAGACGTGCCAGAACCCCTTGTCGGACACTCCGGAATCACCTGTCAGGCATGCCGGAACCACCTCTCGAACGTGCCAGAATGACGTGCCAGAGACACCGGATGCACCTGCCGAGCACGCCGGAACCTCCTCTTCGACTCGCCGGAACCACCAGCCAGAGACGCCAAAATCCCCTGCCAGGTAGGCCAGAATCACATGGCGGACGCTCCGGAATCTCCCGCCGGGAAGGTAGGAACCACCTCTCAAACATACTGGAAGCACGTGCCGGACATGCCGGCACCACGTACTGGACAGACCAGAAACACCTGCCGGACCTGCCTGAACCACCTGCTGAGCACACCGGAACAACTTGCTCGACTCGCTGGAGCCACCTGCTGGACACCCCAAAATCACCAGCCAGCTATGCCAGAACCACTTGCCGTACACTCCGGAATCACCTGCTGGTTACACCAGAGCCACTTGGTGGACAATCCAGAATCACCTGCCGGACATGCCAGAACCACCTGTCACACATGCCGGAACCACGTGCCTGACACGCCGGAACCACCTCGCGGACAGACCGGAACCACCTACCAGACATGCCTGAACCACCTGCCGAGCATGCCGGAACCACCTGCCGGACACGCCAAAATCACCTGCGGGCTAGGCCAGAACCACTTGTAGGACTCTCCTGGAGCACCTGCCGGGCATGCGGGAACCACCTCTCAGACGTGCCAGAACCACGTGCAGCACATGACGGAACCCATTACCGGACAGACCGGAACCACCTGCTGGACACGCCAGAATCACCTGCCAAGAACACCGGAACCACCTGAACAGCTCGCCAGAAACACCTGCCGGACATGCCAAAATCACCTGCCGGCTACACCAGAACCTCTTGCCGGACACTCCGGAATCACCTGCCAGACATGATGCAACCAAATGTCAGACGTGCCAGAACCACGTGCCAGAGACACCGGATGCAACTGCCGAGCATGCCGGAACCTCCTGCTCAACTCGCTGTAACCACCTGCCGGGGACGCCAAAATCACCTGTCAGCTAGGCCAGAACCACGTGGCGGACTCTATGGAATCACCCGCCGGGCATGCCGGAACCAGCTCTCAGACGTGCCAGAAGCACGTGCCGGACACGCCGGAACCACCTACTAGAGAGACCGGAACCACCTGCCAGACCCGCCTGAACCACCTGCTGAGTACGCTGGAACAACCTGCTCTACTCGCTGGAGCCACCTGCTGGACACGCCAAAATCACCTGATGGCTACGCCAGCACCACTCGGCAGACAAGCCAGAATCACCTGCAGGGTATGCCGGAACCACCTCTCAGACGTGCCAGAACCCCTTGTCGGACACTCCGGAATCACCTGTCAGGCATGCCGGAACCACCTCTCGAACGTGCCAGAATGACATGCCAGAGACACCGGATGCACCTGCCGAGCACGCCGGAACCTCCTCTTCGACTCGCCGGAACCACCAGCCAGAGACGCCAAAATCCCCTGCCAGGTAGGCCAGAATCACATGGCGGACGCTCCGGAATCTCCCGCCGGGAAGGTAGGAACCACCTCTCAAACATACTGGAAGCACGTGCCGGACATGCCGGCACCACGTACTGGACAGACCAGAAACACCTGCCGGACCTGCCTGAACCACCTGCTGAGCACACCGGAACAACTTGCTCGACTCGCTGGAGCCACCTGCTGGACACCCCAAAATCACCAGCCAGCTATGCCAGAACCACTTGCCGTACACTCCGGAATCACCTGCTGGTTACACCAGAGCCACTTGGTGGACAATCCAGAATCACCTGCCGGACATGCCAGAACCACCTGTCACACATGCCGGAACCACGTGCCTGACACGCCGGAACCACCTCGCGGACAGACCGGAACCACCTACCAGACATGCTGGAACCACCTGCCGGACACGCCAAAATCACCTGCGGGCTAGGCCAGAACCACTTGTAGGACTCTCCTGGAGCACCTGCCGGGCATGCGGGAACCACCTCTCAGACGTGCCAGAACCACGTGCGGCACATGACGGAACCCATTACCGGACAGACCGGAACCACCTGCTGGACACGCCAGAATCACCTGCCAAGAACACCGGAACCACCTGAACAGCTCGCCAGAAACACCTGCCGGACATGCCAAAATCACCTGCCGGCTACACCAGAACCTCTTGCCGGACACTCCGGAATCACCTGCCAGACATGATGCAACCAAATGTCAGACGTGCCAGAACCACGTGCCAGAGACACCGGATGCAACTGCCGAGCATGCCGGAACCTCCTGCTCAACTCGCTGTAACCACCTGCCGGGGACGCCAAAATCACCTGTCAGCTAGGCCAGAACCACGTGGCGGACTCTATGGAATCACCCGCCGGGCATGCCGGAACCAGCTCTCAGACGTGCCAGAAGCACGTGCCGGACACGCCGGAACCACCTACTAGAGAGACCGGAACCACCTGCCAGACCCGCCTGAACCACCTGCTGAGTACGCTGGAACAACCTGCTCTACTCGCTGGAGCCACCTGCTGGACACGCCAAAATCACCTGATGGCTACGCCAGCACCACTCGGCAGACAAGCCAGAATCACCTGCAGGGTATGCCGGAACCACCTCTCAGACGTGCCAGAACCCCTTGTCGGACACTCCGGAATCACCTGTCAGGCATGCCGGAACCACCTCTCGAACGTGCCAGAATGACGTGCCAGAGACACCGGATGCACCTGCCGAGCACGCCGGAACCTCCTCTTCGACTCGCCGGAACCACCAGCCAGAGACGCCAAAATCCCCTGCCAGGTAGGCCAGAATCACATGGCGGACGCTCCGGAATCTCCCGCCGGGAAGGTAGGAACCACCTCTCAAACATACTGGAAGCACGTGCCGGACATGCCGGCACCACGTACTGGACAGACCAGAAACACCTGCCGGACCTGCCTGAACCACCTGCTGAGCACACCGGAACAACTTGCTCGACTCGCTGGAGCCACCTGCTGGACACCCCAAAATCACCAGCCAGCTATGCCAGAACCACTTGCCGTACACTCCGGAATCACCTGCTGGTTACACCAGAGCCACTTGGTGGACAATCCAGAATCACCTGCCGGACATGCCAGAACCACCTGTCACACATGCCGGAACCACGTGCCTGACACGCCGGAACCACCTCGCGGACAGACCGGAACCACCTACCAGACATGCCTGAACCACCTGCCGAGCATGCCGGAACCACCTGCCGGACACGCCAAAATCACCTGCGGGCTAGGCCAGAACCACTTGTAGGACTCTCCTGGAGCACCTGCCGGGCATGCGGGAACCACCTCTCAGACGTGCCAGAACCACGTGCGGCACATGACGGAACCCATTACCGGACAGACCGGAACCACCTGCTGGACACGCCAGAATCACCTGCCAAGAACACCGGAACCACCTGAACAGCTCGCCAGAAACACCTGCCGGACATGCCAAAATCACCTGCCGGCTACACCAGAACCTCTTGCCGGACACTCCGGAATCACCTGCCAGACATGATGCAACCAAATGTCAGACGTGCCAGAACCACGTGCCAGAGACACCGGATGCAACTGCCGAGCATGCCGGAACCTCCTGCTCAACTCGCTGTAACCACCTGCCGGGGACGCCAAAATCACCTGTCAGCTAGGCCAGAACCACGTGGCGGACTCTATGGAATCACCCGCCGGGCATGCCGGAACCAGCTCTCAGACGTGCCAGAAGCACGTGCCGGACACGCCGGAACCACCTACTAGAGAGACCGGAACCACCTGCCAGACCCGCCTGAACCACCTGCTGAGTACGCTGGAACAACCTGCTCTACTCGCTGGAGCCACCTGCTGGACACGCCAAAATCACCTGATGGCTACGCCAGCACCACTCGGCAGACAAGCCAGAATCACCTGCAGGGTATGCCGGAACCACCTCTCAGACGTGCCAGAACCCCTTGTCGGACACTCCGGAATCACCTGTCAGGCATGCCGGAACCACCTCTCGAACGTGCCAGAATGACGTGCCAGAGACACCGGATGCACCTGCCGAGCACGCCGGAACCTCCTCTTCGACTCGCCGGAACCACCAGCCAGAGACGCCAAAATCCCCTGCCAGGTAGGCCAGAATCACATGGCGGACGCTCCGGAATCTCCCGCCGGGAAGGTAGGAACCACCTCTCAAACATACTGGAAGCACGTGCCGGACATGCCGGCACCACGTACTGGACAGACCAGAAACACCTGCCGGACCTGCCTGAACCACCTGCTGAGCACACCGGAACAACTTGCTCGACTCGCTGGAGCCACCTGCTGGACACCCCAAAATCACCAGCCAGCTATGCCAGAACCACTTGCCGTACACTCCGGAATCACCTGCTGGTTACACCAGAGCCACTTGGTGGACAATCCAGAATCACCTGCCGGACATGCCAGAACCACCTGTCACACATGCCGGAACCACGTGCCTGACACGCCGGAACCACCTCGCGGACAGACCGGAACCACCTACCAGACATGCTGGAACCACCTGCCGGACACGCCAAAATCACCTGCGGGCTAGGCCAGAACCACTTGTAGGACTCTCCTGGAGCACCTGCCGGGCATGCGGGAACCACCTCTCAGACGTGCCAGAACCACGTGCGGCACATGACGGAACCCATTACCGGACAGACCGGAACCACCTGCTGGACACGCCAGAATCACCTGCCAAGAACACCGGAACCACCTGAACAGCTCGCCAGAAACACCTGCCGGACATGCCAAAATCACCTGCCGGCTACACCAGAACCTCTTGCCGGACACTCCGGAATCACCTGCCAGACATGATGCAACCAAATGTCAGACGTGCCAGAACCACGTGCCAGAGACACCGGATGCAACTGCCGAGCATGCCGGAACCTCCTGCTCAACTCGCTGTAACCACCTGCCGGGGACGCCAAAATCACCTGTCAGCTAGGCCAGAACCACGTGGCGGACTCTATGGAATCACCCGCCGGGCATGCCGGAACCAGCTCTCAGACGTGCCAGAAGCACGTGCCGGACACGCCGGAACCACCTACTAGAGAGACCGGAACCACCTGCCAGACCCGCCTGAACCACCTGCTGAGTACGCTGGAACAACCTGCTCTACTCGCTGGAGCCACCTGCTGGACACGCCAAAATCACCTGATGGCTACGCCAGCACCACTCGGCAGACAAGCCAGAATCACCTGCAGGGTATGCCGGAACCACCTCTCAGACATGCCAGAACCCCTTGTCGGACACTCCGGAATCACCTGTCAGGCATGCCGGAACCACCTCTCGAACGTGCCAGAATGACGTGCCAGAGACACCGGATGCACCTGCCGAGCACGCCGGAACCTCCTCTTCGACTCGCCGGAACCACCAGCCAGAGACGCCAAAATCCCCTGCCAGGTAGGCCAGAATCACATGGCGGACGCTCCGGAATCTCCCGCCGGGAAGGTAGGAACCACCTCTCAAACATACTGGAAGCACGTGCCGGACATGCCGGCACCACGTACTGGACAGACCAGAAACACCTGCCGGACCTGCCTGAACCACCTGCTGAGCACACCGGAACAACTTGCTCGACTCGCTGGAGCCACCTGCTGGACACCCCAAAATCACCAGCCAGCTATGCCAGAACCACTTGCCGTACACTCCGGAATCACCTGCTGGTTACACCAGAGCCACTTGGTGGACAATCCAGAATCACCTGCCGGACATGCCAGAACCACCTGTCACACATGCCGGAACCACGTGCCTGACACGCCGGAACCACCTCGCGGACAGACCGGAACCACCTACCAGACATGCCTGAACCACCTGCCGAGCATGCCGGAACCACCTGCCGGACACGCCAAAATCACCTGCGGGCTAGGCCAGAACCACTTGTAGGACTCTCCTGGAGCACCTGCCGGGCATGCGGGAACCACCTCTCAGACGTGCCAGAACCACGCGCGGCACATGACGGAACCCATTACCGGACAGACCGGAACCACCTGCCGGACACGCCAGAATCACCTGCCAAGAACACCGGAACCACCTGAACAGCTCGCCAGAAACACCTGCCGGACATGCCAAAATCACCTGCCGGCTACACCAGAACCTCTTGCCGGACACTCCGGAATCACCTGCCAGACATGATGCAACCAAATGTCAGACGTGCCAGAACCACGTGCCAGAGACACCGGATGCAACTGCCGAGCATGCCGGAACCTCCTGCTCAACTCGCTGTAACCACCTGCCGGGGACGCCAAAATCACCTGTCAGCTAGGCCAGAACCACGTGGCGGACTCTATGGAATCACCCGCCGGGCATGCCGGAACCAGCTCTCAGACGTGCCAGAAGCACGTGCCGGACACGCCGGAACCACCTACTAGAGAGACCGGAACCACCTGCCAGACCCGCCTGAACCACCTGCTGAGTACGCTGGAACAACCTGCTCTACTCGCTGGAGCCACCTGCTGGACACGCCAAAATCACCTGATGGCTACGCCAGCACCACTCGGCAGACAAGCCAGAATCACCTGCAGGGTATGCCGGAACCACCTCTCAGACGTGCCAGAACCCCTTGTCGGACACTCCGGAATCACCTGTCAGGCATGCCGGAACCACCTCTCGAACGTGCCAGAATGACGTGCCAGAGACACCGGATGCACCTGCCGAGCACGCCGGAACCTCCTCTTCGACTCGCCGGAACCACCAGCCAGAGACGCCAAAATCCCCTGCCAGGTAGGCCAGAATCACATGGCGGACGCTCCGGAATCTCCCGCCGGGAAGGTAGGAACCACCTCTCAAACATACTGGAAGCACGTGCCGGACATGCCGGCACCACGTACTGGACAGACCAGAAACACCTGCCGGACCTGCCTGAACCACCTGCTGAGCACACCGGAACAACTTGCTCGACTCGCTGGAGCCACCTGCTGGACACCCCAAAATCACCAGCCAGCTATGCCAGAACCACTTGCCGTACACTCCGGAATCACCTGCTGGTTACACCAGAGCCACTTGGTGGACAATCCAGAATCACCTGCCGGACATGCCAGAACCACCTGTCACACATGCCGGAACCACGTGCCTGACACGCCGGAACCACCTCGCGGACAGACCGGAACCACCTACCAGACATGCCTGAACCACCTGCCGAGCATGCCGGAACCACCTGCCGGACACGCCAAAATCACCTGCGGGCTAGGCCAGAACCACTTGTAGGACTCTCCTGGAGCACCTGCCGGGCATGCGGGAACCACCTCTCAGACGTGCCAGAACCACGCGCGGCACATGACGGAACCCATTACCGGACAGACCGGAACCACCTGCCGGACACGCCAGAATCACCTGCCAAGAACACCGGAACCACCTGAACAGCTCGCCAGAAACACCTGCCGGACATGCCAAAATCACCTGCCGGCTACACCAGAACCTCTTGCCGGACACTCCGGAATCACCTGCCAGACATGATGCAACCAAATGTCAGACGTGCCAGAACCACGTGCCAGAGACACCGGATGCAACTGCCGAGCATGCCGGAACCTCCTGCTCAACTCGCTGTAACCACCTGCCGGGGACGCCAAAATCACCTGTCAGCTAGGCCAGAACCACGTGGCGGACTCTATGGAATCACCCGCCGGGCATGCCGGAACCAGCTCTCAGACGTGCCAGAAGCACGTGCCGGACACGCCGGAACCACCTACTAGAGAGACCGGAACCACCTGCCAGACCCGCCTGAACCACCTGCTGAGTACGCTGGAACAACCTGCTCTACTCGCTGGAGCCACCTGCTGGACACGCCAAAATCACCTGATGGCTACGCCAGCACCACTCGGCAGACAAGCCAGAATCACCTGCAGGGTATGCCGGAACCACCTCTCAGACGTGCCAGAACCCCTTGTCGGACACTCCGGAATCACCTGTCAGGCATGCCGGAACCACCTCTCGAACGTGCCAGAATGACGTGCCAGAGACACCGGATGCACCTGCCGAGCACGCCGGAACCTCCTCTTCGACTCGCCGGAACCACCAGCCAGAGACGCCAAAATCCCCTGCCAGGTAGGCCAGAATCACATGGCGGACGCTCCGGAATCTCCCGCCGGGAAGGTAGGAACCACCTCTCAAACATACTGGAAGCACGTGCCGGACATGCCGGCACCACGTACTGGACAGACCAGAAACACCTGCCGGACCTGCCTGAACCACCTGCTGAGCACACCGGAACAACTTGCTCGACTCGCTGGAGCCACCTGCTGGACACCCCAAAATCACCAGCCAGCTATGCCAGAACCACTTGCCGTACACTCCGGAATCACCTGCTGGTTACACCAGAGCCACTTGGTGGACAATCCAGAATCACCTGCCGGACATGCCAGAACCACCTGTCACACATGCCGGAACCACGTGCCTGACACGCCGGAACCACCTCGCGGACAGACCGGAACCACCTACCAGACATGCCGGAACCACCTGCCGGACACGCCAAAATCACCTGCGGGCTAGGCCAGAACCACTTGTAGGACTCTCCTGGAGCACCTGCCGGGCATGCGGGAACCACCTCTCAGACGTGCCAGAACCACGTGCGGCACATGACGGAACCCATTACCGGACAGACCGGAACCACCTGCTGGACACGCCAGAATCACCTGCCAAGAACACCGGAACCACCTGAACAGCTCGCCAGAAACACCTGCCGGACATGCCAAAATCACCTGCCGGCTACACCAGAACCTCTTGCCGGACACTCCGGAATCACCTGCCAGACATGATGCAACCAAATGTCAGACGTGCCAGAACCACGTGCCAGAGACACCGGATGCAACTGCCGAGCATGCCGGAACCTCCTGCTCAACTCGCTGTAACCACCTGCCGGGGACGCCAAAATCACCTGTCAGCTAGGCCAGAACCACGTGGCGGACTCTATGGAATCACCCGCCGGGCATGCCGGAACCAGCTCTCAGACGTGCCAGAAGCACGTGCCGGACACGCCGGAACCACCTACTAGAGAGACCGGAACCACCTGCCAGACCCGCCTGAACCACCTGCTGAGTACGCTGGAACAACCTGCTCTACTCGCTGGAGCCACCTGCTGGACACGCCAAAATCACCTGATGGCTACGCCAGCACCACTCGGCAGACAAGCCAGAATCACCTGCAGGGTATGCCGGAACCACCTCTCAGACGTGCCAGAACCCCTTGTCGGACACTCCGGAATCACCTGTCAGGCATGCCGGAACCACCTCTCGAACGTGCCAGAATGACGTGCCAGAGACACCGGATGCACCTGCCGAGCACGCCGGAACCTCCTCTTCGACTCGCCGGAACCACCAGCCAGAGACGCCAAAATCCCCTGCCAGGTAGGCCAGAATCACATGGCGGACGCTCCGGAATCTCCCGCCGGGAAGGTAGGAACCACCTCTCAAACATACTGGAAGCACGTGCCGGACATGCCGGCACCACGTACTGGACAGACCAGAAACACCTGCCGGACCTGCCTGAACCACCTGCTGAGCACACCGGAACAACTTGCTCGACTCGCTGGAGCCACCTGCTGGACACCCCAAAATCACCAGCCAGCTATGCCAGAACCACTTGCCGTACACTCCGGAATCACCTGCTGGTTACACCAGAGCCACTTGGTGGACAATCCAGAATCACCTGCCGGACATGCCAGAACCACCTGTCACACATGCCGGAACCACGTGCCTGACACGCCGGAACCACCTCGCGGACAGACCGGAACCACCTACCAGACATGCCTGAACCACCTGCCGAGCATGCCGGAACCACCTGCCGGACACGCCAAAATCACCTGCGGGCTAGGCCAGAACCACTTGTAGGACTCTCCTGGAGCACCTGCCGGGCATGCGGGAACCACCTCTCAGACGTGCCAGAACCACGCGCGGCACATGACGGAACCCATTACCGGACAGACCGGAACCACCTGCCGGACACGCCAGAATCACCTGCCAAGAACACCGGAACCACCTGAACAGCTCGCCAGAAACACCTGCCGGACATGCCAAAATCACCTGCCGGCTACACCAGAACCTCTTGCCGGACACTCCGGAATCACCTGCCAGACATGATGCAACCAAATGTCAGACGTGCCAGAACCACGTGCCAGAGACACCGGATGCAACTGCCGAGCATGCCGGAACCTCCTGCTCAACTCGCTGTAACCACCTGCCGGGGACGCCAAAATCACCTGTCAGCTAGGCCAGAACCACGTGGCGGACTCTATGGAATCACCCGCCGGGCATGCCGGAACCAGCTCTCAGACGTGCCAGAAGCACGTGCCGGACACGCCGGAACCACCTACTAGAGAGACCGGAACCACCTGCCAGACCCGCCTGAACCACCTGCTGAGTACGCTGGAACAACCTGCTCTACTCGCTGGAGCCACCTGCTGGACACGCCAAAATCACCTGATGGCTACGCCAGCACCACTCGGCAGACAAGCCAGAATCACCTGCAGGGTATGCCGGAACCACCTCTCAGACGTGCCAGAACCCCTTGTCGGACACTCCGGAATCACCTGTCAGGCATGCCGGAACCACCTCTCGAACGTGCCAGAATGACGTGCCAGAGACACCGGATGCACCTGCCGAGCACGCCGGAACCTCCTCTTCGACTCGCCGGAACCACCAGCCAGAGACGCCAAAATCCCCTGCCAGGTAGGCCAGAATCACATGGCGGACGCTCCGGAATCTCCCGCCGGGAAGGTAGGAACCACCTCTCAAACATACTGGAAGCACGTGCCGGACATGCCGGCACCACGTACTGGACAGACCAGAAACACCTGCCGGACCTGCCTGAACCACCTGCTGAGCACACCGGAACAACTTGCTCGACTCGCTGGAGCCACCTGCTGGACACCCCAAAATCACCAGCCAGCTATGCCAGAACCACTTGCCGTACACTCCGGAATCACCTGCTGGTTACACCAGAGCCACTTGGTGGACAATCCAGAATCACCTGCCGGACATGCCAGAACCACCTGTCACACATGCCGGAACCACGTGCCTGACACGCCGGAACCACCTCGCGGACAGACCGGAACCACCTACCAGACATGCCTGAACCACCTGCCGAGCATGCCGGAACCACCTGCCGGACACGCCAAAATCACCTGCGGGCTAGGCCAGAACCACTTGTAGGACTCTCCTGGAGCACCTGCCGGGCATGCGGGAACCACCTCTCAGACGTGCCAGAACCACGCGCGGCACATGACGGAACCCATTACTGGACAGACCAGAAACACCTGCCGGACACGCCAGAATCACCTGCCAAGAACACCGGAACCACCTGAACAGCTCGCCAGAAACACCTGCCGGACATGCCAAAATCACCTGCCGGCTACACCAGAACCTCTTGCCGGACACTCCGGAATCACCTGCCAGACATGATGCAACCAAATGTCAGACGTGCCAGAACCACGTGCCAGAGACACCGGATGCAACTGCCGAGCATGCCGGAACCTCCTGCTCAACTCGCTGTAACCACCTGCCGGGGACGCCAAAATCACCTGTCAGCTAGGCCAGAACCACGTGGCGGACTCTATGGAATCACCCGCCGGGCATGCCGGAACCAGCTCTCAGACGTGCCAGAAGCACGTGCCGGACACGCCGGAACCACCTACTAGAGAGACCGGAACCACCTGCCAGACCCGCCTGAACCACCTGCTGAGTACGCTGGAACAACCTGCTCTACTCGCTGGAGCCACCTGCTGGACACGCCAAAATCACCTGATGGCTACGCCAGCACCACTCGGCAGACAAGCCAGAATCACCTGCAGGGTATGCCGGAACCACCTCTCAGACGTGCCAGAACCCCTTGTCGGACACTCCGGAATCACCTGTCAGGCATGCCGGAACCACCTCTCGAACGTGCCAGAATGACGTGCCAGAGACACCGGATGCACCTGCCGAGCACGCCGGAACCTCCTCTTCGACTCGCCGGAACCACCAGCCAGAGACGCCAAAATCCCCTGCCAGGTAGGCCAGAATCACATGGCGGACGCTCCGGAATCTCCCGCCGGGAAGGTAGGAACCACCTCTCAAACATACTGGAAGCACGTGCCGGACATGCCGGCACCACGTACTGGACAGACCAGAAACACCTGCCGGACCTGCCTGAACCACCTGCTGAGCACACCGGAACAACTTGCTCGACTCGCTGGAGCCACCTGCTGGACACCCCAAAATCACCAGCCAGCTATGCCAGAACCACTTGCCGTACACTCCGGAATCACCTGCTGGTTACACCAGAGCCACTTGGTGGACAATCCAGAATCACCTGCCGGACATGCCAGAACCACCTGTCACACATGCCGGAACCACGTGCCTGACACGCCGGAACCACCTCGCGGACAGACCGGAACCACCTACCAGACATGCCTGAACCACCTGCCGAGCATGCCGGAACCACCTGCCGGACACGCCAAAATCACCTGCGGGCTAGGCCAGAACCACTTGTAGGACTCTCCTGGAGCACCTGCCGGGCATGCGGGAACCACCTCTCAGACGTGCCAGAACCACGCGCGGCACATGACGGAACCCATTACCGGACAGACCGGAACCACCTGCCGGACACGCCAGAATCACCTGCCAAGAACACCGGAACCACCTGAACAGCTCGCCAGAAACACCTGCCGGACATGCCAAAATCACCTGCCGGCTACACCAGAACCTCTTGCCGGACACTCCGGAATCACCTGCCAGACATGATGCAACCAAATGTCAGACGTGCCAGAACCACGTGCCAGAGACACCGGATGCAACTGCCGAGCATGCCGGAACCTCCTGCTCAACTCGCTGTAACCACCTGCCGGGGACGCCAAAATCACCTGTCAGCTAGGCCAGAACCACGTGGCGGACTCTATGGAATCACCCGCCGGGCATGCCGGAACCAGCTCTCAGACGTGCCAGAAGCACGTGCCGGACACGCCGGAACCACCTACTAGAGAGACCGGAACCACCTGCCAGACCCGCCTGAACCACCTGCTGAGTACGCTGGAACAACCTGCTCTACTCGCTGGAGCCACCTGCTGGACACGCCAAAATCACCTGATGGCTACGCCAGCACCACTCGGCAGACAAGCCAGAATCACCTGCAGGGTATGCCGGAACCACCTCTCAGACGTGCCAGAACCCCTTGTCGGACACTCCGGAATCACCTGTCAGGCATGCCGGAACCACCTCTCGAACGTGCCAGAATGACGTGCCAGAGACACCGGATGCACCTGCCGAGCACGCCGGAACCTCCTCTTCGACTCGCCGGAACCACCAGCCAGAGACGCCAAAATCCCCTGCCAGGTAGGCCAGAATCACATGGCGGACGCTCCGGAATCTCCCGCCGGGAAGGTAGGAACCACCTCTCAAACATACTGGAAGCACGTGCCGGACATGCCGGCACCACGTACTGGACAGACCAGAAACACCTGCCGGACCTGCCTGAACCACCTGCTGAGCACACCGGAACAACTTGCTCGACTCGCTGGAGCCACCTGCTGGACACCCCAAAATCACCAGCCAGCTATGCCAGAACCACTTGCCGTACACTCCGGAATCACCTGCTGGTTACACCAGAGCCACTTGGTGGACAATCCAGAATCACCTGCCGGACATGCCAGAACCACCTGTCACACATGCCGGAACCACGTGCCTGACACGCCGGAACCACCTCGCGGACAGACCGGAACCACCTACCAGACATGCCTGAACCACCTGCCGAGCATGCCGGAACCACCTGCCGGACACGCCAAAATCACCTGCGGGCTAGGCCAGAACCACTTGTAGGACTCTCCTGGAGCACCTGCCGGGCATGCGGGAACCACCTCTCAGACGTGCCAGAACCACGCGCGGCACATGACGGAACCCATTACCGGACAGACCGGAACCACCTGCCGGACACGCCAGAATCACCTGCCAAGAACACCGGAACCACCTGAACAGCTCGCCAGAAACACCTGCCGGACATGCCAAAATCACCTGCCGGCTACACCAGAACCTCTTGCCGGACACTCCGGAATCACCTGCCAGACATGATGCAACCAAATGTCAGACGTGCCAGAACCACGTGCCAGAGACACCGGATGCAACTGCCGAGCATGCCGGAACCTCCTGCTCAACTCGCTGTAACCACCTGCCGGGGACGCCAAAATCACCTGTCAGCTAGGCCAGAACCACGTGGCGGACTCTATGGAATCACCCGCCGGGCATGCCGGAACCAGCTCTCAGACGTGCCAGAAGCACGTGCCGGACACGCCGGAACCACCTACTAGAGAGACCGGAACCACCTGCCAGACCCGCCTGAACCACCTGCTGAGTACGCTGGAACAACCTGCTCTACTCGCTGGAGCCACCTGCTGGACACGCCAAAATCACCTGATGGCTACGCCAGCACCACTCGGCAGACAAGCCAGAATCACCTGCAGGGTATGCCGGAACCACCTCTCAGACGTGCCAGAACCCCTTGTCGGACACTCCGGAATCACCTGTCAGGCATGCCGGAACCACCTCTCGAACGTGCCAGAATGACGTGCCAGAGACACCGGATGCACCTGCCGAGCACGCCGGAACCTCCTCTTCGACTCGCCGGAACCACCAGCCAGAGACGCCAAAATCCCCTGCCAGGTAGGCCAGAATCACATGGCGGACGCTCCGGAATCTCCCGCCGGGAAGGTAGGAACCACCTCTCAAACATACTGGAAGCACGTGCCGGACATGCCGGCACCACGTACTGGACAGACCAGAAACACCTGCCGGACCTGCCTGAACCACCTGCTGAGCACACCGGAACAACTTGCTCGACTCGCTGGAGCCACCTGCTGGACACCCCAAAATCACCAGCCAGCTATGCCAGAACCACTTGCCGTACACTCCGGAATCACCTGCTGGTTACACCAGAGCCACTTGGTGGACAATCCAGAATCACCTGCCGGACATGCCAGAACCACCTGTCACACATGCCGGAACCACGTGCCTGACACGCCGGAACCACCTCGCGGACAGACCGGAACCACCTACCAGACATGCCTGAACCACCTGCCGAGCATGCCGGAACCACCTGCCGGACACGCCAAAATCACCTGCGGGCTAGGCCAGAACCACTTGTAGGACTCTCCTGGAGCACCTGCCGGGCATGCGGGAACCACCTCTCAGACGTGCCAGAACCACGCGCGGCACATGACGGAACCCATTACCGGACAGACCGGAACCACCTGCCGGACACGCCAGAATCACCTGCCAAGAACACCGGAACCACCTGAACAGCTCGCCAGAAACACCTGCCGGACATGCCAAAATCACCTGCCGGCTACACCAGAACCTCTTGCCGGACACTCCGGAATCACCTGCCAGACATGATGCAACCAAATGTCAGACGTGCCAGAACCACGTGCCAGAGACACCGGATGCAACTGCCGAGCATGCCGGAACCTCCTGCTCAACTCGCTGTAACCACCTGCCGGGGACGCCAAAATCACCTGTCAGCTAGGCCAGAACCACGTGGCGGACTCTATGGAATCACCCGCCGGGCATGCCGGAACCAGCTCTCAGACGTGCCAGAAGCACGTGCCGGACACGCCGGAACCACCTACTAGAGAGACCGGAACCACCTGCCAGACCCGCCTGAACCACCTGCTGAGTACGCTGGAACAACCTGCTCTACTCGCTGGAGCCACCTGCTGGACACGCCAAAATCACCTGATGGCTACGCCAGCACCACTCGGCAGACAAGCCAGAATCACCTGCAGGGTATGCCGGAACCACCTCTCAGACGTGCCAGAACCCCTTGTCGGACACTCCGGAATCACCTGTCAGGCATGCCGGAACCACCTCTCGAACGTGCCAGAATGACGTGCCAGAGACACCGGATGCACCTGCCGAGCACGCCGGAACCTCCTCTTCGACTCGCCGGAACCACCAGCCAGAGACGCCAAAATCCCCTGCCAGGTAGGCCAGAATCACATGGCGGACGCTCCGGAATCTCCCGCCGGGAAGGTAGGAACCACCTCTCAAACATACTGGAAGCACGTGCCGGACATGCCGGCACCACGTACTGGACAGACCAGAAACACCTGCCGGACCTGCCTGAACCACCTGCTGAGCACACCGGAACAACTTGCTCGACTCGCTGGAGCCACCTGCTGGACACCCCAAAATCACCAGCCAGCTATGCCAGAACCACTTGCCGTACACTCCGGAATCACCTGCTGGTTACACCAGAGCCACTTGGTGGACAATCCAGAATCACCTGCCGGACATGCCAGAACCACCTGTCACACATGCCGGAACCACGTGCCTGACACGCCGGAACCACCTCGCGGACAGACCGGAACCACCTACCAGACATGCCTGAACCACCTGCCGAGCATGCCGGAACCACCTGCCGGACACGCCAAAATCACCTGCGGGCTAGGCCAGAACCACTTGTAGGACTCTCCTGGAGCACCTGCCGGGCATGCGGGAACCACCTCTCAGACGTGCCAGAACCACGCGCGGCACATGACGGAACCCATTACCGGACAGACCGGAACCACCTGCCGGACACGCCAGAATCACCTGCCAAGAACACCGGAACCACCTGAACAGCTCGCCAGAAACACCTGCCGGACATGCCAAAATCACCTGCCGGCTACACCAGAACCTCTTGCCGGACACTCCGGAATCACCTGCCAGACATGATGCAACCAAATGTCAGACGTGCCAGAACCACGTGCCAGAGACACCGGATGCAACTGCCGAGCATGCCGGAACCTCCTGCTCAACTCGCTGTAACCACCTGCCGGGGACGCCAAAATCACCTGTCAGCTAGGCCAGAACCACGTGGCGGACTCTATGGAATCACCCGCCGGGCATGCCGGAACCAGCTCTCAGACGTGCCAGAAGCACGTGCCGGACACGCCGGAACCACCTACTAGAGAGACCGGAACCACCTGCCAGACCCGCCTGAACCACCTGCTGAGTACGCTGGAACAACCTGCTCTACTCGCTGGAGCCACCTGCTGGACACGCCAAAATCACCTGATGGCTACGCCAGCACCACTCGGCAGACAAGCCAGAATCACCTGCAGGGTATGCCGGAACCACCTCTCAGACGTGCCAGAACCCCTTGTCGGACACTCCGGAATCACCTGTCAGGCATGCCGGAACCACCTCTCGAACGTGCCAGAATGACGTGCCAGAGACACCGGATGCACCTGCCGAGCACGCCGGAACCTCCTCTTCGACTCGCCGGAACCACCAGCCAGAGACGCCAAAATCCCCTGCCAGGTAGGCCAGAATCACATGGCGGACGCTCCGGAATCTCCCGCCGGGAAGGTAGGAACCACCTCTCAAACATACTGGAAGCACGTGCCGGACATGCCGGCACCACGTACTGGACAGACCAGAAACACCTGCCGGACCTGCCTGAACCACCTGCTGAGCACACCGGAACAACTTGCTCGACTCGCTGGAGCCACCTGCTGGACACCCCAAAATCACCAGCCAGCTATGCCAGAACCACTTGCCGTACACTCCGGAATCACCTGCTGGTTACACCAGAGCCACTTGGTGGACAATCCAGAATCACCTGCCGGACATGCCAGAACCACCTGTCACACATGCCGGAACCACGTGCCTGACACGCCGGAACCACCTCGCGGACAGACCGGAACCACCTACCAGACATGCCTGAACCACCTGCCGAGCATGCCGGAACCACCTGCCGGACACGCCAAAATCACCTGCGGGCTAGGCCAGAACCACTTGTAGGACTCTCCTGGAGCACCTGCCGGGCATGCGGGAACCACCTCTCAGACGTGCCAGAACCACGCGCGGCACATGACGGAACCCATTACCGGACAGACCGGAACCACCTGCCGGACACGCCAGAATCACCTGCCAAGAACACCGGAACCACCTGAACAGCTCGCCAGAAACACCTGCCGGACATGCCAAAATCACCTGCCGGCTACACCAGAACCTCTTGCCGGACACTCCGGAATCACCTGCCAGACATGATGCAACCAAATGTCAGACGTGCCAGAACCACGTGCCAGAGACACCGGATGCAACTGCCGAGCATGCCGGAACCTCCTGCTCAACTCGCTGTAACCACCTGCCGGGGACGCCAAAATCACCTGTCAGCTAGGCCAGAACCACGTGGCGGACTCTATGGAATCACCCGCCGGGCATGCCGGAACCAGCTCTCAGACGTGCCAGAAGCACGTGCCGGACACGCCGGAACCACCTACTAGAGAGACCGGAACCACCTGCCAGACCCGCCTGAACCACCTGCTGAGTACGCTGGAACAACCTGCTCTACTCGCTGGAGCCACCTGCTGGACACGCCAAAATCACCTGATGGCTACGCCAGCACCACTCGGCAGACAAGCCAGAATCACCTGCAGGGTATGCCGGAACCACCTCTCAGACGTGCCAGAACCCCTTGTCGGACACTCCGGAATCACCTGTCAGGCATGCCGGAACCACCTCTCGAACGTGCCAGAATGACGTGCCAGAGACACCGGATGCACCTGCCGAGCACGCCGGAACCTCCTCTTCGACTCGCCGGAACCACCAGCCAGAGACGCCAAAATCCCCTGCCAGGTAGGCCAGAATCACATGGCGGACGCTCCGGAATCTCCCGCCGGGAAGGTAGGAACCACCTCTCAAACATACTGGAAGCACGTGCCGGACATGCCGGCACCACGTACTGGACAGACCAGAAACACCTGCCGGACCTGCCTGAACCACCTGCTGAGCACACCGGAACAACTTGCTCGACTCGCTGGAGCCACCTGCTGGACACCCCAAAATCACCAGCCAGCTATGCCAGAACCACTTGCCGTACACTCCGGAATCACCTGCTGGTTACACCAGAGCCACTTGGTGGACAATCCAGAATCACCTGCCGGACATGCCAGAACCACCTGTCACACATGCCGGAACCACGTGCCTGACACGCCGGAACCACCTCGCGGACAGACCGGAACCACCTACCAGACATGCCTGAACCACCTGCCGAGCATGCCGGAACCACCTGCCGGACACGCCAAAATCACCTGCGGGCTAGGCCAGAACCACTTGTAGGACTCTCCTGGAGCACCTGCCGGGCATGCGGGAACCACCTCTCAGACGTGCCAGAACCACGCGCGGCACATGACGGAACCCATTACCGGACAGACCGGAACCACCTGCCGGACACGCCAGAATCACCTGCCAAGAACACCGGAACCACCTGAACAGCTCGCCAGAAACACCTGCCGGACATGCCAAAATCACCTGCCGGCTACACCAGAACCTCTTGCCGGACACTCCGGAATCACCTGCCAGACATGATGCAACCAAATGTCAGACGTGCCAGAACCACGTGCCAGAGACACCGGATGCAACTGCCGAGCATGCCGGAACCTCCTGCTCAACTCGCTGTAACCACCTGCCGGGGACGCCAAAATCACCTGTCAGCTAGGCCAGAACCACGTGGCGGACTCTATGGAATCACCCGCCGGGCATGCCGGAACCAGCTCTCAGACGTGCCAGAAGCACGTGCCGGACACGCCGGAACCACCTACTAGAGAGACCGGAACCACCTGCCAGACCCGCCTGAACCACCTGCTGAGTACGCTGGAACAACCTGCTCTACTCGCTGGAGCCACCTGCTGGACACGCCAAAATCACCTGATGGCTACGCCAGCACCACTCGGCAGACAAGCCAGAATCACCTGCAGGGTATGCCGGAACCACCTCTCAGACGTGCCAGAACCCCTTGTCGGACACTCCGGAATCACCTGTCAGGCATGCCGGAACCACCTCTCGAACGTGCCAGAATGACGTGCCAGAGACACCGGATGCACCTGCCGAGCACGCCGGAACCTCCTCTTCGACTCGCCGGAACCACCAGCCAGAGACGCCAAAATCCCCTGCCAGGTAGGCCAGAATCACATGGCGGACGCTCCGGAATCTCCCGCCGGGAAGGTAGGAACCACCTCTCAAACATACTGGAAGCACGTGCCGGACATGCCGGCACCACGTACTGGACAGACCAGAAACACCTGCCGGACCTGCCTGAACCACCTGCTGAGCACACCGGAACAACTTGCTCGACTCGCTGGAGCCACCTGCTGGACACCCCAAAATCACCAGCCAGCTATGCCAGAACCACTTGCCGTACACTCCGGAATCACCTGCTGGTTACACCAGAGCCACTTGGTGGACAATCCAGAATCACCTGCCGGACATGCCAGAACCACCTGTCACACATGCCGGAACCACGTGCCTGACACGCCGGAACCACCTCGCGGACAGACCGGAACCACCTACCAGACATGCCTGAACCACCTGCCGAGCATGCCGGAACCACCTGCCGGACACGCCAAAATCACCTGCGGGCTAGGCCAGAACCACTTGTAGGACTCTCCTGGAGCACCTGCCGGGCATGCGGGAACCACCTCTCAGACGTGCCAGAACCACGCGCGGCACATGACGGAACCCATTACCGGACAGACCGGAACCACCTGCCGGACACGCCAGAATCACCTGCCAAGAACACCGGAACCACCTGAACAGCTCGCCAGAAACACCTGCCGGACATGCCAAAATCACCTGCCGGCTACACCAGAACCTCTTGCCGGACACTCCGGAATCACCTGCCAGACATGATGCAACCAAATGTCAGACGTGCCAGAACCACGTGCCAGAGACACCGGATGCAACTGCCGAGCATGCCGGAACCTCCTGCTCAACTCGCTGTAACCACCTGCCGGGGACGCCAAAATCACCTGTCAGCTAGGCCAGAACCACGTGGCGGACTCTATGGAATCACCCGCCGGGCATGCCGGAACCAGCTCTCAGACGTGCCAGAAGCACGTGCCGGACACGCCGGAACCACCTACTAGAGAGACCGGAACCACCTGCCAGACCCGCCTGAACCACCTGCTGAGTACGCTGGAACAACCTGCTCTACTCGCTGGAGCCACCTGCTGGACACGCCAAAATCACCTGATGGCTACGCCAGCACCACTCGGCAGACAAGCCAGAATCACCTGCAGGGTATGCCGGAACCACCTCTCAGACGTGCCAGAACCCCTTGTCGGACACTCCGGAATCACCTGTCAGGCATGCCGGAACCACCTCTCGAACGTGCCAGAATGACGTGCCAGAGACACCGGATGCACCTGCCGAGCACGCCGGAACCTCCTCTTCGACTCGCCGGAACCACCAGCCAGAGACGCCAAAATCCCCTGCCAGGTAGGCCAGAATCACATGGCGGACGCTCCGGAATCTCCCGCCGGGAAGGTAGGAACCACCTCTCAAACATACTGGAAGCACGTGCCGGACATGCCGGCACCACGTACTGGACAGACCAGAAACACCTGCCGGACCTGCCTGAACCACCTGCTGAGCACACCGGAACAACTTGCTCGACTCGCTGGAGCCACCTGCTGGACACCCCAAAATCACCAGCCAGCTATGCCAGAACCACTTGCCGTACACTCCGGAATCACCTGCTGGTTACACCAGAGCCACTTGGTGGACAATCCAGAATCACCTGCCGGACATGCCAGAACCACCTGTCACACATGCCGGAACCACGTGCCTGACACGCCGGAACCACCTCGCGGACAGACCGGAACCACCTACCAGACATGCCTGAACCACCTGCCGAGCATGCCGGAACCACCTGCCGGACACGCCAAAATCACCTGCGGGCTAGGCCAGAACCACTTGTAGGACTCTCCTGGAGCACCTGCCGGGCATGCGGGAACCACCTCTCAGACGTGCCAGAACCACGTGCGGCACATGACGGAACCCATTACCGGACAGACCGGAACCACCTGCCGGACACGCCAGAATCACCTGCCAAGAACACCGGAACCACCTGAACAGCTCGCCAGAAACACCTGCCGGACATGCCAAAATCACCTGCCGGCTACACCAGAACCTCTTGCCGGACACTCCGGAATCACCTGCCAGACATGATGCAACCAAATGTCAGACGTGCCAGAACCACGTGCCAGAGACACCGGATGCAACTGCCGAGCATGCCGGAACCTCCTGCTCAACTCGCTGTAACCACCTGCCGGGGACGCCAAAATCACCTGTCAGCTAGGCCAGAACCACGTGGCGGACTCTATGGAATCACCCGCCGGGCATGCCGGAACCAGCTCTCAGACGTGCCAGAAGCACGTGCCGGACACGCCGGAACCACCTACTAGAGAGACCGGAACCACCTGCCAGACCCGCCTGAACCACCTGCTGAGTACGCTGGAACAACCTGCTCTACTCGCTGGAGCCACCTGCTGGACACGCCAAAATCACCTGATGGCTACGCCAGCACCACTCGGCAGACAAGCCAGAATCACCTGCAGGGTATGCCGGAACCACCTCTCAGACGTGCCAGAACCCCTTGTCGGACACTCCGGAATCACCTGTCAGGCATGCCGGAACCACCTCTCGAACGTGCCAGAATGATGTGCCAGAGACACCGGATGCACCTGCCGAGCACGCCGGAACCTCCTCTTCGACTCGCCGGAACCACCAGCCAGAGACGCCAAAATCCCCTGCCAGGTAGGCCAGAATCACATGGCGGACGCTCCGGAATCTCCCGCCGGGAAGGTAGGAACCACCTCTCAAACATACTGGAAGCACGTGCCGGACATGCCGGCACCACGTACTGGACAGACCAGAAACACCTGCCGGACCTGCCTGAACCACCTGCTGAGCACACCGGAACAACTTGCTCGACTCGCTGGAGCCACCTGCTGGACACCCCAAAATCACCAGCCAGCTATGCCAGAACCACTTGCCGTACACTCCGGAATCACCTGCTGGTTACACCAGAGCCACTTGGTGGACAATCCAGAATCACCTGCCGGACATGCCAGAACCACCTGTCACACATGCCGGAACCACGTGCCTGACACGCCGGAACCACCTCGCGGACAGACCGGAACCACCTACCAGACATGCCTGAACCACCTGCCGAGCATGCCGGAACCACCTGCCGGACACGCCAAAATCACCTGCGGGCTAGGCCAGAACCACTTGTAGGACTCTCCTGGAGCACCTGCCGGGCATGCGGGAACCACCTCTCAGACGTGCCAGAACCACGCGCGGCACATGACGGAACCCATTACCGGACAGACCGGAACCACCTGCCGGACACGCCAGAATCACCTGCCAAGAACACCGGAACCACCTGAACAGCTCGCCAGAAACACCTGCCGGACATGCCAAAATCACCTGCCGGCTACACCAGAACCTCTTGCCGGACACTCCGGAATCACCTGCCAGACATGATGCAACCAAATGTCAGACGTGCCAGAACCACGTGCCAGAGACACCGGATGCAACTGCCGAGCATGCCGGAACCTCCTGCTCAACTCGCTGTAACCACCTGCCGGGGACGCCAAAATCACCTGTCAGCTAGGCCAGAACCACGTGGCGGACTCTATGGAATCACCCGCCGGGCATGCCGGAACCAGCTCTCAGACGTGCCAGAAGCACGTGCCGGACACGCCGGAACCACCTACTAGAGAGACCGGAACCACCTGCCAGACCCGCCTGAACCACCTGCTGAGTACGCTGGAACAACCTGCTCTACTCGCTGGAGCCACCTGCTGGACACGCCAAAATCACCTGATGGCTACGCCAGCACCACTCGGCAGACAAGCCAGAATCACCTGCAGGGTATGCCGGAACCACCTCTCAGACGTGCCAGAACCCCTTGTCGGACACTCCGGAATCACCTGTCAGGCATGCCGGAACCACCTCTCGAACGTGCCAGAATGACGTGCCAGAGACACCGGATGCACCTGCCGAGCACGCCGGAACCTCCTCTTCGACTCGCCGGAACCACCAGCCAGAGACGCCAAAATCCCCTGCCAGGTAGGCCAGAATCACATGGCGGACGCTCCGGAATCTCCCGCCGGGAAGGTAGGAACCACCTCTCAAACATACTGGAAGCACGTGCCGGACATGCCGGCACCACGTACTGGACAGACCAGAAACACCTGCCGGACCTGCCTGAACCACCTGCTGAGCACACCGGAACAACTTGCTCGACTCGCTGGAGCCACCTGCTGGACACCCCAAAATCACCAGCCAGCTATGCCAGAACCACTTGCCGTACACTCCGGAATCACCTGCTGGTTACACCAGAGCCACTTGGTGGACAATCCAGAATCACCTGCCGGACATGCCAGAACCACCTGTCACACATGCCGGAACCACGTGCCTGACACGCCGGAACCACCTCGCGGACAGACCGGAACCACCTACCAGACATGCCTGAACCACCTGCCGAGCATGCCGGAACCACCTGCCGGACACGCCAAAATCACCTGCGGGCTAGGCCAGAACCACTTGTAGGACTCTCCTGGAGCACCTGCCGGGCATGCGGGAACCACCTCTCAGACGTGCCAGAACCACGCGCGGCACATGACGGAACCCATTACCGGACAGACCGGAACCACCTGCCGGACACGCCAGAATCACCTGCCAAGAACACCGGAACCACCTGAACAGCTCGCCAGAAACACCTGCCGGACATGCCAAAATCACCTGCCGGCTACACCAGAACCTCTTGCCGGACACTCCGGAATCACCTGCCAGACATGATGCAACCAAATGTCAGACGTGCCAGAACCACGTGCCAGAGACACCGGATGCAACTGCCGAGCATGCCGGAACCTCCTGCTCAACTCGCTGTAACCACCTGCCGGGGACGCCAAAATCACCTGTCAGCTAGGCCAGAACCACGTGGCGGACTCTATGGAATCACCCGCCGGGCATGCCGGAACCAGCTCTCAGACGTGCCAGAAGCACGTGCCGGACACGCCGGAACCACCTACTAGAGAGACCGGAACCACCTGCCAGACCCGCCTGAACCACCTGCTGAGTACGCTGGAACAACCTGCTCTACTCGCTGGAGCCACCTGCTGGACACGCCAAAATCACCTGATGGCTACGCCAGCACCACTCGGCAGACAAGCCAGAATCACCTGCAGGGTATGCCGGAACCACCTCTCAGACGTGCCAGAACCCCTTGTCGGACACTCCGGAATCACCTGTCAGGCATGCCGGAACCACCTCTCGAACGTGCCAGAATGACGTGCCAGAGACACCGGATGCACCTGCCGAGCACGCCGGAACCTCCTCTTCGACTCGCCGGAACCACCAGCCAGAGACGCCAAAATCCCCTGCCAGGTAGGCCAGAATCACATGGCGGACGCTCCGGAATCTCCCGCCGGGAAGGTAGGAACCACCTCTCAAACATACTGGAAGCACGTGCCGGACATGCCGGCACCACGTACTGGACAGACCAGAAACACCTGCCGGACCTGCCTGAACCACCTGCTGAGCACACCGGAACAACTTGCTCGACTCGCTGGAGCCACCTGCTGGACACCCCAAAATCACCAGCCAGCTATGCCAGAACCACTTGCCGTACACTCCGGAATCACCTGCTGGTTACACCAGAGCCACTTGGTGGACAATCCAGAATCACCTGCCGGACATGCCAGAACCACCTGTCACACATGCCGGAACCACGTGCCTGACACGCCGGAACCACCTCGCGGACAGACCGGAACCACCTACCAGACATGCCTGAACCACCTGCCGAGCATGCCGGAACCACCTGCCGGACACGCCAAAATCACCTGCGGGCTAGGCCAGAACCACTTGTAGGACTCTCCTGGAGCACCTGCCGGGCATGCGGGAACCACCTCTCAGACGTGCCAGAACCACGCGCGGCACATGACGGAACCCATTACCGGACAGACCGGAACCACCTGCCGGACACGCCAGAATCACCTGCCAAGAACACCGGAACCACCTGAACAGCTCGCCAGAAACACCTGCCGGACATGCCAAAATCACCTGCCGGCTACACCAGAACCTCTTGCCGGACACTCCGGAATCACCTGCCAGACATGATGCAACCAAATGTCAGACGTGCCAGAACCACGTGCCAGAGACACCGGATGCAACTGCCGAGCATGCCGGAACCTCCTGCTCAACTCGCTGTAACCACCTGCCGGGGACGCCAAAATCACCTGTCAGCTAGGCCAGAACCACGTGGCGGACTCTATGGAATCACCCGCCGGGCATGCCGGAACCAGCTCTCAGACGTGCCAGAAGCACGTGCCGGACACGCCGGAACCACCTACTAGAGAGACCGGAACCACCTGCCAGACCCGCCTGAACCACCTGCTGAGTACGCTGGAACAACCTGCTCTACTCGCTGGAGCCACCTGCTGGACACGCCAAAATCACCTGATGGCTACGCCAGCACCACTCGGCAGACAAGCCAGAATCACCTGCAGGGTATGCCGGAACCACCTCTCAGACGTGCCAGAACCCCTTGTCGGACACTCCGGAATCACCTGTCAGGCATGCCGGAACCACCTCTCGAACGTGCCAGAATGACGTGCCAGAGACACCGGATGCACCTGCCGAGCACGCCGGAACCTCCTCTTCGACTCGCCGGAACCACCAGCCAGAGACGCCAAAATCCCCTGCCAGGTAGGCCAGAATCACATGGCGGACGCTCCGGAATCTCCCGCCGGGAAGGTAGGAACCACCTCTCAAACATACTGGAAGCACGTGCCGGACATGCCGGCACCACGTACTGGACAGACCAGAAACACCTGCCGGACCTGCCTGAACCACCTGCTGAGCACACCGGAACAACTTGCTCGACTCGCTGGAGCCACCTGCTGGACACCCCAAAATCACCAGCCAGCTATGCCAGAACCACTTGCCGTACACTCCGGAATCACCTGCTGGTTACACCAGAGCCACTTGGTGGACAATCCAGAATCACCTGCCGGACATGCCAGAACCACCTGTCACACATGCCGGAACCACGTGCCTGACACGCCGGAACCACCTCGCGGACAGACCGGAACCACCTACCAGACATGCCTGAACCACCTGCCGAGCATGCCGGAACCACCTGCCGGACACGCCAAAATCACCTGCGGGCTAGGCCAGAACCACTTGTAGGACTCTCCTGGAGCACCTGCCGGGCATGCGGGAACCACCTCTCAGACGTGCCAGAACCACGCGCGGCACATGACGGAACCCATTACCGGACAGACCGGAACCACCTGCCGGACACGCCAGAATCACCTGCCAAGAACACCGGAACCACCTGAACAGCTCGCCAGAAACACCTGCCGGACATGCCAAAATCACCTGCCGGCTACACCAGAACCTCTTGCCGGACACTCCGGAATCACCTGCCAGACATGATGCAACCAAATGTCAGACGTGCCAGAACCACGTGCCAGAGACACCGGATGCAACTGCCGAGCATGCCGGAACCTCCTGCTCAACTCGCTGTAACCACCTGCCGGGGACGCCAAAATCACCTGTCAGCTAGGCCAGAACCACGTGGCGGACTCTATGGAATCACCCGCCGGGCATGCCGGAACCAGCTCTCAGACGTGCCAGAAGCACGTGCCGGACACGCCGGAACCACCTACTAGAGAGACCGGAACCACCTGCCAGACCCGCCTGAACCACCTGCTGAGTACGCTGGAACAACCTGCTCTACTCGCTGGAGCCACCTGCTGGACACGCCAAAATCACCTGATGGCTACGCCAGCACCACTCGGCAGACAAGCCAGAATCACCTGCAGGGTATGCCGGAACCACCTCTCAGACGTGCCAGAACCCCTTGTCGGACACTCCGGAATCACCTGTCAGGCATGCCGGAACCACCTCTCGAACGTGCCAGAATGACGTGCCAGAGACACCGGATGCACCTGCCGAGCACGCCGGAACCTCCTCTTCGACTCGCCGGAACCACCAGCCAGAGACGCCAAAATCCCCTGCCAGGTAGGCCAGAATCACATGGCGGACGCTCCGGAATCTCCCGCCGGGAAGGTAGGAACCACCTCTCAAACATACTGGAAGCACGTGCCGGACATGCCGGCACCACGTACTGGACAGACCAGAAACACCTGCCGGACCTGCCTGAACCACCTGCTGAGCACACCGGAACAACTTGCTCGACTCGCTGGAGCCACCTGCTGGACACCCCAAAATCACCAGCCAGCTATGCCAGAACCACTTGCCGTACACTCCGGAATCACCTGCTGGTTACACCAGAGCCACTTGGTGGACAATCCAGAATCACCTGCCGGACATGCCAGAACCACCTGTCACACATGCCGGAACCACGTGCCTGACACGCCGGAACCACCTCGCGGACAGACCGGAACCACCTACCAGACATGCCTGAACCACCTGCCGAGCATGCCGGAACCACCTGCCGGACACGCCAAAATCACCTGCGGGCTAGGCCAGAACCACTTGTAGGACTCTCCTGGAGCACCTGCCGGGCATGCGGGAACCACCTCTCAGACGTGCCAGAACCACGCGCGGCACATGACGGAACCCATTACCGGACAGACCGGAACCACCTGCCGGACACGCCAGAATCACCTGCCAAGAACACCGGAACCACCTGAACAGCTCGCCAGAAACACCTGCCGGACATGCCAAAATCACCTGCCGGCTACACCAGAACCTCTTGCCGGACACTCCGGAATCACCTGCCAGACATGATGCAACCAAATGTCAGACGTGCCAGAACCACGTGCCAGAGACACCGGATGCAACTGCCGAGCATGCCGGAACCTCCTGCTCAACTCGCTGTAACCACCTGCCGGGGACGCCAAAATCACCTGTCAGCTAGGCCAGAACCACGTGGCGGACTCTATGGAATCACCCGCCGGGCATGCCGGAACCAGCTCTCAGACGTGCCAGAAGCACGTGCCGGACACGCCGGAACCACCTACTAGAGAGACCGGAACCACCTGCCAGACCCGCCTGAACCACCTGCTGAGTACGCTGGAACAACCTGCTCTACTCGCTGGAGCCACCTGCTGGACACGCCAAAATCACCTGATGGCTACGCCAGCACCACTCGGCAGACAAGCCAGAATCACCTGCAGGGTATGCCGGAACCACCTCTCAGACGTGCCAGAACCCCTTGTCGGACACTCCGGAATCACCTGTCAGGCATGCCGGAACCACCTCTCGAACGTGCCAGAATGACGTGCCAGAGACACCGGATGCACCTGCCGAGCACGCCGGAACCTCCTCTTCGACTCGCCGGAACCACCAGCCAGAGACGCCAAAATCCCCTGCCAGGTAGGCCAGAATCACATGGCGGACGCTCCGGAATCTCCCGCCGGGAAGGTAGGAACCACCTCTCAAACATACTGGAAGCACGTGCCGGACATGCCGGCACCACGTACTGGACAGACCAGAAACACCTGCCGGACCTGCCTGAACCACCTGCTGAGCACACCGGAACAACTTGCTCGACTCGCTGGAGCCACCTGCTGGACACCCCAAAATCACCAGCCAGCTATGCCAGAACCACTTGCCGTACACTCCGGAATCACCTGCTGGTTACACCAGAGCCACTTGGTGGACAATCCAGAATCACCTGCCGGACATGCCAGAACCACCTGTCACACATGCCGGAACCACGTGCCTGACACGCCGGAACCACCTCGCGGACAGACCGGAACCACCTACCAGACATGCCTGAACCACCTGCCGAGCATGCCGGAACCACCTGCCGGACACGCCAAAATCACCTGCGGGCTAGGCCAGAACCACTTGTAGGACTCTCCTGGAGCACCTGCCGGGCATGCGGGAACCACCTCTCAGACGTGCCAGAACCACGCGCGGCACATGACGGAACCCATTACTGGACAGACCGGAACCACCTGCCGGACACGCCAGAATCACCTGCCAAGAACACCGGAACCACCTGAACAGCTCGCCAGAAACACCTGCCGGACATGCCAAAATCACCTGCCGGCTACACCAGAACCTCTTGCCGGACACTCCGGAATCACCTGCCAGACATGATGCAACCAAATGTCAGACGTGCCAGAACCACGTGCCAGAGACACCGGATGCAACTGCCGAGCATGCCGGAACCTCCTGCTCAACTCGCTGTAACCACCTGCCGGGGACGCCAAAATCACCTGTCAGCTAGGCCAGAACCACGTGGCGGACTCTATGGAATCACCCGCCGGGCATGCCGGAACCAGCTCTCAGACGTGCCAGAAGCACGTGCCGGACACGCCGGAACCACCTACTAGAGAGACCGGAACCACCTGCCAGACCCGCCTGAACCACCTGCTGAGTACGCTGGAACAACCTGCTCTACTCGCTGGAGCCACCTGCTGGACACGCCAAAATCACCTGATGGCTACGCCAGCACCACTCGGCAGACAAGCCAGAATCACCTGCAGGGTATGCCGGAACCACCTCTCAGACGTGCCAGAACCCCTTGTCGGACACTCCGGAATCACCTGTCAGGCATGCCGGAACCACCTCTCGAACGTGCCAGAATGACGTGCCAGAGACACCGGATGCACCTGCCGAGCACGCCGGAACCTCCTCTTCGACTCGCCGGAACCACCAGCCAGAGACGCCAAAATCCCCTGCCAGGTAGGCCAGAATCACATGGCGGACGCTCCGGAATCTCCCGCCGGGAAGGTAGGAACCACCTCTCAAACATACTGGAAGCACGTGCCGGACATGCCGGCACCACGTACTGGACAGACCAGAAACACCTGCCGGACCTGCCTGAACCACCTGCTGAGCACACCGGAACAACTTGCTCGACTCGCTGGAGCCACCTGCTGGACACCCCAAAATCACCAGCCAGCTATGCCAGAACCACTTGCCGTACACTCCGGAATCACCTGCTGGTTACACCAGAGCCACTTGGTGGACAATCCAGAATCACCTGCCGGACATGCCAGAACCACCTGTCACACATGCCGGAACCACGTGCCTGACACGCCGGAACCACCTCGCGGACAGACCGGAACCACCTACCAGACATGCCTGAACCACCTGCCGAGCATGCCGGAACCACCTGCCGGACACGCCAAAATCACCTGCGGGCTAGGCCAGAACCACTTGTAGGACTCTCCTGGAGCACCTGCCGGGCATGCGGGAACCACCTCTCAGACGTGCCAGAACCACGCGCGGCACATGACGGAACCCATTACCGGACAGACCGGAACCACCTGCCGGACACGCCAGAATCACCTGCCAAGAACACCGGAACCACCTGAACAGCTCGCCAGAAACACCTGCCGGACATGCCAAAATCACCTGCCGGCTACACCAGAACCTCTTGCCGGACACTCCGGAATCACCTGCCAGACATGATGCAACCAAATGTCAGACGTGCCAGAACCACGTGCCAGAGACACCGGATGCAACTGCCGAGCATGCCGGAACCTCCTGCTCAACTCGCTGTAACCACCTGCCGGGGACGCCAAAATCACCTGTCAGCTAGGCCAGAACCACGTGGCGGACTCTATGGAATCACCCGCCGGGCATGCCGGAACCAGCTCTCAGACGTGCCAGAAGCACGTGCCGGACACGCCGGAACCACCTACTAGAGAGACCGGAACCACCTGCCAGACCCGCCTGAACCACCTGCTGAGTACGCTGGAACAACCTGCTCTACTCGCTGGAGCCACCTGCTGGACACGCCAAAATCACCTGATGGCTACGCCAGCACCACTCGGCAGACAAGCCAGAATCACCTGCAGGGTATGCCGGAACCACCTCTCAGACGTGCCAGAACCCCTTGTCGGACACTCCGGAATCACCTGTCAGGCATGCCGGAACCACCTCTCGAACGTGCCAGAATGACGTGCCAGAGACACCGGATGCACCTGCCGAGCACGCCGGAACCTCCTCTTCGACTCGCCGGAACCACCAGCCAGAGACGCCAAAATCCCCTGCCAGGTAGGCCAGAATCACATGGCGGACGCTCCGGAATCTCCCGCCGGGAAGGTAGGAACCACCTCTCAAACATACTGGAAGCACGTGCCGGACATGCCGGCACCACGTACTGGACAGACCAGAAACACCTGCCGGACCTGCCTGAACCACCTGCTGAGCACACCGGAACAACTTGCTCGACTCGCTGGAGCCACCTGCTGGACACCCCAAAATCACCAGCCAGCTATGCCAGAACCACTTGCCGTACACTCCGGAATCACCTGCTGGTTACACCAGAGCCACTTGGTGGACAATCCAGAATCACCTGCCGGACATGCCAGAACCACCTGTCACACATGCCGGAACCACGTGCCTGACACGCCGGAACCACCTCGCGGACAGACCGGAACCACCTACCAGACATGCCGGAACCACCTGCCGGACACGCCAAAATCACCTGCGGGCTAGGCCAGAACCACTTGTAGGACTCTCCTGGAGCACCTGCCGGGCATGCGGGAACCACCTCTCAGACGTGCCAGAACCACGTGCGGCACATGACGGAACCCATTACCGGACAGACCGGAACCACCTGCCGGACACGCCAGAATCACCTGCCAAGAACACCGGAACCACCTGAACAGCTCGCCAGAAACACCTGCCGGACATGCCAAAATCACCTGCCGGCTACACCAGAACCTCTTGCCGGACACTCCGGAATCACCTGCCAGACATGATGCAACCAAATGTCAGACGTGCCAGAACCACGTGCCAGAGACACCGGATGCAACTGCCGAGCATGCCGGAACCTCCTGCTCAACTCGCTGTAACCACCTGCCGGGGACGCCAAAATCACCTGTCAGCTAGGCCAGAACCACGTGGCGGACTCTATGGAATCACCCGCCGGGCATGCCGGAACCAGCTCTCAGACGTGCCAGAAGCACGTGCCGGACACGCCGGAACCACCTACTAGAGAGACCGGAACCACCTGCCAGACCCGCCTGAACCACCTGCTGAGTACGCTGGAACAACCTGCTCTACTCGCTGGAGCCACCTGCTGGACACGCCAAAATCACCTGATGGCTACGCCAGCACCACTCGGCAGACAAGCCAGAATCACCTGCAGGGTATGCCGGAACCACCTCTCAGACGTGCCAGAACCCCTTGTCGGACACTCCGGAATCACCTGTCAGGCATGCCGGAACCACCTCTCGAACGTGCCAGAATGACGTGCCAGAGACACCGGATGCACCTGCCGAGCACGCCGGAACCTCCTCTTCGACTCGCCGGAACCACCAGCCAGAGACGCCAAAATCCCCTGCCAGGTAGGCCAGAATCACATGGCGGACGCTCCGGAATCTCCCGCCGGGAAGGTAGGAACCACCTCTCAAACATACTGGAAGCACGTGCCGGACATGCCGGCACCACGTACTGGACAGACCAGAAACACCTGCCGGACCTGCCTGAACCACCTGCTGAGCACACCGGAACAACTTGCTCGACTCGCTGGAGCCACCTGCTGGACACCCCAAAATCACCAGCCAGCTATGCCAGAACCACTTGCCGTACACTCCGGAATCACCTGCTGGTTACACCAGAGCCACTTGGTGGACAATCCAGAATCACCTGCCGGACATGCCAGAACCACCTGTCACACATGCCGGAACCACGTGCCTGACACGCCGGAACCACCTCGCGGACAGACCGGAACCACCTACCAGACATGCCGGAACCACCTGCCGGACACGCCAAAATCACCTGCGGGCTAGGCCAGAACCACTTGTAGGACTCTCCTGGAGCACCTGCCGGGCATGCGGGAACCACCTCTCAGACGTGCCAGAACCACGTGCGGCACATGACGGAACCCATTACCGGACAGACCGGAACCACCTGCCGGACACGCCAGAATCACCTGCCAAGAACACCGGAACCACCTGAACAGCTCGCCAGAAACACCTGCCGGACATGCCAAAATCACCTGCCGGCTACACCAGAACCTCTTGCCGGACACTCCGGAATCACCTGCCAGACATGATGCAACCAAATGTCAGACGTGCCAGAACCACGTGCCAGAGACACCGGATGCAACTGCCGAGCATGCCGGAACCTCCTGCTCAACTCGCTGTAACCACCTGCCGGGGACGCCAAAATCACCTGTCAGCTAGGCCAGAACCACGTGGCGGACTCTATGGAATCACCCGCCGGGCATGCCGGAACCAGCTCTCAGACGTGCCAGAAGCACGTGCCGGACACGCCGGAACCACCTACTAGAGAGACCGGAACCACCTGCCAGACCCGCCTGAACCACCTGCTGAGTACGCTGGAACAACCTGCTCTACTCGCTGGAGCCACCTGCTGGACACGCCAAAATCACCTGATGGCTACGCCAGCACCACTCGGCAGACAAGCCAGAATCACCTGCAGGGTATGCCGGAACCACCTCTCAGACGTGCCAGAACCCCTTGTCGGACACTCCGGAATCACCTGTCAGGCATGCCGGAACCACCTCTCGAACGTGCCAGAATGACGTGCCAGAGACACCGGATGCACCTGCCGAGCACGCCGGAACCTCCTCTTCGACTCGCCGGAACCACCAGCCAGAGACGCCAAAATCCCCTGCCAGGTAGGCCAGAATCACATGGCGGACGCTCCGGAATCTCCCGCCGGGAAGGTAGGAACCACCTCTCAAACATACTGGAAGCACGTGCCGGACATGCCGGCACCACGTACTGGACAGACCAGAAACACCTGCCGGACCTGCCTGAACCACCTGCTGAGCACACCGGAACAACTTGCTCGACTCGCTGGAGCCACCTGCTGGACACCCCAAAATCACCAGCCAGCTATGCCAGAACCACTTGCCGTACACTCCGGAATCACCTGCTGGTTACACCAGAGCCACTTGGTGGACAATCCAGAATCACCTGCCGGACATGCCAGAACCACCTGTCACACATGCCGGAACCACGTGCCTGACACGCCGGAACCACCTCGCGGACAGACCGGAACCACCTACCAGACATGCCGGAACCACCTGCCGGACACGCCAAAATCACCTGCGGGCTAGGCCAGAACCACTTGTAGGACTCTCCTGGAGCACCTGCCGGGCATGCGGGAACCACCTCTCAGACGTGCCAGAACCACGTGCGGCACATGACGGAACCCATTACCGGACAGACCGGAACCACCTGCCGGACACGCCAGAATCACCTGCCAAGAACACCGGAACCACCTGAACAGCTCGCCAGAAACACCTGCCGGACATGCCAAAATCACCTGCCGGCTACACCAGAACCTCTTGCCGGACACTCCGGAATCACCTGCCAGACATGATGCAACCAAATGTCAGACGTGCCAGAACCACGTGCCAGAGACACCGGATGCAACTGCCGAGCATGCCGGAACCTCCTGCTCAACTCGCTGTAACCACCTGCCGGGGACGCCAAAATCACCTGTCAGCTAGGCCAGAACCACGTGGCGGACTCTATGGAATCACCCGCCGGGCATGCCGGAACCAGCTCTCAGACGTGCCAGAAGCACGTGCCGGACACGCCGGAACCACCTACTAGAGAGACCGGAACCACCTGCCAGACCCGCCTGAACCACCTGCTGAGTACGCTGGAACAACCTGCTCTACTCGCTGGAGCCACCTGCTGGACACGCCAAAATCACCTGATGGCTACGCCAGCACCACTCGGCAGACAAGCCAGAATCACCTGCAGGGTATGCCGGAACCACCTCTCAGACGTGCCAGAACCCCTTGTCGGACACTCCGGAATCACCTGTCAGGCATGCCGGAACCACCTCTCGAACGTGCCAGAATGACGTGCCAGAGACACCGGATGCACCTGCCGAGCACGCCGGAACCTCCTCTTCGACTCGCCGGAACCACCAGCCAGAGACGCCAAAATCCCCTGCCAGGTAGGCCAGAATCACATGGCGGACGCTCCGGAATCTCCCGCCGGGAAGGTAGGAACCACCTCTCAAACATACTGGAAGCACGTGCCGGACATGCCGGCACCACGTACTGGACAGACCAGAAACACCTGCCGGACCTGCCTGAACCACCTGCTGAGCACACCGGAACAACTTGCTCGACTCGCTGGAGCCACCTGCTGGACACCCCAAAATCACCAGCCAGCTATGCCAGAACCACTTGCCGTACACTCCGGAATCACCTGCTGGTTACACCAGAGCCACTTGGTGGACAATCCAGAATCACCTGCCGGACATGCCAGAACCACCTGTCACACATGCCGGAACCACGTGCCTGACACGCCGGAACCACCTCGCGGACAGACCGGAACCACCTACCAGACATGCCGGAACCACCTGCCGAGCATGCCGGAACCACCTGCCGGACACGCCAAAATCACCTGCGGGCTAGGCCAGAACCACTTGTAGGACTCTCCTGGAGCACCTGCCGGGCATGCGGGAACCACCTCTCAGACGTGCCAGAACCACGCGCGGCACATGACGGAACCCATTACCGGACAGACCGGAACCACCTGCCGGACACGCCAGAATCACCTGCCAAGAACACCGGAACCACCTGAACAGCTCGCCAGAAACACCTGCCGGACATGCCAAAATCACCTGCCGGCTACACCAGAACCTCTTGCCGGACACTCCGGAATCACCTGCCAGACATGATGCAACCAAATGTCAGACGTGCCAGAACCACGTGCCAGAGACACCGGATGCAACTGCCGAGCATGCCGGAACCTCCTGCTCAACTCGCTGTAACCACCTGCCGGGGACGCCAAAATCACCTGTCAGCTAGGCCAGAACCACGTGGCGGACTCTATGGAATCACCCGCCGGGCATGCCGGAACCAGCTCTCAGACGTGCCAGAAGCACGTGCCGGACACGCCGGAACCACCTACTAGAGAGACCGGAACCACCTGCCAGACCCGCCTGAACCACCTGCTGAGTACGCTGGAACAACCTGCTCTACTCGCTGGAGCCACCTGCTGGACACGCCAAAATCACCTGATGGCTACGCCAGCACCACTCGGCAGACAAGCCAGAATCACCTGCAGGGTATGCCGGAACCACCTCTCAGACGTGCCAGAACCCCTTGTCGGACACTCCGGAATCACCTGTCAGGCATGCCGGAACCACCTCTCGAACGTGCCAGAATGACGTGCCAGAGACACCGGATGCACCTGCCGAGCACGCCGGAACCTCCTCTTCGACTCGCCGGAACCACCAGCCAGAGACGCCAAAATCCCCTGCCAGGTAGGCCAGAATCACATGGCGGACGCTCCGGAATCTCCCGCCGGGAAGGTAGGAACCACCTCTCAAACATACTGGAAGCACGTGCCGGACATGCCGGCACCACGTACTGGACAGACCAGAAACACCTGCCGGACCTGCCTGAACCACCTGCTGAGCACACCGGAACAACTTGCTCGACTCGCTGGAGCCACCTGCTGGACACCCCAAAATCACCAGCCAGCTATGCCAGAACCACTTGCCGTACACTCCGGAATCACCTGCTGGTTACACCAGAGCCACTTGGTGGACAATCCAGAATCACCTGCCGGACATGCCAGAACCACCTGTCACACATGCCGGAACCACGTGCCTGACACGCCGGAACCACCTCGCGGACAGACCGGAACCACCTACCAGACATGCCTGAACCACCTGCCGAGCATGCCGGAACCACCTGCCGGACACGCCAAAATCACCTGCGGGCTAGGCCAGAACCACTTGTAGGACTCTCCTGGAGCACCTGCCGGGCATGCGGGAACCACCTCTCAGACGTGCCAGAACCACGCGCGGCACATGACGGAACCCATTACCGGACAGACCGGAACCACCTGCCGGACACGCCAGAATCACCTGCCAAGAACACCGGAACCACCTGAACAGCTCGCCAGAAACACCTGCCGGACATGCCAAAATCACCTGCCGGCTACACCAGAACCTCTTGCCGGACACTCCGGAATCACCTGCCAGACATGATGCAACCAAATGTCAGACGTGCCAGAACCACGTGCCAGAGACACCGGATGCAACTGCCGAGCATGCCGGAACCTCCTGCTCAACTCGCTGTAACCACCTGCCGGGGACGCCAAAATCACCTGTCAGCTAGGCCAGAACCACGTGGCGGACTCTATGGAATCACCCGCCGGGCATGCCGGAACCAGCTCTCAGACGTGCCAGAAGCACGTGCCGGACACGCCGGAACCACCTACTAGAGAGACCGGAACCACCTGCCAGACCCGCCTGAACCACCTGCTGAGTACGCTGGAACAACCTGCTCTACTCGCTGGAGCCACCTGCTGGACACGCCAAAATCACCTGATGGCTACGCCAGCACCACTCGGCAGACAAGCCAGAATCACCTGCAGGGTATGCCGGAACCACCTCTCAGACGTGCCAGAACCCCTTGTCGGACACTCCGGAATCACCTGTCAGGCATGCCGGAACCACCTCTCGAACGTGCCAGAATGACGTGCCAGAGACACCGGATGCACCTGCCGAGCACGCCGGAACCTCCTCTTCGACTCGCCGGAACCACCAGCCAGAGACGCCAAAATCCCCTGCCAGGTAGGCCAGAATCACATGGCGGACGCTCCGGAATCTCCCGCCGGGAAGGTAGGAACCACCTCTCAAACATACTGGAAGCACGTGCCGGACATGCCGGCACCACGTACTGGACAGACCAGAAACACCTGCCGGACCTGCCTGAACCACCTGCTGAGCACACCGGAACAACTTGCTCGACTCGCTGGAGCCACCTGCTGGACACCCCAAAATCACCAGCCAGCTATGCCAGAACCACTTGCCGTACACTCCGGAATCACCTGCTGGTTACACCAGAGCCACTTGGTGGACAATCCAGAATCACCTGCCGGACATGCCAGAACCACCTGTCACACATGCCGGAACCACGTGCCTGACACGCCGGAACCACCTCGCGGACAGACCGGAACCACCTACCAGACATGCCGGAACCACCTGCCGGACACGCCAAAATCACCTGCGGGCTAGGCCAGAACCACTTGTAGGACTCTCCTGGAGCACCTGCCGGGCATGCGGGAACCACCTCTCAGACGTGCCAGAACCACGTGCGGCACATGACGGAACCCATTACCGGACAGACCGGAACCACCTGCCGGACACGCCAGAATCACCTGCCAAGAACACCGGAACCACCTGAACAGCTCGCCAGAAACACCTGCCGGACATGCCAAAATCACCTGCCGGCTACACCAGAACCTCTTGCCGGACACTCCGGAATCACCTGCCAGACATGATGCAACCAAATGTCAGACGTGCCAGAACCACGTGCCAGAGACACCGGATGCAACTGCCGAGCATGCCGGAACCTCCTGCTCAACTCGCTGTAACCACCTGCCGGGGACGCCAAAATCACCTGTCAGCTAGGCCAGAACCACGTGGCGGACTCTATGGAATCACCCGCCGGGCATGCCGGAACCAGCTCTCAGACGTGCCAGAAGCACGTGCCGGACACGCCGGAACCACCTACTAGAGAGACCGGAACCACCTGCCAGACCCGCCTGAACCACCTGCTGAGTACGCTGGAACAACCTGCTCTACTCGCTGGAGCCACCTGCTGGACACGCCAAAATCACCTGATGGCTACGCCAGCACCACTCGGCAGACAAGCCAGAATCACCTGCAGGGTATGCCGGAACCACCTCTCAGACGTGCCAGAACCCCTTGTCGGACACTCCGGAATCACCTGTCAGGCATGCCGGAACCACCTCTCGAACGTGCCAGAATGACGTGCCAGAGACACCGGATGCACCTGCCGAGCACGCCGGAACCTCCTCTTCGACTCGCCGGAACCACCAGCCAGAGACGCCAAAATCCCCTGCCAGGTAGGCCAGAATCACATGGCGGACGCTCCGGAATCTCCCGCCGGGAAGGTAGGAACCACCTCTCAAACATACTGGAAGCACGTGCCGGACATGCCGGCACCACGTACTGGACAGACCAGAAACACCTGCCGGACCTGCCTGAACCACCTGCTGAGCACACCGGAACAACTTGCTCGACTCGCTGGAGCCACCTGCTGGACACCCCAAAATCACCAGCCAGCTATGCCAGAACCACTTGCCGTACACTCCGGAATCACCTGCTGGTTACACCAGAGCCACTTGGTGGACAATCCAGAATCACCTGCCGGACATGCCAGAACCACCTGTCACACATGCCGGAACCACGTGCCTGACACGCCGGAACCACCTCGCGGACAGACCGGAACCACCTACCAGACATGCCTGAACCACCTGCCGAGCATGCCGGAACCACCTGCCGGACACGCCAAAATCACCTGCGGGCTAGGCCAGAACCACTTGTAGGACTCTCCTGGAGCACCTGCCGGGCATGCGGGAACCACCTCTCAGACGTGCCAGAACCACGCGCGGCACATGACGGAACCCATTACCGGACAGACCGGAACCACCTGCCGGACACGCCAGAATCACCTGCCAAGAACACCGGAACCACCTGAACAGCTCGCCAGAAACACCTGCCGGACATGCCAAAATCACCTGCCGGCTACACCAGAACCTCTTGCCGGACACTCCGGAATCACCTGCCAGACATGATGCAACCAAATGTCAGACGTGCCAGAACCACGTGCCAGAGACACCGGATGCAACTGCCGAGCATGCCGGAACCTCCTGCTCAACTCGCTGTAACCACCTGCCGGGGACGCCAAAATCACCTGTCAGCTAGGCCAGAACCACGTGGCGGACTCTATGGAATCACCCGCCGGGCATGCCGGAACCAGCTCTCAGACGTGCCAGAAGCACGTGCCGGACACGCCGGAACCACCTACTAGAGAGACCGGAACCACCTGCCAGACCCGCCTGAACCACCTGCTGAGTACGCTGGAACAACCTGCTCTACTCGCTGGAGCCACCTGCTGGACACGCCAAAATCACCTGATGGCTACGCCAGCACCACTCGGCAGACAAGCCAGAATCACCTGCAGGGTATGCCGGAACCACCTCTCAGACGTGCCAGAACCCCTTGTCGGACACTCCGGAATCACCTGTCAGGCATGCCGGAACCACCTCTCGAACGTGCCAGAATGACGTGCCAGAGACACCGGATGCACCTGCCGAGCACGCCGGAACCTCCTCTTCGACTCGCCGGAACCACCAGCCAGAGACGCCAAAATCCCCTGCCAGGTAGGCCAGAATCACATGGCGGACGCTCCGGAATCTCCCGCCGGGAAGGTAGGAACCACCTCTCAAACATACTGGAAGCACGTGCCGGACATGCCGGCACCACGTACTGGACAGACCAGAAACACCTGCCGGACCTGCCTGAACCACCTGCTGAGCACACCGGAACAACTTGCTCGACTCGCTGGAGCCACCTGCTGGACACCCCAAAATCACCAGCCAGCTATGCCAGAACCACTTGCCGTACACTCCGGAATCACCTGCTGGTTACACCAGAGCCACTTGGTGGACAATCCAGAATCACCTGCCGGACATGCCAGAACCACCTGTCACACATGCCGGAACCACGTGCCTGACACGCCGGAACCACCTCGCGGACAGACCGGAACCACCTACCAGACATGCCGGAACCACCTGCCGGACACGCCAAAATCACCTGCGGGCTAGGCCAGAACCACTTGTAGGACTCTCCTGGAGCACCTGCCGGGCATGCGGGAACCACCTCTCAGACGTGCCAGAACCACGTGCGGC
This sequence comes from Equus asinus, assembly GCF_041296235.1. NCBI lineage: Eukaryota > Metazoa > Chordata > Mammalia > Perissodactyla > Equidae > Equus > Equus asinus. Next base: position 184,551 of record NW_027225203.1, read on the forward strand.
ACATGACGGAACCCATTACCGGACAGACCGGAACCACCTGCCGGACACGCCAGAATCACCTGCCAAGAACACCGGAACCACCTGAACAGCTCGCCAGAAACACCTGCCGGACATGCCAAAATCACCTGCCGGCTACACCAGAACCTCTTGCCGGACACTCCGGAATCACCTGCCAGACATGATGCAACCAAATGTCAGACGTGCCAGAACCACGTGCCAGAGACACCGGATGCAACTGCCGAGCATGCCGGAACCTCCTGCTCAACTCGCTGTAACCACCTGCCGGGGACGCCAAAATCACCTGTCAGCTAGGCCAGAACCACGTGGCGGACTCTATGGAATCACCCGCCGGGCATGCCGGAACCAGCTCTCAGACGTGCCAGAAGCACGTGCCGGACACGCCGGAACCACCTACTAGAGAGACCGGAACCACCTGCCAGACCCGCCTGAACCACCTGCTGAGTACGCTGGAACAACCTGCTCTACTCGCTGGAGCCACCTGCTGGACACGCCAAAATCACCTGATGGCTACGCCAGCACCACTCGGCAGACAAGCCAGAATCACCTGCAGGGTATGCCGGAACCACCTCTCAGACGTGCCAGAACCCCTTGTCGGACACTCCGGAATCACCTGTCAGGCATGCCGGAACCACCTCTCGAACGTGCCAGAATGACGTGCCAGAGACACCGGATGCACCTGCCGAGCACGCCGGAACCTCCTCTTCGACTCGCCGGAACCACCAGCCAGAGACGCCAAAATCCCCTGCCAGGTAGGCCAGAATCACATGGCGGACGCTCCGGAATCTCCCGCCGGGAAGGTAGGAACCACCTCTCAAACATACTGGAAGCACGTGCCGGACATGCCGGCACCACGTACTGGACAGACCAGAAACACCTGCCGGACCTGCCTGAACCACCTGCTGAGCACACCGGAACAACTTGCTCGACTCGCTGGAGCCACCTGCTGGACACCCCAAAATCACCAGCCAGCTATGCCAGAACCACTTGCCGTACACTCCGGAATCACCTGCTGGTTACACCAGAGCCACTTGGTGGACAATCCAGAATCACCTGCCGGACATGCCAGAACCACCTGTCACACATGCCGGAACCACGTGCCTGACACGCCGGAACCACCTCGCGGACAGACCGGAACCACCTACCAGACATGCCGGAACCACCTGCCGAGCATGCCGGAACCACCTGCCGGACACGCCAAAATCACCTGCGGGCTAGGCCAGAACCACTTGTAGGACTCTCCTGGAGCACCTGCCGGGCATGCGGGAACCACCTCTCAGACGTGCCAGAACCACGCGCGGCACATGACGGAACCCATTACCGGACAGACCGGAACCACCTGCCGGACACGCCAGAATCACCTGCCAAGAACACCGGAACCACCTGAACAGCTCGCCAGAAACACCTGCCGGACATGCCAAAATCACCTGCCGGCTACACCAGAACCTCTTGCCGGACACTCCGGAATCACCTGCCAGACATGATGCAACCAAATGTCAGACGTGCCAGAACCACGTGCCAGAGACACCGGATGCAACTGCCGAGCATGCCGGAACCTCCTGCTCAACTCGCTGTAACCACCTGCCGGGGACGCCAAAATCACCTGTCAGCTAGGCCAGAACCACGTGGCGGACTCTATGGAATCACCCGCCGGGCATGCCGGAACCAGCTCTCAGACGTGCCAGAAGCACGTGCCGGACACGCCGGAACCACCTACTAGAGAGACCGGAACCACCTGCCAGACCCGCCTGAACCACCTGCTGAGTACGCTGGAACAACCTGCTCTACTCGCTGGAGCCACCTGCTGGACACGCCAAAATCACCTGATGGCTACGCCAGCACCACTCGGCAGACAAGCCAGAATCACCTGCAGGGTATGCCGGAACCACCTCTCAGACGTGCCAGAACCCCTTGTCGGACACTCCGGAATCACCTGTCAGGCATGCCGGAACCACCTCTCGAACGTGCCAGAATGACGTGCCAGAGACACCGGATGCACCTGCCGAGCACGCCGGAACCTCCTCTTCGACTCGCCGGAACCACCAGCCAGAGACGCCAAAATCCCCTGCCAGGTAGGCCAGAATCACATGGCGGACGCTCCGGAATCTCCCGCCGGGAAGGTAGGAACCACCTCTCAAACATACTGGAAGCACGTGCCGGACATGCCGGCACCACGTACTGGACAGACCAGAAACACCTGCCGGACCTGCCTGAACCACCTGCTGAGCACACCGGAACAACTTGCTCGACTCGCTGGAGCCACCTGCTGGACACCCCAAAATCACCAGCCAGCTATGCCAGAACCACTTGCCGTACACTCCGGAATCACCTGCTGGTTACACCAGAGCCACTTGGTGGACAATCCAGAATCACCTGCCGGACATGCCAGAACCACCTGTCACACATGCCGGAACCACGTGCCTGACACGCCGGAACCACCTCGCGGACAGACCGGAACCACCTACCAGACATGCCTGAACCACCTGCCGAGCATGCCGGAACCACCTGCCGGACACGCCAAAATCACCTGCGGGCTAGGCCAGAACCACTTGTAGGACTCTCCTGGAGCACCTGCCGGGCATGCGGGAACCACCTCTCAGACGTGCCAGAACCACGCGCGGCACATGACGGAACCCATTACCGGACAGACCGGAACCACCTGCCGGACACGCCAGAATCACCTGCCAAGAACACCGGAACCACCTGAACAGCTCGCCAGAAACACCTGCCGGACATGCCAAAATCACCTGCCGGCTACACCAGAACCTCTTGCCGGACACTCCGGAATCACCTGCCAGACATGATGCAACCAAATGTCAGACGTGCCAGAACCACGTGCCAGAGACACCGGATGCAACTGCCGAGCATGCCGGAACCTCCTGCTCAACTCGCTGTAACCACCTGCCGGGGACGCCAAAATCACCTGTCAGCTAGGCCAGAACCACGTGGCGGACTCTATGGAATCACCCGCCGGGCATGCCGGAACCAGCTCTCAGACGTGCCAGAAGCACGTGCCGGACACGCCGGAACCACCTACTAGAGAGACCGGAACCACCTGCCAGACCCGCCTGAACCACCTGCTGAGTACGCTGGAACAACCTGCTCTACTCGCTGGAGCCACCTGCTGGACACGCCAAAATCACCTGATGGCTACGCCAGCACCACTCGGCAGACAAGCCAGAATCACCTGCAGGGTATGCCGGAACCACCTCTCAGACGTGCCAGAACCCCTTGTCGGACACTCCGGAATCACCTGTCAGGCATGCCGGAACCACCTCTCGAACGTGCCAGAATGACGTGCCAGAGACACCGGATGCACCTGCCGAGCACGCCGGAACCTCCTCTTCGACTCGCCGGAACCACCAGCCAGAGACGCCAAAATCCCCTGCCAGGTAGGCCAGAATCACATGGCGGACGCTCCGGAATCTCCCGCCGGGAAGGTAGGAACCACCTCTCAAACATACTGGAAGCACGTGCCGGACATGCCGGCACCACGTACTGGACAGACCAGAAACACCTGCCGGACCTGCCTGAACCACCTGCTGAGCACACCGGAACAACTTGCTCGACTCGCTGGAGCCACCTGCTGGACACCCCAAAATCACCAGCCAGCTATGCCAGAACCACTTGCCGTACACTCCGGAATCACCTGCTGGTTACACCAGAGCCACTTGGTGGACAATCCAGAATCACCTGCCGGACATGCCAGAACCACCTGTCACACATGCCGGAACCACGTGCCTGACACGCCGGAACCACCTCGCGGACAGACCGGAACCACCTACCAGACATGCCTGAACCACCTGCCGAGCATGCCGGAACCACCTGCCGGACACGCCAAAATCACCTGCGGGCTAGGCCAGAACCACTTGTAGGACTCTCCTGGAGCACCTGCCGGGCATGCGGGAACCACCTCTCAGACGTGCCAGAACCACGCGCGGCACATGACGGAACCCATTACCGGACAGACCGGAACCACCTGCCGGACACGCCAGAATCACCTGCCAAGAACACCGGAACCACCTGAACAGCTCGCCAGAAACACCTGCCGGACATGCCAAAATCACCTGCCGGCTACACCAGAACCTCTTGCCGGACACTCCGGAATCACCTGCCAGACATGATGCAACCAAATGTCAGACGTGCCAGAACCACGTGCCAGAGACACCGGATGCAACTGCCGAGCATGCCGGAACCTCCTGCTCAACTCGCTGTAACCACCTGCCGGGGACGCCAAAATCACCTGTCAGCTAGGCCAGAACCACGTGGCGGACTCTATGGAATCACCCGCCGGGCATGCCGGAACCAGCTCTCAGACGTGCCAGAAGCACGTGCCGGACACGCCGGAACCACCTACTAGAGAGACCGGAACCACCTGCCAGACCCGCCTGAACCACCTGCTGAGTACGCTGGAACAACCTGCTCTACTCGCTGGAGCCACCTGCTGGACACGCCAAAATCACCTGATGGCTACGCCAGCACCACTCGGCAGACAAGCCAGAATCACCTGCAGGGTATGCCGGAACCACCTCTCAGACGTGCCAGAACCCCTTGTCGGACACTCCGGAATCACCTGTCAGGCATGCCGGAACCACCTCTCGAACGTGCCAGAATGACGTGCCAGAGACACCGGATGCACCTGCCGAGCACGCCGGAACCTCCTCTTCGACTCGCCGGAACCACCAGCCAGAGACGCCAAAATCCCCTGCCAGGTAGGCCAGAATCACATGGCGGACGCTCCGGAATCTCCCGCCGGGAAGGTAGGAACCACCTCTCAAACATACTGGAAGCACGTGCCGGACATGCCGGCACCACGTACTGGACAGACCAGAAACACCTGCCGGACCTGCCTGAACCACCTGCTGAGCACACCGGAACAACTTGCTCGACTCGCTGGAGCCACCTGCTGGACACCCCAAAATCACCAGCCAGCTATGCCAGAACCACTTGCCGTACACTCCGGAATCACCTGCTGGTTACACCAGAGCCACTTGGTGGACAATCCAGAATCACCTGCCGGACATGCCAGAACCACCTGTCACACATGCCGGAACCACGTGCCTGACACGCCGGAACCACCTCGCGGACAGACCGGAACCACCTACCAGACATGCCTGAACCACCTGCCGAGCATGCCGGAACCACCTGCCGGACACGCCAAAATCACCTGCGGGCTAGGCCAGAACCACTTGTAGGACTCTCCTGGAGCACCTGCCGGGCATGCGGGAACCACCTCTCAGACGTGCCAGAACCACGCGCGGCACATGACGGAACCCATTACCGGACAGACCGGAACCACCTGCCGGACACGCCAGAATCACCTGCCAAGAACACCGGAACCACCTGAACAGCTCGCCAGAAACACCTGCCGGACATGCCAAAATCACCTGCCGGCTACACCAGAACCTCTTGCCGGACACTCCGGAATCACCTGCCAGACATGATGCAACCAAATGTCAGACGTGCCAGAACCACGTGCCAGAGACACCGGATGCAACTGCCGAGCATGCCGGAACCTCCTGCTCAACTCGCTGTAACCACCTGCCGGGGACGCCAAAATCACCTGTCAGCTAGGCCAGAACCACGTGGCAGACTCTATGGAATCACCCGCCGGGCATGCCGGAACCAGCTCTCAGACGTGCCAGAAGCACGTGCCGGACACGCCGGAACCACCTACTAGAGAGACCGGAACCACCTGCCAGACCCGCCTGAACCACCTGCTGAGTACGCTGGAACAACCTGCTCTACTCGCTGGAGCCACCTGCTGGACACGCCAAAATCACCTGATGGCTACGCCAGCACCACTCGGCAGACAAGCCAGAATCACCTGCAGGGTATGCCGGAACCACCTCTCAGACGTGCCAGAACCCCTTGTCGGACACTCCGGAATCACCTGTCAGGCATGCCGGAACCACCTCTCGAACGTGCCAGAATGACGTGCCAGAGACACCGGATGCACCTGCCGAGCACGCCGGAACCTCCTCTTCGACTCGCCGGAACCACCAGCCAGAGACGCCAAAATCCCCTGCCAGGTAGGCCAGAATCACATGGCGGACGCTCCGGAATCTCCCGCCGGGAAGGTAGGAACCACCTCTCAAACATACTGGAAGCACGTGCCGGACATGCCGGCACCACGTACTGGACAGACCAGAAACACCTGCCGGACCTGCCTGAACCACCTGCTGAGCACACCGGAACAACTTGCTCGACTCGCTGGAGCCACCTGCTGGACACCCCAAAATCACCAGCCAGCTATGCCAGAACCACTTGCCGTACACTCCGGAATCACCTGCTGGTTACACCAGAGCCACTTGGTGGACAATCCAGAATCACCTGCCGGACATGCCAGAACCACCTGTCACACATGCCGGAACCACGTGCCTGACACGCCGGAACCACCTCGCGGACAGACCGGAACCACCTACCAGACATGCCTGAACCACCTGCCGAGCATGCCGGAACCACCTGCCGGACACGCCAAAATCACCTGCGGGCTAGGCCAGAACCACTTGTAGGACTCTCCTGGAGCACCTGCCGGGCATGCGGGAACCACCTCTCAGACGTGCCAGAACCACGCGCGGCACATGACGGAACCCATTACCGGACAGACCGGAACCACCTGCCGGACACGCCAGAATCACCTGCCAAGAACACCGGAACCACCTGAACAGCTCGCCAGAAACACCTGCCGGACATGCCAAAATCACCTGCCGGCTACACCAGAACCTCTTGCCGGACACTCCGGAATCACCTGCCAGACATGATGCAACCAAATGTCAGACGTGCCAGAACCACGTGCCAGAGACACCGGATGCAACTGCCGAGCATGCCGGAACCTCCTGCTCAACTCGCTGTAACCACCTGCCGGGGACGCCAAAATCACCTGTCAGCTAGGCCAGAACCACGTGGCGGACTCTATGGAATCACCCGCCGGGCATGCCGGAACCAGCTCTCAGACGTGCCAGAAGCACGTGCCGGACACGCCGGAACCACCTACTAGAGAGACCGGAACCACCTGCCAGACCCGCCTGAACCACCTGCTGAGTACGCTGGAACAACCTGCTCTACTCGCTGGAGCCACCTGCTGGACACGCCAAAATCACCTGATGGCTACGCCAGCACCACTCGGCAGACAAGCCAGAATCACCTGCAGGGTATGCCGGAACCACCTCTCAGACGTGCCAGAACCCCTTGTCGGACACTCCGGAATCACCTGTCAGGCATGCCGGAACCACCTCTCGAACGTGCCAGAATGACGTGCCAGAGACACCGGATGCACCTGCCGAGCACGCCGGAACCTCCTCTTCGACTCGCCGGAACCACCAGCCAGAGACGCCAAAATCCCCTGCCAGGTAGGCCAGAATCACATGGCGGACGCTCCGGAATCTCCCGCCGGGAAGGTAGGAACCACCTCTCAAACATACTGGAAGCACGTGCCGGACATGCCGGCACCACGTACTGGACAGACCAGAAACACCTGCCGGACCTGCCTGAACCACCTGCTGAGCACACCGGAACAACTTGCTCGACTCGCTGGAGCCACCTGCTGGACACCCCAAAATCACCAGCCAGCTATGCCAGAACCACTTGCCGTACACTCCGGAATCACCTGCTGGTTACACCAGAGCCACTTGGTGGACAATCCAGAATCACCTGCCGGACATGCCAGAACCACCTGTCACACATGCCGGAACCACGTGCCTGACACGCCGGAACCACCTCGCGGACAGACCGGAACCACCTACCAGACATGCCTGAACCACCTGCCGAGCATGCCGGAACCACCTGCCGGACACGCCAAAATCACCTGCGGGCTAGGCCAGAACCACTTGTAGGACTCTCCTGGAGCACCTGCCGGGCATGCGGGAACCACCTCTCAGACGTGCCAGAACCACGCGCGGCACATGACGGAACCCATTACCGGACAGACCGGAACCACCTGCCGGACACGCCAGAATCACCTGCCAAGAACACCGGAACCACCTGAACAGCTCGCCAGAAACACCTGCCGGACATGCCAAAATCACCTGCCGGCTACACCAGAACCTCTTGCCGGACACTCCGGAATCACCTGCCAGACATGATGCAACCAAATGTCAGACGTGCCAGAACCACGTGCCAGAGACACCGGATGCAACTGCCGAGCATGCCGGAACCTCCTGCTCAACTCGCTGTAACCACCTGCCGGGGACGCCAAAATCACCTGTCAGCTAGGCCAGAACCACGTGGCGGACTCTATGGAATCACCCGCCGGGCATGCCGGAACCAGCTCTCAGACGTGCCAGAAGCACGTGCCGGACACGCCGGAACCACCTACTAGAGAGACCGGAACCACCTGCCAGACCCGCCTGAACCACCTGCTGAGTACGCTGGAACAACCTGCTCTACTCGCTGGAGCCACCTGCTGGACACGCCAAAATCACCTGATGGCTACGCCAGCACCACTCGGCAGACAAGCCAGAATCACCTGCAGGGTATGCCGGAACCACCTCTCAGACGTGCCAGAACCCCTTGTCGGACACTCCGGAATCACCTGTCAGGCATGCCGGAACCACCTCTCGAACGTGCCAGAATGACGTGCCAGAGACACCGGATGCACCTGCCGAGCACGCCGGAACCTCCTCTTCGACTCGCCGGAACCACCAGCCAGAGACGCCAAAATCCCCTGCCAGGTAGGCCAGAATCACATGGCGGACGCTCCGGAATCTCCCGCCGGGAAGGTAGGAACCACCTCTCAAACATACTGGAAGCACGTGCCGGACATGCCGGCACCACGTACTGGACAGACCAGAAACACCTGCCGGACCTGCCTGAACCACCTGCTGAGCACACCGGAACAACTTGCTCGACTCGCTGGAGCCACCTGCTGGACACCCCAAAATCACCAGCCAGCTATGCCAGAACCACTTGCCGTACACTCCGGAATCACCTGCTGGTTACACCAGAGCCACTTGGTGGACAATCCAGAATCACCTGCCGGACATGCCAGAACCACCTGTCACACATGCCGGAACCACGTGCCTGACACGCCGGAACCACCTCGCGGACAGACCGGAACCACCTACCAGACATGCCTGAACCACCTGCCGAGCATGCCGGAACCACCTGCCGGACACGCCAAAATCACCTGCGGGCTAGGCCAGAACCACTTGTAGGACTCTCCTGGAGCACCTGCCGGGCATGCGGGAACCACCTCTCAGACGTGCCAGAACCACGCGCGGCACATGACGGAACCCATTACCGGACAGACCGGAACCACCTGCCGGACACGCCAGAATCACCTGCCAAGAACACCGGAACCACCTGAACAGCTCGCCAGAAACACCTGCCGGACATGCCAAAATCACCTGCCGGCTACACCAGAACCTCTTGCCGGACACTCCGGAATCACCTGCCAGACATGATGCAACCAAATGTCAGACGTGCCAGAACCACGTGCCAGAGACACCGGATGCAACTGCCGAGCATGCCGGAACCTCCTGCTCAACTCGCTGTAACCACCTGCCGGGGACGCCAAAATCACCTGTCAGCTAGGCCAGAACCACGTGGCGGACTCTATGGAATCACCCGCCGGGCATGCCGGAACCAGCTCTCAGACGTGCCAGAAGCACGTGCCGGACACGCCGGAACCACCTACTAGAGAGACCGGAACCACCTGCCAGACCCGCCTGAACCACCTGCTGAGTACGCTGGAACAACCTGCTCTACTCGCTGGAGCCACCTGCTGGACACGCCAAAATCACCTGATGGCTACGCCAGCACCACTCGGCAGACAAGCCAGAATCACCTGCAGGGTATGCCGGAACCACCTCTCAGACGTGCCAGAACCCCTTGTCGGACACTCCGGAATCACCTGTCAGGCATGCCGGAACCACCTCTCGAACGTGCCAGAATGACGTGCCAGAGACACCGGATGCACCTGCCGAGCACGCCGGAACCTCCTCTTCGACTCGCCGGAACCACCAGCCAGAGACGCCAAAATCCCCTGCCAGGTAGGCCAGAATCACATGGCGGACGCTCCGGAATCTCCCGCCGGGAAGGTAGGAACCACCTCTCAAACATACTGGAAGCACGTGCCGGACATGCCGGCACCACGTACTGGACAGACCAGAAACACCTGCCGGACCTGCCTGAACCACCTGCTGAGCACACCGGAACAACTTGCTCGACTCGCTGGAGCCACCTGCTGGACACCCCAAAATCACCAGCCAGCTATGCCAGAACCACTTGCCGTACACTCCGGAATCACCTGCTGGTTACACCAGAGCCACTTGGTGGACAATCCAGAATCACCTGCCGGACATGCCAGAACCACCTGTCACACATGCCGGAACCACGTGCCTGACACGCCGGAACCACCTCGCGGACAGACCGGAACCACCTACCAGACATGCCTGAACCACCTGCCGAGCATGCCGGAACCACCTGCCGGACACGCCAAAATCACCTGCGGGCTAGGCCAGAACCACTTGTAGGACTCTCCTGGAGCACCTGCCGGGCATGCGGGAACCACCTCTCAGACGTGCCAGAACCACGCGCGGCACATGACGGAACCCATTACCGGACAGACCGGAACCACCTGCCGGACACGCCAGAATCACCTGCCAAGAACACCGGAACCACCTGAACAGCTCGCCAGAAACACCTGCCGGACATGCCAAAATCACCTGCCGGCTACACCAGAACCTCTTGCCGGACACTCCGGAATCACCTGCCAGACATGATGCAACCAAATGTCAGACGTGCCAGAACCACGTGCCAGAGACACCGGATGCAACTGCCGAGCATGCCGGAACCTCCTGCTCAACTCGCTGTAACCACCTGCCGGGGACGCCAAAATCACCTGTCAGCTAGGCCAGAACCACGTGGCGGACTCTATGGAATCACCCGCCGGGCATGCCGGAACCAGCTCTCAGACGTGCCAGAAGCACGTGCCGGACACGCCGGAACCACCTACTAGAGAGACCGGAACCACCTGCCAGACCCGCCTGAACCACCTGCTGAGTACGCTGGAACAACCTGCTCTACTCGCTGGAGCCACCTGCTGGACACGCCAAAATCACCTGATGGCTACGCCAGCACCACTCGGCAGACAAGCCAGAATCACCTGCAGGGTATGCCGGAACCACCTCTCAGACGTGCCAGAACCCCTTGTCGGACACTCCGGAATCACCTGTCAGGCATGCCGGAACCACCTCTCGAACGTGCCAGAATGACGTGCCAGAGACACCGGATGCACCTGCCGAGCACGCCGGAACCTCCTCTTCGACTCGCCGGAACCACCAGCCAGAGACGCCAAAATCCCCTGCCAGGTAGGCCAGAATCACATGGCGGACGCTCCGGAATCTCCTGCCGGGAAGGTAGGAACCACCTCTCAAACATACTGGAAGCACGTGCCGGACATGCCGGCACCACGTACTGGACAGACCAGAAACACCTGCCGGACCTGCCTGAACCACCTGCTGAGCACACCGGAACAACTTGCTCGACTCGCTGGAGCCACCTGCTGGACACCCCAAAATCACCAGCCAGCTATGCCAGAACCACTTGCCGTACACTCCGGAATCACCTGCTGGTTACACCAGAGCCACTTGGTGGACAATCCAGAATCACCTGCCGGACATGCCAGAACCACCTGTCACACATGCCGGAACCACGTGCCTGACACGCCGGAACCACCTCGCGGACAGACCGGAACCACCTACCAGACATGCCTGAACCACCTGCCGAGCATGCCGGAACCACCTGCCGGACACGCCAAAATCACCTGCGGGCTAGGCCAGAACCACTTGTAGGACTCTCCTGGAGCACCTGCCGGGCATGCGGGAACCACCTCTCAGACGTGCCAGAACCACGTGCGGCACATGACGGAACCCATTACCGGACAGACCGGAACCACCTGCCGGACACGCCAGAATCACCTGCCAAGAACACCGGAACCACCTGAACAGCTCGCCAGAAACACCTGCCGGACATGCCAAAATCACCTGCCGGCTACACCAGAACCTCTTGCCGGACACTCCGGAATCACCTGCCAGACATGATGCAACCAAATGTCAGACGTGCCAGAACCACGTGCCAGAGACACCGGATGCAACTGCCGAGCATGCCGGAACCTCCTGCTCAACTCGCTGTAACCACCTGCCGGGGACGCCAAAATCACCTGTCAGCTAGGCCAGAACCACGTGGCGGACTCTATGGAATCACCCGCCGGGCATGCCGGAACCAGCTCTCAGACGTGCCAGAAGCACGTGCCGGACACGCCGGAACCACCTACTAGAGAGACCGGAACCACCTGCCAGACCCGCCTGAACCACCTGCTGAGTACGCTGGAACAACCTGCTCTACTCGCTGGAGCCACCTGCTGGACACGCCAAAATCACCTGATGGCTACGCCAGCACCACTCGGCAGACAAGCCAGAATCACCTGCAGGGTATGCCGGAACCACCTCTCAGACGTGCCAGAACCCCTTGTCGGACACTCCGGAATCACCTGTCAGGCATGCCGGAACCACCTCTCGAACGTGCCAGAATGACGTGCCAGAGACACCGGATGCACCTGCCGAGCACGCCGGAACCTCCTCTTCGACTCGCCGGAACCACCAGCCAGAGACGCCAAAATCCCCTGCCAGGTAGGCCAGAATCACATGGCGGACGCTCCGGAATCTCCCGCCGGGAAGGTAGGAACCACCTCTCAAACATACTGGAAGCACGTGCCGGACATGCCGGCACCACGTACTGGACAGACCAGAAACACCTGCCGGACCTGCCTGAACCACCTGCTGAGCACACCGGAACAACTTGCTCGACTCGCTGGAGCCACCTGCTGGACACCCCAAAATCACCAGCCAGCTATGCCAGAACCACTTGCCGTACACTCCGGAATCACCTGCTGGTTACACCAGAGCCACTTGGTGGACAATCCAGAATCACCTGCCGGACATGCCAGAACCACCTGTCACACATGCCGGAACCACGTGCCTGACACGCCGGAACCACCTCGCGGACAGACCGGAACCACCTACCAGACATGCCGGAACCACCTGCCGGACACGCCAAAATCACCTGCGGGCTAGGCCAGAACCACTTGTAGGACTCTCCTGGAGCACCTGCCGGGCATGCGGGAACCACCTCTCAGACGTGCCAGAACCACGTGCGGCACATGACGGAACCCATTACCGGACAGACCGGAACCACCTGCTGGACACGCCAGAATCACCTGCCAAGAACACCGGAACCACCTGAACAGCTCGCCAGAAACACCTGCCGGACATGCCAAAATCACCTGCCGGCTACACCAGAACCTCTTGCCGGACACTCCGGAATCACCTGCCAGACATGATGCAACCAAATGTCAGACGTGCCAGAACCACGTGCCAGAGACACCGGATGCAACTGCCGAGCATGCCGGAACCTCCTGCTCAACTCGCTGTAACCACCTGCCGGGGACGCCAAAATCACCTGTCAGCTAGGCCAGAACCACGTGGCGGACTCTATGGAATCACCCGCCGGGCATGCCGGAACCAGCTCTCAGACGTGCCAGAAGCACGTGCCGGACACGCCGGAACCACCTACTAGAGAGACCGGAACCACCTGCCAGACCCGCCTGAACCACCTGCTGAGTACGCTGGAACAACCTGCTCTACTCGCTGGAGCCACCTGCTGGACACGCCAAAATCACCTGATGGCTACGCCAGCACCACTCGGCAGACAAGCCAGAATCACCTGCAGGGTATGCCGGAACCACCTCTCAGACGTGCCAGAACCCCTTGTCGGACACTCCGGAATCACCTGTCAGGCATGCCGGAACCACCTCTCGAACGTGCCAGAATGACGTGCCAGAGACACCGGATGCACCTGCCGAGCACGCCGGAACCTCCTCTTCGACTCGCCGGAACCACCAGCCAGAGACGCCAAAATCCCCTGCCAGGTAGGCCAGAATCACATGGCGGACGCTCCGGAATCTCCCGCCGGGAAGGTAGGAACCACCTCTCAAACATACTGGAAGCACGTGCCGGACATGCCGGCACCACGTACTGGACAGACCAGAAACACCTGCCGGACCTGCCTGAACCACCTGCTGAGCACACCGGAACAACTTGCTCGACTCGCTGGAGCCACCTGCTGGACACCCCAAAATCACCAGCCAGCTATGCCAGAACCACTTGCCGTACACTCCGGAATCACCTGCTGGTTACACCAGAGCCACTTGGTGGACAATCCAGAATCACCTGCCGGACATGCCAGAACCACCTGTCACACATGCCGGAACCACGTGCCTGACACGCCGGAACCACCTCGCGGACAGACCGGAACCACCTACCAGACATGCCTGAACCACCTGCCGAGCATGCCGGAACCACCTGCCGGACACGCCAAAATCACCTGCGGGCTAGGCCAGAACCACTTGTAGGACTCTCCTGGAGCACCTGCCGGGCATGCGGGAACCACCTCTCAGACGTGCCAGAACCACGTGCGGCACATGACGGAACCCATTACCGGACAGACCGGAACCACCTGCCGGACACGCCAGAATCACCTGCCAAGAACACCGGAACCACCTGAACAGCTCGCCAGAAACACCTGCCGGACATGCCAAAATCACCTGCCGGCTACACCAGAACCTCTTGCCGGACACTCCGGAATCACCTGCCAGACATGATGCAACCAAATGTCAGACGTGCCAGAACCACGTGCCAGAGACACCGGATGCAACTGCCGAGCATGCCGGAACCTCCTGCTCAACTCGCTGTAACCACCTGCCGGGGACGCCAAAATCACCTGTCAGCTAGGCCAGAACCACGTGGCGGACTCTATGGAATCACCCGCCGGGCATGCCGGAACCAGCTCTCAGACGTGCCAGAAGCACGTGCCGGACACGCCGGAACCACCTACTAGAGAGACCGGAACCACCTGCCAGACCCGCCTGAACCACCTGCTGAGTACGCTGGAACAACCTGCTCTACTCGCTGGAGCCACCTGCTGGACACGCCAAAATCACCTGATGGCTACGCCAGCACCACTCGGCAGACAAGCCAGAATCACCTGCAGGGTATGCCGGAACCACCTCTCAGACGTGCCAGAACCCCTTGTCGGACACTCCGGAATCACCTGTCAGGCATGCCGGAACCACCTCTCGAACGTGCCAGAATGACGTGCCAGAGACACCGGATGCACCTGCCGAGCACGCCGGAACCTCCTCTTCGACTCGCCGGAACCACCAGCCAGAGACGCCAAAATCCCCTGCCAGGTAGGCCAGAATCACATGGCGGACGCTCCGGAATCTCCCGCCGGGAAGGTAGGAACCACCTCTCAAACATACTGGAAGCACGTGCCGGACATGCCGGCACCACGTACTGGACAGACCAGAAACACCTGCCGGACCTGCCTGAACCACCTGCTGAGCACACCGGAACAACTTGCTCGACTCGCTGGAGCCACCTGCTGGACACCCCAAAATCACCAGCCAGCTATGCCAGAACCACTTGCCGTACACTCCGGAATCACCTGCTGGTTACACCAGAGCCACTTGGTGGACAATCCAGAATCACCTGCCGGACATGCCAGAACCACCTGTCACACATGCCGGAACCACGTGCCTGACACGCCGGAACCACCTCGCGGACAGACCGGAACCACCTACCAGACATGCCTGAACCACCTGCCGAGCATGCCGGAACCACCTGCCGGACACGCCAAAATCACCTGCGGGCTAGGCCAGAACCACTTGTAGGACTCTCCTGGAGCACCTGCCGGGCATGCGGGAACCACCTCTCAGACGTGCCAGAACCACGCGCGGCACATGACGGAACCCATTACCGGACAGACCGGAACCACCTGCCGGACACGCCAGAATCACCTGCCAAGAACACCGGAACCACCTGAACAGCTCGCCAGAAACACCTGCCGGACATGCCAAAATCACCTGCCGGCTACACCAGAACCTCTTGCCGGACACTCCGGAATCACCTGCCAGACATGATGCAACCAAATGTCAGACGTGCCAGAACCACGTGCCAGAGACACCGGATGCAACTGCCGAGCATGCCGGAACCTCCTGCTCAACTCGCTGTAACCACCTGCCGGGGACGCCAAAATCACCTGTCAGCTAGGCCAGAACCACGTGGCGGACTCTATGGAATCACCCGCCGGGCATGCCGGAACCAGCTCTCAGACGTGCCAGAAGCACGTGCCGGACACGCCGGAACCACCTACTAGAGAGACCGGAACCACCTGCCAGACCCGCCTGAACCACCTGCTGAGTACGCTGGAACAACCTGCTCTACTCGCTGGAGCCACCTGCTGGACACGCCAAAATCACCTGATGGCTACGCCAGCACCACTCGGCAGACAAGCCAGAATCACCTGCAGGGTATGCCGGAACCACCTCTCAGACGTGCCAGAACCCCTTGTCGGACACTCCGGAATCACCTGTCAGGCATGCCGGAACCACCTCTCGAACGTGCCAGAATGACGTGCCAGAGACACCGGATGCACCTGCCGAGCACGCCGGAACCTCCTCTTCGACTCGCCGGAACCACCAGCCAGAGACGCCAAAATCCCCTGCCAGGTAGGCCAGAATCACATGGCGGACGCTCCGGAATCTCCTGCCGGGAAGGTAGGAACCACCTCTCAAACATACTGGAAGCACGTGCCGGACATGCCGGCACCACGTACTGGACAGACCAGAAACACCTGCCGGACCTGCCTGAACCACCTGCTGAGCACACCGGAACAACTTGCTCGACTCGCTGGAGCCACCTGCTGGACACCCCAAAATCACCAGCCAGCTATGCCAGAACCACTTGCCGTACACTCCGGAATCACCTGCTGGTTACACCAGAGCCACTTGGTGGACAATCCAGAATCACCTGCCGGACATGCCAGAACCACCTGTCACACATGCCGGAACCACGTGCCTGACACGCCGGAACCACCTCGCGGACAGACCGGAACCACCTACCAGACATGCCTGAACCACCTGCCGAGCATGCCGGAACCACCTGCCGGACACGCCAAAATCACCTGCGGGCTAGGCCAGAACCACTTGTAGGACTCTCCTGGAGCACCTGCCGGGCATGCGGGAACCACCTCTCAGACGTGCCAGAACCACGTGCGGCACATGACGGAACCCATTACCGGACAGACCGGAACCACCTGCCGGACACGCCAGAATCACCTGCCAAGAACACCGGAACCACCTGAACAGCTCGCCAGAAACACCTGCCGGACATGCCAAAATCACCTGCCGGCTACACCAGAACCTCTTGCCGGACACTCCGGAATCACCTGCCAGACATGATGCAACCAAATGTCAGACGTGCCAGAACCACGTGCCAGAGACACCGGATGCAACTGCCGAGCATGCCGGAACCTCCTGCTCAACTCGCTGTAACCACCTGCCGGGGACGCCAAAATCACCTGTCAGCTAGGCCAGAACCACGTGGCGGACTCTATGGAATCACCCGCCGGGCATGCCGGAACCAGCTCTCAGACGTGCCAGAAGCACGTGCCGGACACGCCGGAACCACCTACTAGAGAGACCGGAACCACCTGCCAGACCCGCCTGAACCACCTGCTGAGTACGCTGGAACAACCTGCTCTACTCGCTGGAGCCACCTGCTGGACACGCCAAAATCACCTGATGGCTACGCCAGCACCACTCGGCAGACAAGCCAGAATCACCTGCAGGGTATGCCGGAACCACCTCTCAGACGTGCCAGAACCCCTTGTCGGACACTCCGGAATCACCTGTCAGGCATGCCGGAACCACCTCTCGAACGTGCCAGAATGACGTGCCAGAGACACCGGATGCACCTGCCGAGCACGCCGGAACCTCCTCTTCGACTCGCCGGAACCACCAGCCAGAGACGCCAAAATCCCCTGCCAGGTAGGCCAGAATCACATGGCGGACGCTCCGGAATCTCCCGCCGGGAAGGTAGGAACCACCTCTCAAACATACTGGAAGCACGTGCCGGACATGCCGGCACCACGTACTGGACAGACCAGAAACACCTGCCGGACCTGCCTGAACCACCTGCTGAGCACACCGGAACAACTTGCTCGACTCGCTGGAGCCACCTGCTGGACACCCCAAAATCACCAGCCAGCTATGCCAGAACCACTTGCCGTACACTCCGGAATCACCTGCTGGTTACACCAGAGCCACTTGGTGGACAATCCAGAATCACCTGCCGGACATGCCAGAACCACCTGTCACACATGCCGGAACCACGTGCCTGACACGCCGGAACCACCTCGCGGACAGACCGGAACCACCTACCAGACATGCCTGAACCACCTGCCGAGCATGCCGGAACCACCTGCCGGACACGCCAAAATCACCTGCGGGCTAGGCCAGAACCACTTGTAGGACTCTCCTGGAGCACCTGCCGGGCATGCGGGAACCACCTCTCAGACGTGCCAGAACCACGTGCGGCACATGACGGAACCCATTACCGGACAGACCGGAACCACCTGCCGGACACGCCAGAATCACCTGCCAAGAACACCGGAACCACCTGAACAGCTCGCCAGAAACACCTGCCGGACATGCCAAAATCACCTGCCGGCTACACCAGAACCTCTTGCCGGACACTCCGGAATCACCTGCCAGACATGATGCAACCAAATGTCAGACGTGCCAGAACCACGTGCCAGAGACACCGGATGCAACTGCCGAGCATGCCGGAACCTCCTGCTCAACTCGCTGTAACCACCTGCCGGGGACGCCAAAATCACCTGTCAGCTAGGCCAGAACCACGTGGCGGACTCTATGGAATCACCCGCCGGGCATGCCGGAACCAGCTCTCAGACGTGCCAGAAGCACGTGCCGGACACGCCGGAACCACCTACTAGAGAGACCGGAACCACCTGCCAGACCCGCCTGAACCACCTGCTGAGTACGCTGGAACAACCTGCTCTACTCGCTGGAGCCACCTGCTGGACACGCCAAAATCACCTGATGGCTACGCCAGCACCACTCGGCAGACAAGCCAGAATCACCTGCAGGGTATGCCGGAACCACCTCTCAGACGTGCCAGAACCCCTTGTCGGACACTCCGGAATCACCTGTCAGGCATGCCGGAACCACCTCTCGAACGTGCCAGAATGACGTGCCAGAGACACCGGATGCACCTGCCGAGCACGCCGGAACCTCCTCTTCGACTCGCCGGAACCACCAGCCAGAGACGCCAAAATCCCCTGCCAGGTAGGCCAGAATCACATGGCGGACGCTCCGGAATCTCCCGCCGGGAAGGTAGGAACCACCTCTCAAACATACTGGAAGCACGTGCCGGACATGCCGGCACCACGTACTGGACAGACCAGAAACACCTGCCGGACCTGCCTGAACCACCTGCTGAGCACACCGGAACAACTTGCTCGACTCGCTGGAGCCACCTGCTGGACACCCCAAAATCACCAGCCAGCTATGCCAGAACCACTTGCCGTACACTCCGGAATCACCTGCTGGTTACACCAGAGCCACTTGGTGGACAATCCAGAATCACCTGCCGGACATGCCAGAACCACCTGTCACACATGCCGGAACCACGTGCCTGACACGCCGGAACCACCTCGCGGACAGACCGGAACCACCTACCAGACATGCCGGAACCACCTGCCGGACACGCCAAAATCACCTGCGGGCTAGGCCAGAACCACTTGTAGGACTCTCCTGGAGCACCTGCCGGGCATGCGGGAACCACCTCTCAGACGTGCCAGAACCACGTGCGGCACATGACGGAACCCATTACCGGACAGACCGGAACCACCTGCTGGACACGCCAGAATCACCTGCCAAGAACACCGGAACCACCTGAACAGCTCGCCAGAAACACCTGCCGGACATGCCAAAATCACCTGCCGGCTACACCAGAACCTCTTGCCGGACACTCCGGAATCACCTGCCAGACATGATGCAACCAAATGTCAGACGTGCCAGAACCACGTGCCAGAGACACCGGATGCAACTGCCGAGCATGCCGGAACCTCCTGCTCAACTCGCTGTAACCACCTGCCGGGGACGCCAAAATCACCTGTCAGCTAGGCCAGAACCACGTGGCGGACTCTATGGAATCACCCGCCGGGCATGCCGGAACCAGCTCTCAGACGTGCCAGAAGCACGTGCCGGACACGCCGGAACCACCTACTAGAGAGACCGGAACCACCTGCCAGACCCGCCTGAACCACCTGCTGAGTACGCTGGAACAACCTGCTCTACTCGCTGGAGCCACCTGCTGGACACGCCAAAATCACCTGATGGCTACGCCAGCACCACTCGGCAGACAAGCCAGAATCACCTGCAGGGTATGCCGGAACCACCTCTCAGACGTGCCAGAACCCCTTGTCGGACACTCCGGAATCACCTGTCAGGCATGCCGGAACCACCTCTCGAACGTGCCAGAATGACGTGCCAGAGACACCGGATGCACCTGCCGAGCACGCCGGAACCTCCTCTTCGACTCGCCGGAACCACCAGCCAGAGACGCCAAAATCCCCTGCCAGGTAGGCCAGAATCACATGGCGGACGCTCCGGAATCTCCTGCCGGGAAGGTAGGAACCACCTCTCAAACATACTGGAAGCACGTGCCGGACATGCCGGCACCACGTACTGGACAGACCAGAAACACCTGCCGGACCTGCCTGAACCACCTGCTGAGCACACCGGAACAACTTGCTCGACTCGCTGGAGCCACCTGCTGGACACCCCAAAATCACCAGCCAGCTATGCCAGAACCACTTGCCGTACACTCCGGAATCACCTGCTGGTTACACCAGAGCCACTTGGTGGACAATCCAGAATCACCTGCCGGACATGCCAGAACCACCTGTCACACATGCCGGAACCACGTGCCTGACACGCCGGAACCACCTCGCGGACAGACCGGAACCACCTACCAGACATGCCTGAACCACCTGCCGAGCATGCCGGAACCACCTGCCGGACACGCCAAAATCACCTGCGGGCTAGGCCAGAACCACTTGTAGGACTCTCCTGGAGCACCTGCCGGGCATGCGGGAACCACCTCTCAGACGTGCCAGAACCACGTGCGGCACATGACGGAACCCATTACCGGACAGACCGGAACCACCTGCCGGACACGCCAGAATCACCTGCCAAGAACACCGGAACCACCTGAACAGCTCGCCAGAAACACCTGCCGGACATGCCAAAATCACCTGCCGGCTACACCAGAACCTCTTGCCGGACACTCCGGAATCACCTGCCAGACATGATGCAACCAAATGTCAGACGTGCCAGAACCACGTGCCAGAGACACCGGATGCAACTGCCGAGCATGCCGGAACCTCCTGCTCAACTCGCTGTAACCACCTGCCGGGGACGCCAAAATCACCTGTCAGCTAGGCCAGAACCACGTGGCGGACTCTATGGAATCACCCGCCGGGCATGCCGGAACCAGCTCTCAGACGTGCCAGAAGCACGTGCCGGACACGCCGGAACCACCTACTAGAGAGACCGGAACCACCTGCCAGACCCGCCTGAACCACCTGCTGAGTACGCTGGAACAACCTGCTCTACTCGCTGGAGCCACCTGCTGGACACGCCAAAATCACCTGATGGCTACGCCAGCACCACTCGGCAGACAAGCCAGAATCACCTGCAGGGTATGCCGGAACCACCTCTCAGACGTGCCAGAACCCCTTGTCGGACACTCCGGAATCACCTGTCAGGCATGCCGGAACCACCTCTCGAACGTGCCAGAATGACGTGCCAGAGACACCGGATGCACCTGCCGAGCACGCCGGAACCTCCTCTTCGACTCGCCGGAACCACCAGCCAGAGACGCCAAAATCCCCTGCCAGGTAGGCCAGAATCACATGGCGGACGCTCCGGAATCTCCCGCCGGGAAGGTAGGAACCACCTCTCAAACATACTGGAAGCACGTGCCGGACATGCCGGCACCACGTACTGGACAGACCAGAAACACCTGCCGGACCTGCCTGAACCACCTGCTGAGCACACCGGAACAACTTGCTCGACTCGCTGGAGCCACCTGCTGGACACCCCAAAATCACCAGCCAGCTATGCCAGAACCACTTGCCGTACACTCCGGAATCACCTGCTGGTTACACCAGAGCCACTTGGTGGACAATCCAGAATCACCTGCCGGACATGCCAGAACCACCTGTCACACATGCCGGAACCACGTGCCTGACACGCCGGAACCACCTCGCGGACAGACCGGAACCACCTACCAGACATGCCTGAACCACCTGCCGAGCATGCCGGAACCACCTGCCGGACACGCCAAAATCACCTGCGGGCTAGGCCAGAACCACTTGTAGGACTCTCCTGGAGCACCTGCCGGGCATGCGGGAACCACCTCTCAGACGTGCCAGAACCACGTGCGGCACATGACGGAACCCATTACCGGACAGACCGGAACCACCTGCCGGACACGCCAGAATCACCTGCCAAGAACACCGGAACCACCTGAACAGCTCGCCAGAAACACCTGCCGGACATGCCAAAATCACCTGCCGGCTACACCAGAACCTCTTGCCGGACACTCCGGAATCACCTGCCAGACATGATGCAACCAAATGTCAGACGTGCCAGAACCACGTGCCAGAGACACCGGATGCAACTGCCGAGCATGCCGGAACCTCCTGCTCAACTCGCTGTAACCACCTGCCGGGGACGCCAAAATCACCTGTCAGCTAGGCCAGAACCACGTGGCGGACTCTATGGAATCACCCGCCGGGCATGCCGGAACCAGCTCTCAGACGTGCCAGAAGCACGTGCCGGACACGCCGGAACCACCTACTAGAGAGACCGGAACCACCTGCCAGACCCGCCTGAACCACCTGCTGAGTACGCTGGAACAACCTGCTCTACTCGCTGGAGCCACCTGCTGGACACGCCAAAATCACCTGATGGCTACGCCAGCACCACTCGGCAGACAAGCCAGAATCACCTGCAGGGTATGCCGGAACCACCTCTCAGACGTGCCAGAACCCCTTGTCGGACACTCCGGAATCACCTGTCAGGCATGCCGGAACCACCTCTCGAACGTGCCAGAATGACGTGCCAGAGACACCGGATGCACCTGCCGAGCACGCCGGAACCTCCTCTTCGACTCGCCGGAACCACCAGCCAGAGACGCCAAAATCCCCTGCCAGGTAGGCCAGAATCACATGGCGGACGCTCCGGAATCTCCCGCCGGGAAGGTAGGAACCACCTCTCAAACATACTGGAAGCACGTGCCGGACATGCCGGCACCACGTACTGGACAGACCAGAAACACCTGCCGGACCTGCCTGAACCACCTGCTGAGCACACCGGAACAACTTGCTCGACTCGCTGGAGCCACCTGCTGGACACCCCAAAATCACCAGCCAGCTATGCCAGAACCACTTGCCGTACACTCCGGAATCACCTGCTGGTTACACCAGAGCCACTTGGTGGACAATCCAGAATCACCTGCCGGACATGCCAGAACCACCTGTCACACATGCCGGAACCACGTGCCTGACACGCCGGAACCACCTCGCGGACAGACCGGAACCACCTACCAGACATGCCGGAACCACCTGCCGGACACGCCAAAATCACCTGCGGGCTAGGCCAGAACCACTTGTAGGACTCTCCTGGAGCACCTGCCGGGCATGCGGGAACCACCTCTCAGACGTGCCAGAACCACGTGCGGCACATGACGGAACCCATTACCGGACAGACCGGAACCACCTGCTGGACACGCCAGAATCACCTGCCAAGAACACCGGAACCACCTGAACAGCTCGCCAGAAACACCTGCCGGACATGCCAAAATCACCTGCCGGCTACACCAGAACCTCTTGCCGGACACTCCGGAATCACCTGCCAGACATGATGCAACCAAATGTCAGACGTGCCAGAACCACGTGCCAGAGACACCGGATGCAACTGCCGAGCATGCCGGAACCTCCTGCTCAACTCGCTGTAACCACCTGCCGGGGACGCCAAAATCACCTGTCAGCTAGGCCAGAACCACGTGGCGGACTCTATGGAATCACCCGCCGGGCATGCCGGAACCAGCTCTCAGACGTGCCAGAAGCACGTGCCGGACACGCCGGAACCACCTACTAGAGAGACCGGAACCACCTGCCAGACCCGCCTGAACCACCTGCTGAGTACGCTGGAACAACCTGCTCTACTCGCTGGAGCCACCTGCTGGACACGCCAAAATCACCTGATGGCTACGCCAGCACCACTCGGCAGACAAGCCAGAATCACCTGCAGGGTATGCCGGAACCACCTCTCAGACGTGCCAGAACCCCTTGTCGGACACTCCGGAATCACCTGTCAGGCATGCCGGAACCACCTCTCGAACGTGCCAGAATGACGTGCCAGAGACACCGGATGCACCTGCCGAGCACGCCGGAACCTCCTCTTCGACTCGCCGGAACCACCAGCCAGAGACGCCAAAATCCCCTGCCAGGTAGGCCAGAATCACATGGCGGACGCTCCGGAATCTCCTGCCGGGAAGGTAGGAACCACCTCTCAAACATACTGGAAGCACGTGCCGGACATGCCGGCACCACGTACTGGACAGACCAGAAACACCTGCCGGACCTGCCTGAACCACCTGCTGAGCACACCGGAACAACTTGCTCGACTCGCTGGAGCCACCTGCTGGACACCCCAAAATCACCAGCCAGCTATGCCAGAACCACTTGCCGTACACTCCGGAATCACCTGCTGGTTACACCAGAGCCACTTGGTGGACAATCCAGAATCACCTGCCGGACATGCCAGAACCACCTGTCACACATGCCGGAACCACGTGCCTGACACGCCGGAACCACCTCGCGGACAGACCGGAACCACCTACCAGACATGCCTGAACCACCTGCCGAGCATGCCGGAACCACCTGCCGGACACGCCAAAATCACCTGCGGGCTAGGCCAGAACCACTTGTAGGACTCTCCTGGAGCACCTGCCGGGCATGCGGGAACCACCTCTCAGACGTGCCAGAACCACGTGCGGCACATGACGGAACCCATTACCGGACAGACCGGAACCACCTGCCGGACACGCCAGAATCACCTGCCAAGAACACCGGAACCACCTGAACAGCTCGCCAGAAACACCTGCCGGACATGCCAAAATCACCTGCCGGCTACACCAGAACCTCTTGCCGGACACTCCGGAATCACCTGCCAGACATGATGCAACCAAATGTCAGACGTGCCAGAACCACGTGCCAGAGACACCGGATGCAACTGCCGAGCATGCCGGAACCTCCTGCTCAACTCGCTGTAACCACCTGCCGGGGACGCCAAAATCACCTGTCAGCTAGGCCAGAACCACGTGGCGGACTCTATGGAATCACCCGCCGGGCATGCCGGAACCAGCTCTCAGACGTGCCAGAAGCACGTGCCGGACACGCCGGAACCACCTACTAGAGAGACCGGAACCACCTGCCAGACCCGCCTGAACCACCTGCTGAGTACGCTGGAACAACCTGCTCTACTCGCTGGAGCCACCTGCTGGACACGCCAAAATCACCTGATGGCTACGCCAGCACCACTCGGCAGACAAGCCAGAATCACCTGCAGGGTATGCTGGAACCACCTCTTAGACGTGCCAGAACCCCTTGTCGGACACTCCGGAATCACCTGTCAGGCATGCCGGAACCACCTCTCGAACGTGCCAGAATGACGTGCCAGAGACACCGGATGCACCTGCCGAGCACGCCGGAACCTCCTCTTCGACTCGCCGGAACCACCAGCCAGAGACGCCAAAATCCCCTGCCAGGTAGGCCAGAATCACATGGCGGACGCTCCGGAATCTCCCGCCGGGAAGGTAGGAACCACCTCTCAAACATACTGGAAGCACGTGCCGGACATGCCGGCACCACGTACTGGACAGACCAGAAACACCTGCCGGACCTGCCTGAACCACCTGCTGAGCACACCGGAACAACTTGCTCGACTCGCTGGAGCCACCTGCTGGACACCCCAAAATCACCAGCCAGCTATGCCAGAACCACTTGCCGTACACTCCGGAATCACCTGCTGGTTACACCAGAGCCACTTGGTGGACAATCCAGAATCACCTGCCGGACATGCCAGAACCACCTGTCACACATGCCGGAACCACGTGCCTGACACGCCGGAACCACCTCGCGGACAGACCGGAACCACCTACCAGACATGCCGGAACCACCTGCCGGACACGCCAAAATCACCTGCGGGCTAGGCCAGAACCACTTGTAGGACTCTCCTGGAGCACCTGCCGGGCATGCGGGAACCACCTCTCAGACGTGCCAGAACCACGTGCGGCACATGACGGAACCCATTACCGGACAGACCGGAACCACCTGCTGGACACGCCAGAATCACCTGCCAAGAACACCGGAACCACCTGAACAGCTCGCCAGAAACACCTGCCGGACATGCCAAAATCACCTGCCGGCTACACCAGAACCTCTTGCCGGACACTCCGGAATCACCTGCCAGACATGATGCAACCAAATGTCAGACGTGCCAGAACCACGTGCCAGAGACACCGGATGCAACTGCCGAGCATGCCGGAACCTCCTGCTCAACTCGCTGTAACCACCTGCCGGGGACGCCAAAATCACCTGTCAGCTAGGCCAGAACCACGTGGCGGACTCTATGGAATCACCCGCCGGGCATGCCGGAACCAGCTCTCAGACGTGCCAGAAGCACGTGCCGGACACGCCGGAACCACCTACTAGAGAGACCGGAACCACCTGCCAGACCCGCCTGAACCACCTGCTGAGTACGCTGGAACAACCTGCTCTACTCGCTGGAGCCACCTGCTGGACACGCCAAAATCACCTGATGGCTACGCCAGCACCACTCGGCAGACAAGCCAGAATCACCTGCAGGGTATGCCGGAACCACCTCTCAGACGTGCCAGAACCCCTTGTCGGACACTCCGGAATCACCTGTCAGGCATGCCGGAACCACCTCTCGAACGTGCCAGAATGACGTGCCAGAGACACCGGATGCACCTGCCGAGCACGCCGGAACCTCCTCTTCGACTCGCCGGAACCACCAGCCAGAGACGCCAAAATCCCCTGCCAGGTAGGCCAGAATCACATGGCGGACGCTCCGGAATCTCCCGCCGGGAAGGTAGGAACCACCTCTCAAACATACTGGAAGCACGTGCCGGACATGCCGGCACCACGTACTGGACAGACCAGAAACACCTGCCGGACCTGCCTGAACCACCTGCTGAGCACACCGGAACAACTTGCTCGACTCGCTGGAGCCACCTGCTGGACACCCCAAAATCACCAGCCAGCTATGCCAGAACCACTTGCCGTACACTCCGGAATCACCTGCTGGTTACACCAGAGCCACTTGGTGGACAATCCAGAATCACCTGCCGGACATGCCAGAACCACCTGTCACACATGCCGGAACCACGTGCCTGACACGCCGGAACCACCTCGCGGACAGACCGGAACCACCTACCAGACATGCCAGAACCACCTGCCGGACACGCCAAAATCACCTGCGGGCTAGGCCAGAACCACTTGTAGGACTCTCCTGGAGCACCTGCCGGGCATGCGGGAACCACCTCTCAGACGTGCCAGAACCACGTGCGGCACATGACGGAACCCATTACCGGACAGACCGGAACCACCTGCCGGACACGCCAGAATCACCTGCCAAGAACACCGGAACCACCTGAACAGCTCGCCAGAAACACCTGCCGGACATGCCAAAATCACCTGCCGGCTACACCAGAACCTCTTGCCGGACACTCCGGAATCACCTGCCAGACATGATGCAACCAAATGTCAGACGTGCCAGAACCACGTGCCAGAGACACCGGATGCAACTGCCGAGCATGCCGGAACCTCCTGCTCAACTCGCTGTAACCACCTGCCGGGGACGCCAAAATCACCTGTCAGCTAGGCCAGAACCACGTGGCGGACTCTATGGAATCACCCGCCGGGCATGCCGGAACCAGCTCTCAGACGTGCCAGAAGCACGTGCCGGACACGCCGGAACCACCTACTAGAGAGACCGGAACCACCTGCCAGACCCGCCTGAACCACCTGCTGAGTACGCTGGAACAACCTGCTCTACTCGCTGGAGCCACCTGCTGGACACGCCAAAATCACCTGATGGCTACGCCAGCACCACTCGGCAGACAAGCCAGAATCACCTGCAGGGTATGCCGGAACCACCTCTCAGACGTGCCAGAACCCCTTGTCGGACACTCCGGAATCACCTGTCAGGCATGCCGGAACCACCTCTCGAACGTGCCAGAATGACGTGCCAGAGACACCGGATGCACCTGCCGAGCACGCCGGAACCTCCTCTTCGACTCGCCGGAACCACCAGCCAGAGACGCCAAAATCCCCTGCCAGGTAGGCCAGAATCACATGGCGGACGCTCCGGAATCTCCCGCCGGGAAGGTAGGAACCACCTCTCAAACATACTGGAAGCACGTGCCGGACATGCCGGCACCACGTACTGGACAGACCAGAAACACCTGCCGGACCTGCCTGAACCACCTGCTGAGCACACCGGAACAACTTGCTCGACTCGCTGGAGCCACCTGCTGGACACCCCAAAATCACCAGCCAGCTATGCCAGAACCACTTGCCGTACACTCCGGAATCACCTGCTGGTTACACCAGAGCCACTTGGTGGACAATCCAGAATCACCTGCCGGACATGCCAGAACCACCTGTCACACATGCCGGAACCACGTGCCTGACACGCCGGAACCACCTCGCGGACAGACCGGAACCACCTACCAGACATGCCGGAACCACCTGCCGGACACGCCAAAATCACCTGCGGGCTAGGCCAGAACCACTTGTAGGACTCTCCTGGAGCACCTGCCAGGCATGCGGGAACCACCTCTCAGACGTGCCAGAACCACGTGCGGCACATGACGGAACCCATTACCGGACAGACCGGAACCACCTGCCGGACACGCCAGAATCACCTGCCAAGAACACCGGAACCACCTGAACAGCTCGCCAGAAACACCTGCCGGACATGCCAAAATCACCTGCCGGCTACACCAGAACCTCTTGCCGGACACTCCGGAATCACCTGCCAGA
This sequence comes from Equus asinus, assembly GCF_041296235.1. Classification (NCBI taxonomy): domain Eukaryota; kingdom Metazoa; phylum Chordata; class Mammalia; order Perissodactyla; family Equidae; genus Equus; species Equus asinus. The sequence continues at coordinate 213,636 of NW_027225203.1, forward strand.
CATGATGCAACCAAATGTCAGACGTGCCAGAACCACGTGCCAGAGACACCGGATGCAACTGCCGAGCATGCCGGAACCTCCTGCTCAACTCGCTGTAACCACCTGCCGGGGACGCCAAAATCACCTGTCAGCTAGGCCAGAACCACGTGGCGGACTCTATGGAATCACCCGCCGGGCATGCCGGAACCAGCTCTCAGACGTGCCAGAAGCACGTGCCGGACACGCCGGAACCACCTACTAGAGAGACCGGAACCACCTGCCAGACCCGCCTGAACCACCTGCTGAGTACGCTGGAACAACCTGCTCTACTCGCTGGAGCCACCTGCTGGACACGCCAAAATCACCTGATGGCTACGCCAGCACCACTCGGCAGACAAGCCAGAATCACCTGCAGGGTATGCCGGAACCACCTCTCAGACGTGCCAGAACCCCTTGTCGGACACTCCGGAATCACCTGTCAGGCATGCCGGAACCACCTCTCGAACGTGCCAGAATGACGTGCCAGAGACACCGGATGCACCTGCCGAGCACGCCGGAACCTCCTCTTCGACTCGCCGGAACCACCAGCCAGAGACGCCAAAATCCCCTGCCAGGTAGGCCAGAATCACATGGCGGACGCTCCGGAATCTCCCGCCGGGAAGGTAGGAACCACCTCTCAAACATACTGGAAGCACGTGCCGGACATGCCGGCACCACGTACTGGACAGACCAGAAACACCTGCCGGACCTGCCTGAACCACCTGCTGAGCACACCGGAACAACTTGCTCGACTCGCTGGAGCCACCTGCTGGACACCCCAAAATCACCAGCCAGCTATGCCAGAACCACTTGCCGTACACTCCGGAATCACCTGCTGGTTACACCAGAGCCACTTGGTGGACAATCCAGAATCACCTGCCGGACATGCCAGAACCACCTGTCACACATGCCGGAACCACGTGCCTGACACGCCGGAACCACCTCGCGGACAGACCGGAACCACCTACCAGACATGCCGGAACCACCTGCCGGACACGCCAAAATCACCTGCGGGCTAGGCCAGAACCACTTGTAGGACTCTCCTGGAGCACCTGCCGGGCATGCGGGAACCACCTCTCAGACGTGCCAGAACCACGTGCGGCACATGACGGAACCCATTACCGGACAGACCGGAACCACCTGCCGGACACGCCAGAATCACCTGCCAAGAACACCGGAACCACCTGAACAGCTCGCCAGAAACACCTGCCGGACATGCCAAAATCACCTGCCGGCTACACCAGAACCTCTTGCCGGACACTCCGGAATCACCTGCCAGACATGATGCAACCAAATGTCAGACGTGCCAGAACCACGTGCCAGAGACACCGGATGCAACTGCCGAGCATGCCGGAACCTCCTGCTCAACTCGCTGTAACCACCTGCCGGGGACGCCAAAATCACCTGTCAGCTAGGCCAGAACCACGTGGCGGACTCTATGGAATCACCCGCCGGGCATGCCGGAACCAGCTCTCAGACGTGCCAGAAGCACGTGCCGGACACGCCGGAACCACCTACTAGAGAGACCGGAACCACCTGCCAGACCCGCCTGAACCACCTGCTGAGTACGCTGGAACAACCTGCTCTACTCGCTGGAGCCACCTGCTGGACACGCCAAAATCACCTGATGGCTACGCCAGCACCACTCGGCAGACAAGCCAGAATCACCTGCAGGGTATGCCGGAACCACCTCTCAGACGTGCCAGAACCCCTTGTCGGACACTCCGGAATCACCTGTCAGGCATGCCGGAACCACCTCTCGAACGTGCCAGAATGACGTGCCAGAGACACCGGATGCACCTGCCGAGCACGCCGGAACCTCCTCTTCGACTCGCCGGAACCACCAGCCAGAGACGCCAAAATCCCCTGCCAGGTAGGCCAGAATCACATGGCGGACGCTCCGGAATCTCCCGCCGGGAAGGTAGGAACCACCTCTCAAACATACTGGAAGCACGTGCCGGACATGCCGGCACCACGTACTGGACAGACCAGAAACACCTGCCGGACCTGCCTGAACCACCTGCTGAGCACACCGGAACAACTTGCTCGACTCGCTGGAGCCACCTGCTGGACACCCCAAAATCACCAGCCAGCTATGCCAGAACCACTTGCCGTACACTCCGGAATCACCTGCTGGTTACACCAGAGCCACTTGGTGGACAATCCAGAATCACCTGCCGGACATGCCAGAACCACCTGTCACACATGCCGGAACCACGTGCCTGACACGCCGGAACCACCTCGCGGACAGACCGGAACCACCTACCAGACATGCCGGAACCACCTGCCGGACACGCCAAAATCACCTGCGGGCTAGGCCAGAACCACTTGTAGGACTCTCCTGGAGCACCTGCCGGGCATGCGGGAACCACCTCTCAGACGTGCCAGAACCACGTGCGGCACATGACGGAACCCATTACCGGACAGACCGGAACCACCTGCCGGACACGCCAGAATCACCTGCCAAGAACACCGGAACCACCTGAACAGCTCGCCAGAAACACCTGCCGGACATGCCAAAATCACCTGCCGGCTACACCAGAACCTCTTGCCGGACACTCCGGAATCACCTGCCAGACATGATGCAACCAAATGTCAGACGTGCCAGAACCACGTGCCAGAGACACCGGATGCAACTGCCGAGCATGCCGGAACCTCCTGCTCAACTCGCTGTAACCACCTGCCGGGGACGCCAAAATCACCTGTCAGCTAGGCCAGAACCACGTGGCGGACTCTATGGAATCACCCGCCGGGCATGCCGGAACCAGCTCTCAGACGTGCCAGAAGCACGTGCCGGACACGCCGGAACCACCTACTAGAGAGACCGGAACCACCTGCCAGACCCGCCTGAACCACCTGCTGAGTACGCTGGAACAACCTGCTCTACTCGCTGGAGCCACCTGCTGGACACGCCAAAATCACCTGATGGCTACGCCAGCACCACTCGGCAGACAAGCCAGAATCACCTGCAGGGTATGCCGGAACCACCTCTCAGACGTGCCAGAACCCCTTGTCGGACACTCCGGAATCACCTGTCAGGCATGCCGGAACCACCTCTCGAACGTGCCAGAATGACGTGCCAGAGACACCGGATGCACCTGCCGAGCACGCCGGAACCTCCTCTTCGACTCGCCGGAACCACCAGCCAGAGACGCCAAAATCCCCTGCCAGGTAGGCCAGAATCACATGGCGGACGCTCCGGAATCTCCCGCCGGGAAGGTAGGAACCACCTCTCAAACATACTGGAAGCACGTGCCGGACATGCCGGCACCACGTACTGGACAGACCAGAAACACCTGCCGGACCTGCCTGAACCACCTGCTGAGCACACCGGAACAACTTGCTCGACTCGCTGGAGCCACCTGCTGGACACCCCAAAATCACCAGCCAGCTATGCCAGAACCACTTGCCGTACACTCCGGAATCACCTGCTGGTTACACCAGAGCCACTTGGTGGACAATCCAGAATCACCTGCCGGACATGCCAGAACCACCTGTCACACATGCCGGAACCACGTGCCTGACACGCCGGAACCACCTCGCGGACAGACCGGAACCACCTACCAGACATGCCGGAACCACCTGCCGGACACGCCAAAATCACCTGCGGGCTAGGCCAGAACCACTTGTAGGACTCTCCTGGAGCACCTGCCGGGCATGCGGGAACCACCTCTCAGACGTGCCAGAACCACGTGCGGCACATGACGGAACCCATTACCGGACAGACCGGAACCACCTGCCGGACACGCCAGAATCACCTGCCAAGAACACCGGAACCACCTGAACAGCTCGCCAGAAACACCTGCCGGACATGCCAAAATCACCTGCCGGCTACACCAGAACCTCTTGCCGGACACTCCGGAATCACCTGCCAGACATGATGCAACCAAATGTCAGACGTGCCAGAACCACGTGCCAGAGACACCGGATGCAACTGCCGAGCATGCCGGAACCTCCTGCTCAACTCGCTGTAACCACCTGCCGGGGACGCCAAAATCACCTGTCAGCTAGGCCAGAACCACGTGGCGGACTCTATGGAATCACCCGCCGGGCATGCCGGAACCAGCTCTCAGACGTGCCAGAAGCACGTGCCGGACACGCCGGAACCACCTACTAGAGAGACCGGAACCACCTGCCAGACCCGCCTGAACCACCTGCTGAGTACGCTGGAACAACCTGCTCTACTCGCTGGAGCCACCTGCTGGACACGCCAAAATCACCTGATGGCTACGCCAGCACCACTCGGCAGACAAGCCAGAATCACCTGCAGGGTATGCCGGAACCACCTCTCAGACGTGCCAGAACCCCTTGTCGGACACTCCGGAATCACCTGTCAGGCATGCCGGAACCACCTCTCGAACGTGCCAGAATGACGTGCCAGAGACACCGGATGCACCTGCCGAGCACGCCGGAACCTCCTCTTCGACTCGCCGGAACCACCAGCCAGAGACGCCAAAATCCCCTGCCAGGTAGGCCAGAATCACATGGCGGACGCTCCGGAATCTCCCGCCGGGAAGGTAGGAACCACCTCTCAAACATACTGGAAGCACGTGCCGGACATGCCGGCACCACGTACTGGACAGACCAGAAACACCTGCCGGACCTGCCTGAACCACCTGCTGAGCACACCGGAACAACTTGCTCGACTCGCTGGAGCCACCTGCTGGACACCCCAAAATCACCAGCCAGCTATGCCAGAACCACTTGCCGTACACTCCGGAATCACCTGCTGGTTACACCAGAGCCACTTGGTGGACAATCCAGAATCACCTGCCGGACATGCCAGAACCACCTGTCACACATGCCGGAACCACGTGCCTGACACGCCGGAACCACCTCGCGGACAGACCGGAACCACCTACCAGACATGCCTGAACCACCTGCCGAGCATGCCGGAACCACCTGCCGGACACGCCAAAATCACCTGCGGGCTAGGCCAGAACCACTTGTAGGACTCTCCTGGAGCACCTGCCGGGCATGCGGGAACCACCTCTCAGACGTGCCAGAACCACGTGCGGCACATGACGGAACCCATTACCGGACAGACCGGAACCACCTGCCGGACACGCCAGAATCACCTGCCAAGAACACCGGAACCACCTGAACAGCTCGCCAGAAACACCTGCCGGACATGCCAAAATCACCTGCCGGCTACACCAGAACCTCTTGCCGGACACTCCGGAATCACCTGCCAGACATGATGCAACCAAATGTCAGACGTGCCAGAACCACGTGCCAGAGACACCGGATGCAACTGCCGAGCATGCCGGAACCTCCTGCTCAACTCGCTGTAACCACCTGCCGGGGACGCCAAAATCACCTGTCAGCTAGGCCAGAACCACGTGGCGGACTCTATGGAATCACCCGCCGGGCATGCCGGAACCAGCTCTCAGACGTGCCAGAAGCACGTGCCGGACACGCCGGAACCACCTACTAGAGAGACCGGAACCACCTGCCAGACCCGCCTGAACCACCTGCTGAGTACGCTGGAACAACCTGCTCTACTCGCTGGAGCCACCTGCTGGACACGCCAAAATCACCTGATGGCTACGCCAGCACCACTCGGCAGACAAGCCAGAATCACCTGCAGGGTATGCCGGAACCACCTCTCAGACGTGCCAGAACCCCTTGTCGGACACTCCGGAATCACCTGTCAGGCATGCCGGAACCACCTCTCGAACGTGCCAGAATGACGTGCCAGAGACACCGGATGCACCTGCCGAGCACGCCGGAACCTCCTCTTCGACTCGCCGGAACCACCAGCCAGAGACGCCAAAATCCCCTGCCAGGTAGGCCAGAATCACATGGCGGACGCTCCGGAATCTCCCGCCGGGAAGGTAGGAACCACCTCTCAAACATACTGGAAGCACGTGCCGGACATGCCGGCACCACGTACTGGACAGACCAGAAACACCTGCCGGACCTGCCTGAACCACCTGCTGAGCACACCGGAACAACTTGCTCGACTCGCTGGAGCCACCTGCTGGACACCCCAAAATCACCAGCCAGCTATGCCAGAACCACTTGCCGTACACTCCGGAATCACCTGCTGGTTACACCAGAGCCACTTGGTGGACAATCCAGAATCACCTGCCGGACATGCCAGAACCACCTGTCACACATGCCGGAACCACGTGCCTGACACGCCGGAACCACCTCGCGGACAGACCGGAACCACCTACCAGACATGCCGGAACCACCTGCCGGACACGCCAAAATCACCTGCGGGCTAGGCCAGAACCACTTGTAGGACTCTCCTGGAGCACCTGCCGGGCATGCGGGAACCACCTCTCAGACGTGCCAGAACCACGTGCGGCACATGACGGAACCCATTACCGGACAGACCGGAACCACCTGCTGGACACGCCAGAATCACCTGCCAAGAACACCGGAACCACCTGAACAGCTCGCCAGAAACACCTGCCGGACATGCCAAAATCACCTGCCGGCTACACCAGAACCTCTTGCCGGACACTCCGGAATCACCTGCCAGACATGATGCAACCAAATGTCAGACGTGCCAGAACCACGTGCCAGAGACACCGGATGCAACTGCCGAGCATGCCGGAACCTCCTGCTCAACTCGCTGTAACCACCTGCCGGGGACGCCAAAATCACCTGTCAGCTAGGCCAGATCCACGTGGCGGACTCTATGGAATCACCCGCCGGGCATGCCGGAACCAGCTCTCAGACGTGCCAGAAGCACGTGCCGGACACGCCGGAACCACCTACTAGAGAGACCGGAACCACCTGCCAGACCCGCCTGAACCACCTGCTGAGTACGCTGGAACAACCTGCTCTACTCGCTGGAGCCACCTGCTGGACACGCCAAAATCACCTGATGGCTACGCCAGCACCACTCGGCAGACAAGCCAGAATCACCTGCAGGGTATGCCGGAACCACCTCTCAGACGTGCCAGAACCCCTTGTCGGACACTCCGGAATCACCTGTCAGGCATGCCGGAACCACCTCTCGAACGTGCCAGAATGACGTGCCAGAGACACCGGATGCACCTGCCGAGCACGCCGGAACCTCCTCTTCGACTCGCCGGAACCACCAGCCAGAGACGCCAAAATCCCCTGCCAGGTAGGCCAGAATCACATGGCGGACGCTCCGGAATCTCCCGCCGGGAAGGTAGGAACCACCTCTCAAACATACTGGAAGCACGTGCCGGACATGCCGGCACCACGTACTGGACAGACCAGAAACACCTGCCGGACCTGCCTGAACCACCTGCTGAGCACACCGGAACAACTTGCTCGACTCGCTGGAGCCACCTGCTGGACACCCCAAAATCACCAGCCAGCTATGCCAGAACCACTTGCCGTACACTCCGGAATCACCTGCTGGTTACACCAGAGCCACTTGGTGGACAATCCAGAATCACCTGCCGGACATGCCAGAACCACCTGTCACACATGCCGGAACCACGTGCCTGACACGCCGGAACCACCTCGCGGACAGACCGGAACCACCTACCAGACATGCCGGAACCACCTGCCGGACACGCCAAAATCACCTGCGGGCTAGGCCAGAACCACTTGTAGGACTCTCCTGGAGCACCTGCCGGGCATGCGGGAACCACCTCTCAGACGTGCCAGAACCACGTGCGGCACATGACGGAACCCATTACGGGACAGACCGGAACCACCTGCCGGACACGCCAGAATCACCTGCCAAGAACACCGGAACCACCTGAACAGCTCGCCAGAAACACCTGCCGGACATGCCAAAATCACCTGCCGGCTACACCAGAACCTCTTGCCGGACACTCCGGAATCACCTGCCAGACATGATGCAACCAAATGTCAGACGTGCCAGAACCACGTGCCAGAGACACCGGATGCAACTGCCGAGCATGCCGGAACCTCCTGCTCAACTCGCTGTAACCACCTGCCGGGGACGCCAAAATCACCTGTCAGCTAGGCCAGAACCACGTGGCGGACTCTATGGAATCACCCGCCGGGCATGCCGGAACCAGCTCTCAGACGTGCCAGAAGCACGTGCCGGACACGCCGGAACCACCTACTAGAGAGACCGGAACCACCTGCCAGACCCGCCTGAACCACCTGCTGAGTACGCTGGAACAACCTGCTCTACTCGCTGGAGCCACCTGCTGGACACGCCAAAATCACCTGATGGCTACGCCAGCACCACTCGGCAGACAAGCCAGAATCACCTGCAGGGTATGCCGGAACCACCTCTCAGACGTGCCAGAACCCCTTGTCGGACACTCCGGAATCACCTGTCAGGCATGCCGGAACCACCTCTCGAACGTGCCAGAATGACGTGCCAGAGACACCGGATGCACCTGCCGAGCACGCCGGAACCTCCTCTTCGACTCGCCGGAACCACCAGCCAGAGACGCCAAAATCCCCTGCCAGGTAGGCCAGAATCACATGGCGGACGCTCCGGAATCTCCCGCCGGGAAGGTAGGAACCACCTCTCAAACATACTGGAAGCACGTGCCGGACATGCCGGCACCACGTACTGGACAGACCAGAAACACCTGCCGGACCTGCCTGAACCACCTGCTGAGCACACCGGAACAACTTGCTCGACTCGCTGGAGCCACCTGCTGGACACCCCAAAATCACCAGCCAGCTATGCCAGAACCACTTGCCGTACACTCCGGAATCACCTGCTGGTTACACCAGAGCCACTTGGTGGACAATCCAGAATCACCTGCCGGACATGCCAGAACCACCTGTCACACATGCCGGAACCACGTGCCTGACACGCCGGAACCACCTCGCGGACAGACCGGAACCACCTACCAGACATGCCTGAACCACCTGCCGAGCATGCCGGAACCACCTGCCGGACACGCCAAAATCACCTGCGGGCTAGGCCAGAACCACTTGTAGGACTCTCCTGGAGCACCTGCCGGGCATGCGGGAACCACCTCTCAGACGTGCCAGAACCACGTGCGGCACATGACGGAACCCATTACCGGACAGACCGGAACCACCTGCCGGACACGCCAGAATCACCTGCCAAGAACACCGGAACCACCTGAACAGCTCGCCAGAAACACCTGCCGGACATGCCAAAATCACCTGCCGGCTACACCAGAACCTCTTGCCGGACACTCCGGAATCACCTGCCAGACATGATGCAACCAAATGTCAGACGTGCCAGAACCACGTGCCAGAGACACCGGATGCAACTGCCGAGCATGCCGGAACCTCCTGCTCAACTCGCTGTAACCACCTGCCGGGGACGCCAAAATCACCTGTCAGCTAGGCCAGAACCACGTGGCGGACTCTATGGAATCACCCGCCGGGCATGCTGGAACCAGCTCTCAGACGTGCCAGAAGCACGTGCCGGACACGCCGGAACCACCTACTAGAGAGACCGGAACCACCTGCCAGACCCGCCTGAACCACCTGCTGAGTACGCTGGAACAACCTGCTCTACTCGCTGGAGCCACCTGCTGGACACGCCAAAATCACCTGATGGCTACGCCAGCACCACTCGGCAGACAAGCCAGAATCACCTGCAGGGTATGCCGGAACCACCTCTCAGACGTGCCAGAACCCCTTGTCGGACACTCCGGAATCACCTGTCAGGCATGCCGGAACCACCTCTCGAACGTGCCAGAATGACGTGCCAGAGACACCGGATGCACCTGCCGAGCACGCCGGAACCTCCTCTTCGACTCGCCGGAACCACCAGCCAGAGACGCCAAAATCCCCTGCCAGGTAGGCCAGAATCACATGGCGGACGCTCCGGAATCTCCCGCCGGGAAGGTAGGAACCACCTCTCAAACATACTGGAAGCACGTGCCGGACATGCCGGCACCACGTACTGGACAGACCAGAAACACCTGCCGGACCTGCCTGAACCACCTGCTGAGCACACCGGAACAACTTGCTCGACTCGCTGGAGCCACCTGCTGGACACCCCAAAATCACCAGCCAGCTATGCCAGAACCACTTGCCGTACACTCCGGAATCACCTGCTGGTTACACCAGAGCCACTTGGTGGACAATCCAGAATCACCTGCCGGACATGCCAGAACCACCTGTCACACATGCCGGAACCACGTGCCTGACACGCCGGAACCACCTCGCGGACAGACCGGAACCACCTACCAGACATGCCGGAACCACCTGCCGGACACGCCAAAATCACCTGCGGGCTAGGCCAGAACCACTTGTAGGACTCTCCTGGAGCACCTGCCGGGCATGCGGGAACCACCTCTCAGACGTGCCAGAACCACGTGCGGCACATGACGGAACCCATTACCGGACAGACCGGAACCACCTGCTGGACACGCCAGAATCACCTGCCAAGAACACCGGAACCACCTGAACAGCTCGCCAGAAACACCTGCCGGACATGCCAAAATCACCTGCCGGCTACACCAGAACCTCTTGCCGGACACTCCGGAATCACCTGCCAGACATGATGCAACCAAATGTCAGACGTGCCAGAACCACGTGCCAGAGACACCGGATGCAACTGCCGAGCATGCCGGAACCTCCTGCTCAACTCGCTGTAACCACCTGCCGGGGACGCCAAAATCACCTGTCAGCTAGGCCAGATCCACGTGGCGGACTCTATGGAATCACCCGCCGGGCATGCCGGAACCAGCTCTCAGACGTGCCAGAAGCACGTGCCGGACACGCCGGAACCACCTACTAGAGAGACCGGAACCACCTGCCAGACCCGCCTGAACCACCTGCTGAGTACGCTGGAACAACCTGCTCTACTCGCTGGAGCCACCTGCTGGACACGCCAAAATCACCTGATGGCTACGCCAGCACCACTCGGCAGACAAGCCAGAATCACCTGCAGGGTATGCCGGAACCACCTCTCAGACGTGCCAGAACCCCTTGTCGGACACTCCGGAATCACCTGTCAGGCATGCCGGAACCACCTCTCGAACGTGCCAGAATGACGTGCCAGAGACACCGGATGCACCTGCCGAGCACGCCGGAACCTCCTCTTCGACTCGCCGGAACCACCAGCCAGAGACGCCAAAATCCCCTGCCAGGTAGGCCAGAATCACATGGCGGACGCTCCGGAATCTCCCGCCGGGAAGGTAGGAACCACCTCTCAAACATACTGGAAGCACGTGCCGGACATGCCGGCACCACGTACTGGACAGACCAGAAACACCTGCCGGACCTGCCTGAACCACCTGCTGAGCACACCGGAACAACTTGCTCGACTCGCTGGAGCCACCTGCTGGACACCCCAAAATCACCAGCCAGCTATGCCAGAACCACTTGCCGTACACTCCGGAATCACCTGCTGGTTACACCAGAGCCACTTGGTGGACAATCCAGAATCACCTGCCGGACATGCCAGAACCACCTGTCACACATGCCGGAACCACGTGCCTGACACGCCGGAACCACCTCGCGGACAGACCGGAACCACCTACCAGACATGCCGGAACCACCTGCCGGACACGCCAAAATCACCTGCGGGCTAGGCCAGAACCACTTGTAGGACTCTCCTGGAGCACCTGCCGGGCATGCGGGAACCACCTCTCAGACGTGCCAGAACCACGTGCGGCACATGACGGAACCCATTACGGGACAGACCGGAACCACCTGCTGGACACGCCAGAATCACCTGCCAAGAACACCGGAACCACCTGAACAGCTCGCCAGAAACACCTGCCGGACATGCCAAAATCACCTGCCGGCTACACCAGAACCTCTTGCCGGACACTCCGGAATCACCTGCCAGACATGATGCAACCAAATGTCAGACGTGCCAGAACCACGTGCCAGAGACACCGGATGCAACTGCCGAGCATGCCGGAACCTCCTGCTCAACTCGCTGTAACCACCTGCCGGGGACGCCAAAATCACCTGTCAGCTAGGCCAGAACCACGTGGCGGACTCTATGGAATCACCCGCCGGGCATGCCGGAACCAGCTCTCAGACGTGCCAGAAGCACGTGCCGGACACGCCGGAACCACCTACTAGAGAGACCGGAACCACCTGCCAGACCCGCCTGAACCACCTGCTGAGTACGCTGGAACAACCTGCTCTACTCGCTGGAGCCACCTGCTGGACACGCCAAAATCACCTGATGGCTACGCCAGCACCACTCGGCAGACAAGCCAGAATCACCTGCAGGGTATGCCGGAACCACCTCTCAGACGTGCCAGAACCCCTTGTCGGACACTCCGGAATCACCTGTCAGGCATGCCGGAACCACCTCTCGAACGTGCCAGAATGACGTGCCAGAGACACCGGATGCACCTGCCGAGCACGCCGGAACCTCCTCTTCGACTCGCCGGAACCACCAGCCAGAGACGCCAAAATCCCCTGCCAGGTAGGCCAGAATCACATGGCGGACGCTCCGGAATCTCCCGCCGGGAAGGTAGGAACCACCTCTCAAACATACTGGAAGCACGTGCCGGACATGCCGGCACCACGTACTGGACAGACCAGAAACACCTGCCGGACCTGCCTGAACCACCTGCTGAGCACACCGGAACAACTTGCTCGACTCGCTGGAGCCACCTGCTGGACACCCCAAAATCACCAGCCAGCTATGCCAGAACCACTTGCCGTACACTCCGGAATCACCTGCTGGTTACACCAGAGCCACTTGGTGGACAATCCAGAATCACCTGCCGGACATGCCAGAACCACCTGTCACACATGCCGGAACCACGTGCCTGACACGCCGGAACCACCTCGCGGACAGACCGGAACCACCTACCAGACATGCCTGAACCACCTGCCGAGCATGCCGGAACCACCTGCCGGACACGCCAAAATCACCTGCGGGCTAGGCCAGAACCACTTGTAGGACTCTCCTGGAGCACCTGCCGGGCATGCGGGAACCACCTCTCAGACGTGCCAGAACCACGTGCGGCACATGACGGAACCCATTACCGGACAGACCGGAACCACCTGCTGGACACGCCAGAATCACCTGCCAAGAACACCGGAACCACCTGAACAGCTCGCCAGAAACACCTGCCGGACATGCCAAAATCACCTGCCGGCTACACCAGAACCTCTTGCCGGACACTCCGGAATCACCTGCCAGACATGATGCAACCAAATGTCAGACGTGCCAGAACCACGTGCCAGAGACACCGGATGCAACTGCCGAGCATGCCGGAACCTCCTGCTCAACTCGCTGTAACCACCTGCCGGGGACGCCAAAATCACCTGTCAGCTAGGCCAGAACCACGTGGCGGACTCTATGGAATCACCCGCCGGGCATGCCGGAACCAGCTCTCAGACGTGCCAGAAGCACGTGCCGGACACGCCGGAACCACCTACTAGAGAGACCGGAACCACCTGCCAGACCCGCCTGAACCACCTGCTGAGTACGCTGGAACAACCTGCTCTACTCGCTGGAGCCACCTGCTGGACACGCCAAAATCACCTGATGGCTACGCCAGCACCACTCGGCAGACAAGCCAGAATCACCTGCAGGGTATGCCGGAACCACCTCTCAGACGTGCCAGAACCCCTTGTCGGACACTCCGGAATCACCTGTCAGGCATGCCGGAACCACCTCTCGAACGTGCCAGAATGACGTGCCAGAGACACCGGATGCACCTGCCGAGCACGCCGGAACCTCCTCTTCGACTCGCCGGAACCACCAGCCAGAGACGCCAAAATCCCCTGCCAGGTAGGCCAGAATCACATGGCGGACGCTCCGGAATCTCCCGCCGGGAAGGTAGGAACCACCTCTCAAACATACTGGAAGCACGTGCCGGACATGCCGGCACCACGTACTGGACAGACCAGAAACACCTGCCGGACCTGCCTGAACCACCTGCTGAGCACACCGGAACAACTTGCTCGACTCGCTGGAGCCACCTGCTGGACACCCCAAAATCACCAGCCAGCTATGCCAGAACCACTTGCCGTACACTCCGGAATCACCTGCTGGTTACACCAGAGCCACTTGGTGGACAATCCAGAATCACCTGCCGGACATGCCAGAACCACCTGTCACACATGCCGGAACCACGTGCCTGACACGCCGGAACCACCTCGCGGACAGACCGGAACCACCTACCAGACATGCCGGAACCACCTGCCGGACACGCCAAAATCACCTGCGGGCTAGGCCAGAACCACTTGTAGGACTCTCCTGGAGCACCTGCCGGGCATGCGGGAACCACCTCTCAGACGTGCCAGAACCACGTGCGGCACATGACGGAACCCATTACCGGACAGACCGGAACCACCTGCTGGACACGCCAGAATCACCTGCCAAGAACACCGGAACCACCTGAACAGCTCGCCAGAAACACCTGCCGGACATGCCAAAATCACCTGCCGGCTACACCAGAACCTCTTGCCGGACACTCCGGAATCACCTGCCAGACATGATGCAACCAAATGTCAGACGTGCCAGAACCACGTGCCAGAGACACCGGATGCAACTGCCGAGCATGCCGGAACCTCCTGCTCAACTCGCTGTAACCACCTGCCGGGGACGCCAAAATCACCTGTCAGCTAGGCCAGAACCACGTGGCGGACTCTATGGAATCACCCGCCGGGCATGCCGGAACCAGCTCTCAGACGTGCCAGAAGCACGTGCCGGACACGCCGGAACCACCTACTAGAGAGACCGGAACCACCTGCCAGACCCGCCTGAACCACCTGCTGAGTACACTGGAACAACCTGCTCTACTCGCTGGAGCCACCTGCTGGACACGCCAAAATCACCTGATGGCTACGCCAGCACCACTCGGCAGACAAGCCAGAATCACCTGCAGGGTATGCCGGAACCACCTCTCAGACGTGCCAGAACCCCTTGTCGGACACTCCGGAATCACCTGTCAGGCATGCCGGAACCACCTCTCGAACGTGCCAGAATGACGTGCCAGAGACACCGGATGCACCTGCCGAGCACGCCGGAACCTCCTCTTCGACTCGCCGGAACCACCAGCCAGAGACGCCAAAATCCCCTGCCAGGTAGGCCAGAATCACATGGCGGACGCTCCGGAATCTCCCGCCGGGAAGGTAGGAACCACCTCTCAAACATACTGGAAGCACGTGCCGGACATGCCGGCACCACGTACTGGACAGACCAGAAACACCTGCCGGACCTGCCTGAACCACCTGCTGAGCACACCGGAACAACTTGCTCGACTCGCTGGAGCCACCTGCTGGACACCCCAAAATCACCAGCCAGCTATGCCAGAACCACTTGCCGTACACTCCGGAATCACCTGCTGGTTACACCAGAGCCACTTGGTGGACAATCCAGAATCACCTGCCGGACATGCCAGAACCACCTGTCACACATGCCGGAACCACGTGCCTGACACGCCGGAACCACCTCGCGGACAGACCGGAACCACCTACCAGACATGCCTGAACCACCTGCCGAGCATGCCGGAACCACCTGCCGGACACGCCAAAATCACCTGCGGGCTAGGCCAGAACCACTTGTAGGACTCTCCTGGAGCACCTGCCGGGCATGCGGGAACCACCTCTCAGACGTGCCAGAACCACGTGCGGCACATGACGGAACCCATTACGGGACAGACCGGAACCACCTGCCGGACACGCCAGAATCACCTGCCAAGAACACCGGAACCACCTGAACAGCTCGCCAGAAACACCTGCCGGACATGCCAAAATCACCTGCCGGCTACACCAGAACCTCTTGCCGGACACTCCGGAATCACCTGCCAGACATGATGCAACCAAATGTCAGACGTGCCAGAACCACGTGCCAGAGACACCGGATGCAACTGCCGAGCATGCCGGAACCTCCTGCTCAACTCGCTGTAACCACCTGCCGGGGACGCCAAAATCACCTGTCAGCTAGGCCAGAACCACGTGGCGGACTCTATGGAATCACCCGCCGGGCATGCCGGAACCAGCTCTCAGACGTGCCAGAAGCACGTGCCGGACACGCCGGAACCACCTACTAGAGAGACCGGAACCACCTGCCAGACCCGCCTGAACCACCTGCTGAGTACGCTGGAACAACCTGCTCTACTCGCTGGAGCCACCTGCTGGACACGCCAAAATCACCTGATGGCTACGCCAGCACCACTCGGCAGACAAGCCAGAATCACCTGCAGGGTATGCCGGAACCACCTCTCAGACGTGCCAGAACCCCTTGTCGGACACTCCGGAATCACCTGTCAGGCATGCCGGAACCACCTCTCGAACGTGCCAGAATGACGTGCCAGAGACACCGGATGCACCTGCCGAGCACGCCGGAACCTCCTCTTCGACTCGCCGGAACCACCAGCCAGAGACGCCAAAATCCCCTGCCAGGTAGGCCAGAATCACATGGCGGACGCTCCGGAATCTCCCGCCGGGAAGGTAGGAACCACCTCTCAAACATACTGGAAGCACGTGCCGGACATGCCGGCACCACGTACTGGACAGACCAGAAACACCTGCCGGACCTGCCTGAACCACCTGCTGAGCACACCGGAACAACTTGCTCGACTCGCTGGAGCCACCTGCTGGACACCCCAAAATCACCAGCCAGCTATGCCAGAACCACTTGCTGTACACTCCGGAATCACCTGCTGGTTACACCAGAGCCACTTGGTGGACAATCCAGAATCACCTGCCGGACATGCCAGAACCACCTGTCACACATGCCGGAACCACGTGCCTGACACGCCGGAACCACCTCGCGGACAGACCGGAACCACCTACCAGACATGCCTGAACCACCTGCCGAGCATGCCGGAACCACCTGCCGGACACGCCAAAATCACCTGCGGGCTAGGCCAGAACCACTTGTAGGACTCTCCTGGAGCACCTGCCGGGCATGCGGGAACCACCTCTCAGACGTGCCAGAACCACGTGCGGCACATGACGGAACCCATTACCGGACAGACCGGAACCACCTGCCGGACACGCCAGAATCACCTGCCAAGAACACCAGAACCACCTGAACAGCTCGCCAGAAACACCTGCCGGACATGCCAAAATCACCTGCCGGCTACACCAGAACCTCTTGCCGGACACTCCGGAATCACCTGCCAGACATGATGCAACCAAATGTCAGACGTGCCAGAACCACGTGCCAGAGACACCGGATGCAACTGCCGAGCATGCCGGAACCTCCTGCTCAACTCGCTGTAACCACCTGCCGGGGACGCCAAAATCACCTGTCAGCTAGGCCAGAACCACGTGGCGGACTCTATGGAATCACCCGCCGGGCATGCCGGAACCAGCTCTCAGACGTGCCAGAAGCACGTGCCGGACACGCCGGAACCACCTACTAGAGAGACCGGAACCACCTGCCAGACCCGCCTGAACCACCTGCTGAGTACGCTGGAACAACCTGCTCTACTCGCTGGAGCCACCTGCTGGACACGCCAAAATCACCTGATGGCTACGCCAGCACCACTCGGCAGACAAGCCAGAATCACCTGCAGGGTATGCCGGAACCACCTCTCAGACGTGCCAGAACCCCTTGTCGGACACTCCGGAATCACCTGTCAGGCATGCCGGAACCACCTCTCGAACGTGCCAGAATGACGTGCCAGAGACACCGGATGCACCTGCCGAGCACGCCGGAACCTCCTCTTCGACTCGCCGGAACCACCAGCCAGAGACGCCAAAATCCCCTGCCAGGTAGGCCAGAATCACATGGCGGACGCTCCGGAATCTCCCGCCGGGAAGGTAGGAACCACCTCTCAAACATACTGGAAGCACGTGCCGGACATGCCGGCACCACGTACTGGACAGACCAGAAACACCTGCCGGACCTGCCTGAACCACCTGCTGAGCACACCGGAACAACTTGCTCGACTCGCTGGAGCCACCTGCTGGACACCCCAAAATCACCAGCCAGCTATGCCAGAACCACTTGCCGTACACTCCGGAATCACCTGCTGGTTACACCAGAGCCACTTGGTGGACAATCCAGAATCACCTGCCGGACATGCCAGAACCACCTGTCACACATGCCGGAACCACGTGCCTGACACGCCGGAACCACCTCGCGGACAGACCGGAACCACCTACCAGACATGCCTGAACCACCTGCCGAGCATGCCGGAACCACCTGCCGGACACGCCAAAATCACCTGCGGGCTAGGCCAGAACCACTTGTAGGACTCTCCTGGAGCACCTGCCGGGCATGCGGGAACCACCTCTCAGACGTGCCAGAACCACGCGCGGCACATGACGGAACCCATTACCGGACAGACCGGAACCACCTGCCGGACACGCCAGAATCACCTGCCAAGAACACCGGAACCACCTGAACAGCTCGCCAGAAACACCTGCCGGACATGCCAAAATCACCTGCCGGCTACACCAGAACCTCTTGCCGGACACTCCGGAATCACCTGCCAGACATGATGCAACCAAATGTCAGACGTGCCAGAACCACGTGCCAGAGACACCGGATGCAACTGCCGAGCATGCCGGAACCTCCTGCTCAACTCGCTGTAACCACCTGCCGGGGACGCCAAAATCACCTGTCAGCTAGGCCAGAACCACGTGGCGGACTCTATGGAATCACCCGCCGGGCATGCCGGAACCAGCTCTCAGACGTGCCAGAAGCACGTGCCGGACACGCCGGAACCACCTACTAGAGAGACCGGAACCACCTGCCAGACCCGCCTGAACCACCTGCTGAGTACGCTGGAACAACCTGCTCTACTCGCTGGAGCCACCTGCTGGACTCGCCAAAATCACCTGATGGCTACGCCAGCACCACTCGGCAGACAAGCCAGAATCACCTGCAGGGTATGCCGGAACCACCTCTCAGACGTGCCAGAACCCCTTGTCGGACACTCCGGAATCACCTGTCAGGCATGCCGGAACCACCTCTCGAACGTGCCAGAATGACGTGCCAGAGACACCGGATGCACCTGCCGAGCACGCCGGAACCTCCTCTTCGACTCGCCGGAACCACCAGCCAGAGACGCCAAAATCCCCTGCCAGGTAGGCCAGAATCACATGGCGGACGCTCCGGAATCTCCCGCCAGGAAGGTAGGAACCACCTCTCAAACATACTGGAAGCACGTGCCGGACATGCCGGCACCACGTACTGGACAGACCAGAAACACCTGCCGGACCTGCCTGAACCACCTGCTGAGCACACCGGAACAACTTGCTCGACTCGCTGGAGCCACCTGCTGGACACCCCAAAATCACCAGCCAGCTATGCCAGAACCACTTGCCGTACACTCCGGAATCACCTGCTGGTTACACCAGAGCCACTTGGTGGACAATCCAGAATCACCTGCCGGACATGCCAGAACCACCTGTCACACATGCCGGAACCACGTGCCTGACACGCCGGAACCACCTCGCGGACAGACCGGAACCACCTACCAGACATGCCTGAACCACCTGCCGAGCATGCCGGAACCACCTGCCGGACACGCCAAAATCACCTGCGGGCTAGGCCAGAACCACTTGTAGGACTCTCCTGGAGCACCTGCCGGGCATGCGGGAACCACCTCTCAGACGTGCCAGAACCACGTGCGGCACATGACGGAACCCATTACCGGACAGACCGGAACCACCTGCTGGACACGCCAGAATCACCTGCCAAGAACACCAGAACCACCTGAACAGCTCGCCAGAAACACCTGCCGGACATGCCAAAATCACCTGCCGGCTACACCAGAACCTCTTGCCGGACACTCCGGAATCACCTGCCAGACATGATGCAACCAAATGTCAGACGTGCCAGAACCACGTGCCAGAGACACCGGATGCAACTGCCGAGCATGCCGGAACCTCCTGCTCAACTCGCTGTAACCACCTGCCGGGGACGCCAAAATCACCTGTCAGCTAGGCCAGAACCACGTGGCGGACTCTATGGAATCACCCGCCGGGCATGCCGGAACCAGCTCTCAGACGTGCCAGAAGCACGTGCCGGACACGCCGGAACCACCTACTAGAGAGACCGGAACCACCTGCCAGACCCGCCTGAACCACCTGCTGAGTACGCTGGAACAACCTGCTCTACTCGCTGGAGCCACCTGCTGGACACGCCAAAATCACCTGATGGCTACGCCAGCACCACTCGGCAGACAAGCCAGAATCACCTGCAGGGTATGCTGGAACCACCTCTCAGACGTGCCAGAACCCCTTGTCGGACACTCCGGAATCACCTGTCAGGCATGCCGGAACCACCTCTCGAACGTGCCAGAATGACGTGCCAGAGACACCGGATGCACCTGCCGAGCACGCCGGAACCTCCTCTTCGACTCGCCGGAACCACCAGCCAGAGACGCCAAAATCCCCTGCCAGGTAGGCCAGAATCACATGGCGGACGCTCCGGAATCTCCCGCCGGGAAGGTAGGAACCACCTCTCAAACATACTGGAAGCACGTGCCGGACATGCCGGCACCACATACTGGACAGACCAGAAACACCTGCCGGACCTGCCTGAACCACCTGCTGAGCACACCGGAACAACTTGCTCGACTCGCTGGAGCCACCTGCTGGACACCCCAAAATCACCAGCCAGCTATGCCAGAACCACTTGCCGTACACTCCGGAATCACCTGCTGGTTACACCAGAGCCACTTGGTGGACAATCCAGAATCACCTGCCGGACATGCCAGAACCACCTGTCACACATGCCGGAACCACGTGCCTGACACGCCGGAACCACCTCGCGGACAGACCGGAACCACCTACCAGACATGCCTGAACCACCTGCCGAGCATGCCGGAACCACCTGCCGGACACGCCAAAATCACCTGCGGGCTAGGCCAGAACCACTTGTAGGACTCTCCTGGAGCACCTGCCGGGCATGCGGGAACCACCTCTCAGACGTGCCAGAACCACGTGCGGCACATGACGGAACCCATTACCGGACAGACCGGAACCACCTGCTGGACACGCCAGAATCACCTGCCAAGAACACCGGAACCACCTGAACAGCTCGCCAGAAACACCTGCCGGACATGCCAAAATCACCTGCCGGCTACACCAGAACCTCTTGCCGGACACTCCGGAATCACCTGCCAGACATGATGCAACCAAATGTCAGACGTGCCAGAACCACGTGCCAGAGACACCGGATGCAACTGCCGAGCATGCCGGAACCTCCTGCTCAACTCGCTGTAACCACCTGCCGGGGACGCCAAAATCACCTGTCAGCTAGGCCAGAACCACGTGGCGGACTCTATGGAATCACCCGCCGGGCATGCCGGAACCAGCTCTCAGACGTGCCAGAAGCACGTGCCGGACACGCCGGAACCACCTACTAGAGAGACCGGAACCACCTGCCAGACCCGCCTGAACCACCTGCTGAGTACGCTGGAACAACCTGCTCTACTCGCTGGAGCCACCTGCTGGACACGCCAAAATCACCTGATGGCTACGCCAGCACCACTCGGCAGACAAGCCAGAATCACCTGCAGGGTATGCCGGAACCACCTCTCAGACGTGCCAGAACCCCTTGTCGGACACTCCGGAATCACCTGTCAGGCATGCCGGAACCACCTCTCGAACGTGCCAGAATGACGTGCCAGAGACACCGGATGCACCTGCCGAGCACGCCGGAACCTCCTCTTCGACTCGCCGGAACCACCAGCCAGAGACGCCAAAATCCCCTGCCAGGTAGGCCAGAATCACATGGCGGACGCTCCGGAATCTCCCGCCGGGAAGGTAGGAACCACCTCTCAAACATACTGGAAGCACGTGCCGGACATGCCGGCACCACGTACTGGACAGACCAGAAACACCTGCCGGACCTGCCTGAACCACCTGCTGAGCACACCGGAACAACTTGCTCGACTCGCTGGAGCCACCTGCTGGACACCCCAAAATCACCAGCCAGCTATGCCAGAACCACTTGCCGTACACTCCGGAATCACCTGCTGGTTACACCAGAGCCACTTGGTGGACAATCCAGAATCACCTGCCGGACATGCCAGAACCACCTGTCACACATGCCGGAACCACGTGCCTGACACGCCGGAACCACCTCGCGGACAGACCGGAACCACCTACCAGACATGCCGGAACCACCTGCCGGACACGCCAAAATCACCTGCGGGCTAGGCCAGAACCACTTGTAGGACTCTCCTGGAGCACCTGCCGGGCATGCGGGAACCACCTCTCAGACGTGCCAGAACCACGCGCGGCACATGACGGAACCCATTACCGGACAGACCGGAACCACCTGC
This sequence comes from Equus asinus, assembly GCF_041296235.1. Taxonomy (NCBI): domain Eukaryota; kingdom Metazoa; phylum Chordata; class Mammalia; order Perissodactyla; family Equidae; genus Equus; species Equus asinus. The sequence goes on from NW_027225203.1 coordinate 235,742, forward strand.
CGGACACGCCAGAATCACCTGCCAAGAACACCGGAACCACCTGAACAGCTCGCCAGAAACACCTGCCGGACATGCCAAAATCACCTGCCGGCTACACCAGAACCTCTTGCCGGACACTCCGGAATCACCTGCCAGACATGATGCAACCAAATGTCAGACGTGCCAGAACCACGTGCCAGAGACACCGGATGCAACTGCCGAGCATGCCGGAACCTCCTGCTCAACTCGCTGTAACCACCTGCCGGGGACGCCAAAATCACCTGTCAGCTAGGCCAGAACCACGTGGCGGACTCTATGGAATCACCCGCCGGGCATGCCGGAACCAGCTCTCAGACGTGCCAGAAGCACGTGCCGGACACGCCGGAACCACCTACTAGAGAGACCGGAACCACCTGCCAGACCCGCCTGAACCACCTGCTGAGTACGCTGGAACAACCTGCTCTACTCGCTGGAGCCACCTGCTGGACACGCCAAAATCACCTGATGGCTACGCCAGCACCACTCGGCAGACAAGCCAGAATCACCTGCAGGGTATGCCGGAACCACCTCTCAGACGTGCCAGAACCCCTTGTCGGACACTCCGGAATCACCTGTCAGGCATGCCGGAACCACCTCTCGAACGTGCCAGAATGACGTGCCAGAGACACCGGATGCACCTGCCGAGCACGCCGGAACCTCCTCTTCGACTCGCCGGAACCACCAGCCAGAGACGCCAAAATCCCCTGCCAGGTAGGCCAGAATCACATGGCGGACGCTCCGGAATCTCCCGCCGGGAAGGTAGGAACCACCTCTCAAACATACTGGAAGCACGTGCCGGACATGCCGGCACCACGTACTGGACAGACCAGAAACACCTGCCGGACCTGCCTGAACCACCTGCTGAGCACACCGGAACAACTTGCTCGACTCGCTGGAGCCACCTGCTGGACACCCCAAAATCACCAGCCAGCTATGCCAGAACCACTTGCCGTACACTCCGGAATCACCTGCTGGTTACACCAGAGCCACTTGGTGGACAATCCAGAATCACCTGCCGGACATGCCAGAACCACCTGTCACACATGCCGGAACCACGTGCCTGACACGCCGGAACCACCTCGCGGACAGACCGGAACCACCTACCAGACATGCCTGAACCACCTGCCGGACACGCCAAAATCACCTGCGGGCTAGGCCAGAACCACTTGTAGGACTCTCCTGGAGCACCTGCCGGGCATGCGGGAACCACCTCTCAGACGTGCCAGAACCACGTGCGGCACATGACGGAACCCATTACCGGACAGACCGGAACCACCTGCCGGACACGCCAGAATCACCTGCCAAGAACACCGGAACCACCTGAACAGCTCGCCAGAAACACCTGCCGGACATGCCAAAATCACCTGCCGGCTACACCAGAACCTCTTGCCGGACACTCCGGAATCACCTGCCAGACATGATGCAACCAAATGTCAGACGTGCCAGAACCACGTGCCAGAGACACCGGATGCAACTGCCGAGCATGCCGGAACCTCCTGCTCAACTCGCTGTAACCACCTGCCGGGGACGCCAAAATCACCTGTCAGCTAGGCCAGAACCACGTGGCGGACTCTATGGAATCACCCGCCGGGCATGCCGGAACCAGCTCTCAGACGTGCCAGAAGCACGTGCCGGACACGCCGGAACCACCTACTAGAGAGACCGGAACCACCTGCCAGACCCGCCTGAACCACCTGCTGAGTACGCTGGAACAACCTGCTCTACTCGCTGGAGCCACCTGCTGGACACGCCAAAATCACCTGATGGCTACGCCAGCACCACTCGGCAGACAAGCCAGAATCACCTGCAGGGTATGCCGGAACCACCTCTCAGACGTGCCAGAACCCCTTGTCGGACACTCCGGAATCACCTGTCAGGCATGCCGGAACCACCTCTCGAACGTGCCAGAATGACGTGCCAGAGACACCGGATGCACCTGCCGAGCACGCCGGAACCTCCTCTTCGACTCGCCGGAACCACCAGCCAGAGACGCCAAAATCCCCTGCCAGGTAGGCCAGAATCACATGGCGGACGCTCCGGAATCTCCCGCCGGGAAGGTAGGAACCACCTCTCAAACATACTGGAAGCACGTGCCGGACATGCCGGCACCACGTACTGGACAGACCAGAAACACCTGCCGGACCTGCCTGAACCACCTGCTGAGCACACCGGAACAACTTGCTCGACTCGCTGGAGCCACCTGCTGGACACCCCAAAATCACCAGCCAGCTATGCCAGAACCACTTGCCGTACACTCCGGAATCACCTGCTGGTTACACCAGAGCCACTTGGTGGACAATCCAGAATCACCTGCCGGACATGCCAGAACCACCTGTCACACATGCCGGAACCACGTGCCTGACACGCCGGAACCACCTCGCGGACAGACCGGAACCACCTACCAGACATGCCGGAACCACCTGCCGGACACGCCAAAATCACCTGCGGGCTAGGCCAGAACCACTTGTAGGACTCTCCTGGAGCACCTGCCGGGCATGCGGGAACCACCTCTCAGACGTGCCAGAACCACGTGCGGCACATGACGGAACCCATTACCGGACAGACCGGAACCACCTGCTGGACACGCCAGAATCACCTGCCAAGAACACCGGAACCACCTGAACAGCTCGCCAGAAACACCTGCCGGACATGCCAAAATCACCTGCCGGCTACACCAGAACCTCTTGCCGGACACTCCGGAATCACCTGCCAGACATGATGCAACCAAATGTCAGACGTGCCAGAACCACGTGCCAGAGACACCGGATGCAACTGCCGAGCATGCCGGAACCTCCTGCTCAACTCGCTGTAACCACCTGCCGGGGACGCCAAAATCACCTGTCAGCTAGGCCAGAACCACGTGGCGGACTCTATGGAATCACCCGCTGGGCATGCCGGAACCAGCTCTCAGACGTGCCAGAAGCACGTGCCGGACACGCCGGAACCACCTACTAGAGAGACCGGAACCACCTGCCAGACCCGCCTGAACCACCTGCTGAGTACGCTGGAACAACCTGCTCTACTCGCTGGAGCCACCTGCTGGACACGCCAAAATCACCTGATGGCTACGCCAGCACCACTCGGCAGACAAGCCAGAATCACCTGCAGGGTATGCCGGAACCACCTCTCAGACGTGCCAGAACCCCTTGTCGGACACTCCGGAATCACCTGTCAGGCATGCCGGAACCACCTCTCGAACGTGCCAGAATGACGTGCCAGAGACACCGGATGCACCTGCCGAGCACGCCGGAACCTCCTCTTCGACTCGCCGGAACCACCAGCCAGAGACGCCAAAATCCCCTGCCAGGTAGGCCAGAATCACATGGCGGACGCTCCGGAATCTCCCGCCGGGAAGGTAGGAACCACCTCTCAAACATACTGGAAGCACGTGCCGGACATGCCGGCACCACGTACTGGACAGACCAGAAACACCTGCCGGACCTGCCTGAACCACCTGCTGAGCACACCGGAACAACTTGCTCGACTCGCTGGAGCCACCTGCTGGACACCCCAAAATCACCAGCCAGCTATGCCAGAACCACTTGCCGTACACTCCGGAATCACCTGCTGGTTACACCAGAGCCACTTGGTGGACAATCCAGAATCACCTGCCGGACATGCCAGAACCACCTGTCACACATGCCGGAACCACGTGCCTGACACGCCGGAACCACCTCGCGGACAGACCGGAACCACCTACCAGACATGCCGGAACCACCTGCCGGACACGCCAAAATCACCTGCGGGCTAGGCCAGAACCACTTGTAGGACTCTCCTGGAGCACCTGCCGGGCATGCGGGAACCACCTCTCAGACGTGCCAGAACCACGTGCGGCACATGACGGAACCCATTACCGGACAGACCGGAACCACCTGCTGGACACGCCAGAATCACCTGCCAAGAACACCGGAACCACCTGAACAGCTCGCCAGAAACACCTGCCGGACATGCCAAAATCACCTGCCGGCTACACCAGAACCTCTTGCCGGACACTCCGGAATCACCTGCCAGACATGATGCAACCAAATGTCAGACGTGCCAGAACCACGTGCCAGAGACACCGGATGCAACTGCCGAGCATGCCGGAACCTCCTGCTCAACTCGCTGTAACCACCTGCCGGGGACGCCAAAATCACCTGTCAGCTAGGCCAGAACCACGTGGCGGACTCTATGGAATCACCCGCCGGGCATGCCGGAACCAGCTCTCAGACGTGCCAGAAGCACGTGCCGGACACGCCGGAACCACCTACTAGAGAGACCGGAACCACCTGCCAGACCCGCCTGAACCACCTGCTGAGTACGCTGGAACAACCTGCTCTACTCGCTGGAGCCACCTGCTGGACACGCCAAAATCACCTGATGGCTACGCCAGCACCACTCGGCAGACAAGCCAGAATCACCTGCAGGGTATGCCGGAACCACCTCTCAGACGTGCCAGAACCCCTTGTCGGACACTCCGGAATCACCTGTCAGGCATGCCGGAACCACCTCTCGAACGTGCCAGAATGACGTGCCAGAGACACCGGATGCACCTGCCGAGCACGCCGGAACCTCCTCTTCGACTCGCCGGAACCACCAGCCAGAGACGCCAAAATCCCCTGCCAGGTAGGCCAGAATCACATGGCGGACGCTCCGGAATCTCCCGCCGGGAAGGTAGGAACCACCTCTCAAACATACTGGAAGCACGTGCCGGACATGCCGGCACCACGTACTGGACAGACCAGAAACACCTGCCGGACCTGCCTGAACCACCTGCTGAGCACACCGGAACAACTTGCTCGACTCGCTGGAGCCACCTGCTGGACACCCCAAAATCACCAGCCAGCTATGCCAGAACCACTTGCCGTACACTCCGGAATCACCTGCTGGTTACACCAGAGCCACTTGGTGGACAATCCAGAATCACCTGCCGGACATGCCAGAACCACCTGTCACACATGCCGGAACCACGTGCCTGACACGCCGGAACCACCTCGCGGACAGACCGGAACCACCTACCAGACATGCCTGAACCACCTGCCGAGCATGCCGGAACCACCTGCCGGACACGCCAAAATCACCTGCGGGCTAGGCCAGAACCACTTGTAGGACTCTCCTGGAGCACCTGCCGGGCATGCGGGAACCACCTCTCAGACGTGCCAGAACCACGTGCGGCACATGACGGAACCCATTACCAGACAGACCGGAACCACCTGCCGGACACGCCAGAATCACCTGCCAAGAACACCGGAACCACCTGAACAGCTCGCCAGAAACACCTGCCGGACATGCCAAAATCACCTGCCGGCTACACCAGAACCTCTTGCCGGACACTCCGGAATCACCTGCCAGACATGATGCAACCAAATGTCAGACGTGCCAGAACCACGTGCCAGAGACACCGGATGCAACTGCCGAGCATGCCGGAACCTCCTGCTCAACTCGCTGTAACCACCTGCCGGGGACGCCAAAATCACCTGTCAGCTAGGCCAGAACCACGTGGCGGACTCTATGGAATCACCCGCCGGGCATGCCGGAACCAGCTCTCAGACGTGCCAGAAGCACGTGCCGGACACGCCGGAACCACCTACTAGAGAGACCGGAACCACCTGCCAGACCCGCCTGAACCACCTGCTGAGTACGCTGGAACAACCTGCTCTACTCGCTGGAGCCACCTGCTGGACACGCCAAAATCACCTGATGGCTACGCCAGCACCACTCGGCAGACAAGCCAGAATCACCTGCAGGGTATGCCGGAACCACCTCTCAGACGTGCCAGAACCCCTTGTCGGACACTCCGGAATCACCTGTCAGGCATGCCGGAACCACCTCTCGAACGTGCCAGAATGACGTGCCAGAGACACCGGATGCACCTGCCGAGCACGCCGGAACCTCCTCTTCGACTCGCCGGAACCACCAGCCAGAGACGCCAAAATCCCCTGCCAGGTAGGCCAGAATCACATGGCGGACGCTCCGGAATCTCCCGCCGGGAAGGTAGGAACCACCTCTCAAACATACTGGAAGCACGTGCCGGACATGCCGGCACCACGTACTGGACAGACCAGAAACACCTGCCGGACCTGCCTGAACCACCTGCTGAGCACACCGGAACAACTTGCTCGACTCGCTGGAGCCACCTGCTGGACACCCCAAAATCACCAGCCAGCTATGCCAGAACCACTTGCCGTACACTCCGGAATCACCTGCTGGTTACACCAGAGCCACTTGGTGGACAATCCAGAATCACCTGCCGGACATGCCAGAACCACCTGTCACACATGCCGGAACCACGTGCCTGACACGCCGGAACCACCTCGCGGACAGACCGGAACCACCTACCAGACATGCCTGAACCACCTGCCGAGCATGCCGGAACCACCTGCCGGACACGCCAAAATCACCTGCGGGCTAGGCCAGAACCACTTGTAGGACTCTCCTGGAGCACCTGCCGGGCATGCGGGAACCACCTCTCAGACGTGCCAGAACCACGTGCGGCACATGACGGAACCCATTACCGGACAGACCGGAACCACCTGCCGGACACGCCAGAATCACCTGCCAAGAACACCGGAACCACCTGAACAGCTCGCCAGAAACACCTGCCGGACATGCCAAAATCACCTGCCGGCTACACCAGAACCTCTTGCCGGACACTCCGGAATCACCTGCCAGACATGATGCAACCAAATGTCAGACGTGCCAGAACCACGTGCCAGAGACACCGGATGCAACTGCCGAGCATGCCGGAACCTCCTGCTCAACTCGCTGTAACCACCTGCCGGGGACGCCAAAATCACCTGTCAGCTAGGCCAGAACCACGTGGCGGACTCTATGGAATCACCCGCCGGGCATGCCGGAACCAGCTCTCAGACGTGCCAGAAGCACGTGCCGGACACGCCGGAACCACCTACTAGAGAGACCGGAACCACCTGCCAGACCCGCCTGAACCACCTGCTGAGTACGCTGGAACAACCTGCTCTACTCGCTGGAGCCACCTGCTGGACACGCCAAAATCACCTGATGGCTACGCCAGCACCACTCGGCAGACAAGCCAGAATCACCTGCAGGGTATGCCGGAACCACCTCTCAGACGTGCCAGAACCCCTTGTCGGACACTCCGGAATCACCTGTCAGGCATGCCGGAACCACCTCTCGAACGTGCCAGAATGACGTGCCAGAGACACCGGATGCACCTGCCGAGCACGCCGGAACCTCCTCTTCGACTCGCCGGAACCACCAGCCAGAGACGCCAAAATCCCCTGCCAGGTAGGCCAGAATCACATGGCGGACGCTCCGGAATCTCCCGCCGGGAAGGTAGGAACCACCTCTCAAACATACTGGAAGCACGTGCCGGACATGCCGGCACCACGTACTGGACAGACCAGAAACACCTGCCGGACCTGCCTGAACCACCTGCTGAGCACACCGGAACAACTTGCTCGACTCGCTGGAGCCACCTGCTGGACACCCCAAAATCACCAGCCAGCTATGCCAGAACCACTTGCCGTACACTCCGGAATCACCTGCTGGTTACACCAGAGCCACTTGGTGGACAATCCAGAATCACCTGCCGGACATGCCAGAACCACCTGTCACACATGCCGGAACCACGTGCCTGACACGCCGGAACCACCTCGCGGACAGACCGGAACCACCTACCAGACATGCCGGAACCACCTGCCGGACACGCCAAAATCACCTGCGGGCTAGGCCAGAACCACTTGTAGGACTCTCCTGGAGCACCTGCCGGGCATGCGGGAACCACCTCTCAGACGTGCCAGAACCACGTGCGGCACATGACGGAACCCATTACCGGACAGACCGGAACCACCTGCTGGACACGCCAGAATCACCTGCCAAGAACACCGGAACCACCTGAACAGCTCGCCAGAAACACCTGCCGGACATGCCAAAATCACCTGCCGGCTACACCAGAACCTCTTGCCGGACACTCCGGAATCACCTGCCAGACATGATGCAACCAAATGTCAGACGTGCCAGAACCACGTGCCAGAGACACCGGATGCAACTGCCGAGCATGCCGGAACCTCCTGCTCAACTCGCTGTAACCACCTGCCGGGGACGCCAAAATCACCTGTCAGCTAGGCCAGAACCACGTGGCGGACTCTATGGAATCACCCGCCGGGCATGCCGGAACCAGCTCTCAGACGTGCCAGAAGCACGTGCCGGACACGCCGGAACCACCTACTAGAGAGACCGGAACCACCTGCCAGACCCGCCTGAACCACCTGCTGAGTACGCTGGAACAACCTGCTCTACTCGCTGGAGCCACCTGCTGGACACGCCAAAATCACCTGATGGCTACGCCAGCACCACTCGGCAGACAAGCCAGAATCACCTGCAGGGTATGCCGGAACCACCTCTCAGACGTGCCAGAACCCCTTGTCGGACACTCCGGAATCACCTGTCAGGCATGCCGGAACCACCTCTCGAACGTGCCAGAATGACGTGCCAGAGACACCGGATGCACCTGCCGAGCACGCCGGAACCTCCTCTTCGACTCGCCGGAACCACCAGCCAGAGACGCCAAAATCCCCTGCCAGGTAGGCCAGAATCACATGGCGGACGCTCCGGAATCTCCCGCCGGGAAGGTAGGAACCACCTCTCAAACATACTGGAAGCACGTGCCGGACATGCCGGCACCACGTACTGGACAGACCAGAAACACCTGCCGGACCTGCCTGAACCACCTGCTGAGCACACCGGAACAACTTGCTCGACTCGCTGGAGCCACCTGCTGGACACCCCAAAATCACCAGCCAGCTATGCCAGAACCACTTGCCGTACACTCCGGAATCACCTGCTGGTTACACCAGAGCCACTTGGTGGACAATCCAGAATCACCTGCCGGACATGCCAGAACCACCTGTCACACATGCCGGAACCACGTGCCTGACACGCCGGAACCACCTCGCGGACAGACCGGAACCACCTACCAGACATGCCGGAACCACCTGCCGGACACGCCAAAATCACCTGCGGGCTAGGCCAGAACCACTTGTAGGACTCTCCTGGAGCACCTGCCGGGCATGCGGGAACCACCTCTCAGACGTGCCAGAACCACGTGCGGCACATGACGGAACCCATTACCGGACAGACCGGAACCACCTGCCGGACACGCCAGAATCACCTGCCAAGAACACCGGAACCACCTGAACAGCTCGCCAGAAACACCTGCCGGACATGCCAAAATCACCTGCCGGCTACACCAGAACCTCTTGCCGGACACTCCGGAATCACCTGCCAGACATGATGCAACCAAATGTCAGACGTGCCAGAACCACGTGCCAGAGACACCGGATGCAACTGCCGAGCATGCCGGAACCTCCTGCTCAACTCGCTGTAACCACCTGCCGGGGACGCCAAAATCACCTGTCAGCTAGGCCAGAACCACGTGGCGGACTCTATGGAATCACCCGCCGGGCATGCCGGAACCAGCTCTCAGACGTGCCAGAAGCACGTGCCGGACACGCCGGAACCACCTACTAGAGAGACCGGAACCACCTGCCAGACCCGCCTGAACCACCTGCTGAGTACGCTGGAACAACCTGCTCTACTCGCTGGAGCCACCTGCTGGACACGCCAAAATCACCTGATGGCTACGCCAGCACCACTCGGCAGACAAGCCAGAATCACCTGCAGGGTATGCCGGAACCACCTCTCAGACGTGCCAGAACCCCTTGTCGGACACTCCGGAATCACCTGTCAGGCATGCCGGAACCACCTCTCGAACGTGCCAGAATGACGTGCCAGAGACACCGGATGCACCTGCCGAGCACGCCGGAACCTCCTCTTCGACTCGCCGGAACCACCAGCCAGAGACGCCAAAATCCCCTGCCAGGTAGGCCAGAATCACATGGCGGACGCTCCGGAATCTCCCGCCGGGAAGGTAGGAACCACCTCTCAAACATACTGGAAGCACGTGCCGGACATGCCGGCACCACGTACTGGACAGACCAGAAACACCTGCCGGACCTGCCTGAACCACCTGCTGAGCACACCGGAACAACTTGCTCGACTCGCTGGAGCCACCTGCTGGACACCCCAAAATCACCAGCCAGCTATGCCAGAACCACTTGCCGTACACTCCGGAATCACCTGCTGGTTACACCAGAGCCACTTGGTGGACAATCCAGAATCACCTGCCGGACATGCCAGAACCACCTGTCACACATGCCGGAACCACGTGCCTGACACGCCGGAACCACCTCGCGGACAGACCGGAACCACCTACCAGACATGCCGGAACCACCTGCCGGACACGCCAAAATCACCTGCGGGCTAGGCCAGAACCACTTGTAGGACTCTCCTGGAGCACCTGCCGGGCATGCGGGAACCACCTCTCAGACGTGCCAGAACCACGTGCGGCACATGACGGAACCCATTACCGGACAGACCGGAACCACCTGCCGGACACGCCAGAATCACCTGCCAAGAACACCGGAACCACCTGAACAGCTCGCCAGAAACACCTGCCGGACATGCCAAAATCACCTGCCGGCTACACCAGAACCTCTTGCCGGACACTCCGGAATCACCTGCCAGACATGATGCAACCAAATGTCAGACGTGCCAGAACCACGTGCCAGAGACACCGGATGCAACTGCCGAGCATGCCGGAACCTCCTGCTCAACTCGCTGTAACCACCTGCCGGGGACGCCAAAATCACCTGTCAGCTAGGCCAGAACCACGTGGCGGACTCTATGGAATCACCCGCCGGGCATGCCGGAACCAGCTCTCAGACGTGCCAGAAGCACGTGCCGGACACGCCGGAACCACCTACTAGAGAGACCGGAACCACCTGCCAGACCCGCCTGAACCACCTGCTGAGTACGCTGGAACAACCTGCTCTACTCGCTGGAGCCACCTGCTGGACACGCCAAAATCACCTGATGGCTACGCCAGCACCACTCGGCAGACAAGCCAGAATCACCTGCAGGGTATGCCGGAACCACCTCTCAGACGTGCCAGAACCCCTTGTCGGACACTCCGGAATCACCTGTCAGGCATGCCGGAACCACCTCTCGAACGTGCCAGAATGACGTGCCAGAGACACCGGATGCACCTGCCGAGCACGCCGGAACCTCCTCTTCGACTCGCCGGAACCACCAGCCAGAGACGCCAAAATCCCCTGCCAGGTAGGCCAGAATCACATGGCGGACGCTCCGGAATCTCCCGCCGGGAAGGTAGGAACCACCTCTCAAACATACTGGAAGCACGTGCCGGACATGCCGGCACCACGTACTGGACAGACCAGAAACACCTGCCGGACCTGCCTGAACCACCTGCTGAGCACACCGGAACAACTTGCTCGACTCGCTGGAGCCACCTGCTGGACACCCCAAAATCACCAGCCAGCTATGCCAGAACCACTTGCCGTACACTCCGGAATCACCTGCTGGTTACACCAGAGCCACTTGGTGGACAATCCAGAATCACCTGCCGGACATGCCAGAACCACCTGTCACACATGCCGGAACCACGTGCCTGACACGCCGGAACCACCTCGCGGACAGACCGGAACCACCTACCAGACATGCCGGAACCACCTGCCGGACACGCCAAAATCACCTGCGGGCTAGGCCAGAACCACTTGTAGGACTCTCCTGGAGCACCTGCCGGGCATGCGGGAACCACCTCTCAGACGTGCCAGAACCACGTGCGGCACATGACGGAACCCATTACCGGACAGACCGGAACCACCTGCTGGACACGCCAGAATCACCTGCCAAGAACACCGGAACCACCTGAACAGCTCGCCAGAAACACCTGCCGGACATGCCAAAATCACCTGCCGGCTACACCAGAACCTCTTGCCGGACACTCCGGAATCACCTGCCAGACATGATGCAACCAAATGTCAGACGTGCCAGAACCACGTGCCAGAGACACCGGATGCAACTGCCGAGCATGCCGGAACCTCCTGCTCAACTCGCTGTAACCACCTGCCGGGGACGCCAAAATCACCTGTCAGCTAGGCCAGAACCACGTGGCGGACTCTATGGAATCACCCGCCGGGCATGCCGGAACCAGCTCTCAGACGTGCCAGAAGCACGTGCCGGACACGCCGGAACCACCTACTAGAGAGACCGGAACCACCTGCCAGACCCGCCTGAACCACCTGCTGAGTACGCTGGAACAACCTGCTCTACTCGCTGGAGCCACCTGCTGGACACGCCAAAATCACCTGATGGCTACGCCAGCACCACTCGGCAGACAAGCCAGAATCACCTGCAGGGTATGCCGGAACCACCTCTCAGACGTGCCAGAACCCCTTGTCGGACACTCCGGAATCACCTGTCAGGCATGCCGGAACCACCTCTCGAACGTGCCAGAATGACGTGCCAGAGACACCGGATGCACCTGCCGAGCACGCCGGAACCTCCTCTTCGACTCGCCGGAACCACCAGCCAGAGACGCCAAAATCCCCTGCCAGGTAGGCCAGAATCACATGGCGGACGCTCCGGAATCTCCCGCCGGGAAGGTAGGAACCACCTCTCAAACATACTGGAAGCACGTGCCGGACATGCCGGCACCACGTACTGGACAGACCAGAAACACCTGCCGGACCTGCCTGAACCACCTGCTGAGCACACCGGAACAACTTGCTCGACTCGCTGGAGCCACCTGCTGGACACCCCAAAATCACCAGCCAGCTATGCCAGAACCACTTGCCGTACACTCCGGAATCACCTGCTGGTTACACCAGAGCCACTTGGTGGACAATCCAGAATCACCTGCCAGACATGCCAGAACCACCTGTCACACATGCCGGAACCACGTGCCTGACACGCCGGAACCACCTCGCGGACAGACCGGAACCACCTACCAGACATGCCTGAACCACCTGCCGAGCATGCCGGAACCACCTGCCGGACACGCCAAAATCACCTGCGGGCTAGGCCAGAACCACTTGTAGGACTCTCCTGGAGCACCTGCCGGGCATGCGGGAACCACCTCTCAGACGTGCCAGAACCACGTGCGGCACATGACGGAACCCATTACCGGACAGACCGGAACCACCTGCCGGACACGCCAGAATCACCTGCCAAGAACACTGGAACCACCTGAACAGCTCGCCAGAAACACCTGCCGGACATGCCAAAATCACCTGCCGGCTACACCAGAACCTCTTGCCGGACACTCCGGAATCACCTGCCAGACATGATGCAACCAAATGTCAGACGTGCCAGAACCACGTGCCAGAGACACCGGATGCAACTGCCGAGCATGCCGGAACCTCCTGCTCAACTCGCTGTAACCACCTGCCGGGGACGCCAAAATCACCTGTCAGCTAGGCCAGAACCACGTGGCGGACTCTATGGAATCACCCGCCGGGCATGCCGGAACCAGCTCTCAGACGTGCCAGAAGCACGTGCCGGACACGCCGGAACCACCTACTAGAGAGACCGGAACCACCTGCCAGACCCGCCTGAACCACCTGCTGAGTACGCTGGAACAACCTGCTCTACTCGCTGGAGCCACCTGCTGGACACGCCAAAATCACCTGATGGCTACGCCAGCACCACTCGGCAGACAAGCCAGAATCACCTGCAGGGTATGCCGGAACCACCTCTCAGACGTGCCAGAACCCCTTGTCGGACACTCCGGAATCACCTGTCAGGCATGCCGGAACCACCTCTCGAACGTGCCAGAATGACGTGCCAGAGACACCGGATGCACCTGCCGAGCACGCCGGAACCTCCTCTTCGACTCGCCGGAACCACCAGCCAGAGACGCCAAAATCCCCTGCCAGGTAGGCCAGAATCACATGGCGGACGCTCCGGAATCTCCCGCCGGGAAGGTAGGAACCACCTCTCAAACATACTGGAAGCACGTGCCGGACATGCCGGCACCACGTACTGGACAGACCAGAAACACCTGCCGGACCTGCCTGAACCACCTGCTGAGCACACCGGAACAACTTGCTCGACTCGCTGGAGCCACCTGCTGGACACCCCAAAATCACCAGCCAGCTATGCCAGAACCACTTGCCGTACACTCCGGAATCACCTGCTGGTTACACCAGAGCCACTTGGTGGACAATCCAGAATCACCTGCCGGACATGCCAGAACCACCTGTCACACATGCCGGAACCACGTGCCTGACACGCCGGAACCACCTCGCGGACAGACCGGAACCACCTACCAGACATGCCTGAACCACCTGCCGAGCATGCCGGAACCACCTGCCGGACACGCCAAAATCACCTGCGGGCTAGGCCAGAACCACTTGTAGGACTCTCCTGGAGCACCTGCCGGGCATGCGGGAACCACCTCTCAGACGTGCCAGAACCACGTGCGGCACATGACGGAACCCATTACCGGACAGACCGGAACCACCTGCCGGACACGCCAGAATCACCTGCCAAGAACACCAGAACCACCTGAACAGCTCGCCAGAAACACCTGCCGGACATGCCAAAATCACCTGCCGGCTACACCAGAACCTCTTGCCGGACACTCCGGAATCACCTGCCAGACATGATGCAACCAAATGTCAGACGTGCCAGAACCACGTGCCAGAGACACCGGATGCAACTGCCGAGCATGCCGGAACCTCCTGCTCAACTCGCTGTAACCACCTGCCGGGGACGCCAAAATCACCTGTCAGCTAGGCCAGAACCACGTGGCGGACTCTATGGAATCACCCGCCGGGCATGCCGGAACCAGCTCTCAGACGTGCCAGAAGCACGTGCCGGACACGCCGGAACCACCTACTAGAGAGACCGGAACCACCTGCCAGACCCGCCTGAACCACCTGCTGAGTACGCTGGAACAACCTGCTCTACTCGCTGGAGCCACCTGCTGGACACGCCAAAATCACCTGATGGCTACGCCAGCACCACTCGGCAGACAAGCCAGAATCACCTGCAGGGTATGCCGGAACCACCTCTCAGACGTGCCAGAACCCCTTGTCAGACACTCCGGAATCACCTGTCAGGCATGCCGGAACCACCTCTCAAACGTGCCAGAATGACGTGCCAGAGACACCGGATGCACCTGCCGAGCACGCCGGAACCTCCTCTTCGACTCGCCGGAACCACCAGCCAGAGACGCCAAAATCCCCTGCCAGGTAGGCCAGAATCACATGGCGGACGCTCCGGAATCTCCCGCCGGGAAGGTAGGAACCACCTCTCAAACATACTGGAAGCACGTGCCGGACATGCCGGCACCACGTACTGGACAGACCAGAAACACCTGCCGGACCTGCCTGAACCACCTGCTGAGCACACCGGAACAACTTGCTCGACTCGCTGGAGCCACCTGCTGGACACCCCAAAATCACCAGCCAGCTATGCCAGAACCACTTGCCGTACACTCCGGAATCACCTGCTGGTTACACCAGAGCCACTTGGTGGACAATCCAGAATCACCTGCCGGACATGCCAGAACCACCTGTCACACATGCCGGAACCACGTGCCTGACACGCCGGAACCACCTCACGGACAGACCGGAACCACCTACCAGACATGCCTGAACCACCTGCCGAGCATGCCGGAACCACCTGCCGGACACGCCAAAATCACCTGCGGGCTAGGCCAGAACCACTTGTAGGACTCTCCTGGAGCACCTGCCGGGCATGCGGGAACCACCTCTCAGACGTGCCAGAACCACGTGCGGCACATGACGGAACCCATTACCGGACAGACCGGAACCACCTGCCGGACACGCCAGAATCACCTGCCAAGAACACCAGAACCACCTGAACAGCTCGCCAGAAACACCTGCCGGACATGCCAAAATCACCTGCCGGCTACACCAGAACCTCTTGCCGGACACTCCGGAATCACCTGCCAGACATGATGCAACCAAATGTCAGACGTGCCAGAACCACGTGCCAGAGACACCGGATGCAACTGCCGAGCATGCCGGAACCTCCTGCTCAACTCGCTGTAACCACCTGCCGGGGATGCCAAAATCACCTGTCAGCTAGGCCAGAACCACGTGGCGGACTCTATGGAATCACCCGCCGGGCATGCCGGAACCAGCTCTCAGACGTGCCAGAAGCACGTGCCGGACACGCCGGAACCACCTACTAGAGAGACCGGAACCACCTGCCAGACCCGCCTGAACCACCTGCTGAGTACGCTGGAACAACCTGCTCTACTCGCTGGAGCCACCTGCTGGACACGCCAAAATCACCTGATGGCTACGCCAGCACCACTCGGCAGACAAGCCAGAATCACCTGCAGGGTATGCCGGAACCACCTCTCAGACGTGCCAGAACCCCTTGTCGGACACTCCGGAATCACCTGTCGGGCATGCCGGAACCACCTCTCGAACGTGCCAGAATGACGTGCCAGAGACACCGGATGCACCTGCCGAGCACGCCGGAACCTCCTCTTCGACTCGCCGGAACCACCAGCCAGAGACGCCAAAATCCCCTGCCAGGTAGGCCAGAATCACATGGCGGACGCTCCGGAATCTCCCGCCGGGAAGGTAGGAACCACCTCTCAAACATACTGGAAGCACGTGCCAGACATGCCGGCACCACGTACTGGACAGACCAGAAACACCTGCCGGACCTGCCTGAACCACCTGCTGAGCACACCGGAACAACTTGCTCGACTCGCTGGAGCCACCTGCTGGACACCCCAAAATCACCAGCCAGCTATGCCAGAACCACTTGCCGTACACTCCGGAATCACCTGCTGGTTACACCAGAGCCACTTGGTGGACAATCCAGCATCACCTGCCGGACATGCCAGAACCACCTGTCACACATGCCGGAACCACGTGCCTGACACGCCGGAACCACCTCGCGGACAGACCGGAACCACCTACCAGACATGCCTGAACCACCTGCCGAGCATGCCGGAACCACCTGCCGGACACGCCAAAATCACCTGCGGGCTAGGCCAGAACCACTTGTAGGACTCTCCTGGAGCACCTGCCGGGCATGCGGGAACCACCTCTCAGACGTGCCAGAACCACGTGCGGCACATGACGGAACCCATTACCGGACAGACCGGAACCACCTGCCGGACACGCCAGAATCACCTGCCAAGAACACCGGAACCACCTGAACAGCTCGCCAGAAACACCTGCCGGACATGCCAAAATCACCTGCCGGCTACACCAGAACCTCTTGCCGGACACTCCGGAATCACCTGCCAGACATGATGCAACCAAATGTCAGACGTGCCAGAACCACGTGCCAGAGACACCGGATGCAACTGCCGAGCATGCCGGAACCTCCTGCTCAACTCGCTGTAACCACCTGCCGGGGACGCCAAAATCACCTGTCAGCTAGGCCAGAACCACGTGGCGGACTCTATGGAATCACCCGCCGGGCATGCCGGAACCAGCTCTCAGACGTGCCAGAAGCACGTGCCGGACACGCCGGAACCACCTACTAGAGAGACCGGAACCACCTGCCAGACCCGCCTGAACCACCTGCTGAGTACGCTGGAACAACCTGCTCTACTCGCTGGAGCCACCTGCTGGACACGCCAAAATCACCTGATGGCTACGCCAGCACCACTCGGCAGACAAGCCAGAATCACCTGCAGGGTATGCCGGAACCACCTCTCAGACGTGCCAGAACCCCTTGTCGGACACTCCGGAATCACCTGTCGGGCATGCCGGAACCACCTCTCGAACGTGCCAGAATGACGTGCCAGAGACACCGGATGCACCTGCCGAGCACGCCGGAACCTCCTCTTCAACTCGCCGGAACCACCAGCCAGAGACGCCAAAATCCCCTGCCAGGTAGGCCAGAATCACATGGCGGACGCTCCGGAATCTCCCGCCGGGAAGGTAGGAACCACCTCTCAAACATACTGGAAGCACGTGCCGGACATGCCGGCACCACGTACTGGACAGACCAGAAACACCTGCCGGACCTGCCTGAACCACCTGCTGAGCACACCGGAACAACTTGCTCGACTCGCTGGAGCCACCTGCTGGACACCCCAAAATCACCAGCCAGCTATGCCAGAACCACTTGCCGTACACTCCGGAATCACCTGCTGGTTACACCAGAGCCACTTGGTGGACAATCCAGAATCACCTGCCGGACATGCCAGAACCACCTGTCACACATGCCGGAACCACGTGCCTGACACGCCGGAACCACCTCGCGGACAGACCGGAACCACCTACCAGACATGCCTGAACCACCTGCCGAGCATGCCGGAACCACCTGCCGGACACGCCAAAATCACCTGCGGGCTAGGCCAGAACCACTTGTAGGACTCTCCTGGAGCACCTGCCGGGCATGCGGGAACCACCTCTCAGACGTGCCAGAACCACGTGCGGCACATGACGGAACCCATTACCGGACAGACCGGAACCACCTGCTGGACACGCCAGAATCACCTGCCAAGAACACCAGAACCACCTGAACAGCTCGCCAGAAACACCTGCCGGACATGCCAAAATCACCTGCCGGCTACACCAGAACCTCTTGCCGGACACTCCGGAATCACCTGCCAGACATGATGCAACCAAATGTCAGACGTGCCAGAACCACGTGCCAGAGACACCGGATGCAACTGCCGAGCATGCCGGAACCTCCTGCTCAACTCGCTGTAACCACCTGCCGGGGACGCCAAAATCACCTGTCAGCTAGGCCAGAACCACGTGGCGGACTCTATGGAATCACCCGCCGGGCATGCCGGAACCAGCTCTCAGACGTGCCAGAAGCACGTGCCGGACACGCCGGAACCACCTACTAGAGAGACCGGAACCACCTGCCAGACCCGCCTGAACCACCTGCTGAGTACGCTGGAACAACCTGCTCTACTCGCTGGAGCCACCTGCTGGACACGCCAAAATCACCTGATGGCTACGCCAGCACCACTCGGCAGACAAGCCAGAATCACCTGCAGGGTATGCCGGAACCACCTCTCAGACGTGCCAGAACCCCTTGTCGGACACTCCGGAATCACCTGTCAGGCATGCCGGAACCACCTCTCGAACGTGCCAGAATGACGTGCCAGAGACACCGGATGCACCTGCCGAGCACGCCGGAACCTCCTCTTCGACTCGCCGGAACCACCAGCCAGAGACGCCAAAATCCCCTGCCAGGTAGGCCAGAATCACATGGCGGACGCTCCGGAATCTCCCGCCGGGAAGGTAGGAACCACCTCTCAAACATACTGGAAGCACGTGCCGGACATGCCGGCACCACGTACTGGACAGACCAGAAACACCTGCCGGACCTGCCTGAACCACCTGCTGAGCACACCGGAACAACTTGCTCGACTCGCTGGAGCCACCTGCTGGACACCCCAAAATCACCAGCCAGCTATGCCAGAACCACTTGCCGTACACTCCGGAATCACCTGCTGGTTACACCAGAGCCACTTGGTGGACAATCCAGAATCACCTGCCGGACATGCCAGAACCACCTGTCACACATGCCGGAACCACGTGCCTGACACGCCGGAACCACCTCGCGGACAGACCGGAACCACCTACCAGACATGCCTGAACCACCTGCCGAGCATGCCGGAACCACCTGCCGGACACGCCAAAATCACCTGCGGGCTAGGCCAGAACCACTTGTAGGACTCTCCTGGAGCACCTGCCGGGCATGCGGGAACCACCTCTCAGACGTGCCAGAACCACGTGCGGCACATGACGGAACCCATTACCGGACAGACCGGAACCACCTGCCGGACACGCCAGAATCACCTGCCAAGAACACCAGAACCACCTGAACAGCTCGCCAGAAACACCTGCCGGACATGCCAAAATCACCTGCCGGCTACACCAGAACCTCTTGCCGGACACTCCGGAATCACCTGCCAGACATGATGCAACCAAATGTCAGACGTGCCAGAACCACGTGCCAGAGACACCGGATGCAACTGCCGAGCATGCCGGAACCTCCTGCTCAACTCGCTGTAACCACCTGCCGGGGACGCCAAAATCACCTGTCAGCTAGGCCAGAACCACGTGGCGGACTCTATGGAATCACCCGCCGGGCATGCCGGAACCAGCTCTCAGACGTGCCAGAAGCACGTGCCGGACACGCCGGAACCACCTACTAGAGAGACCGGAACCACCTGCCAGACCCGCCTGAACCACCTGCTGAGTACGCTGGAACAACCTGCTCTACTCGCTGGAGCCACCTGCTGGACACGCCAAAATCACCTGATGGCTACGCCAGCACCACTCGGCAGACAAGCCAGAATCACCTGCAGGGTATGCCGGAACCACCTCTCAGACGTGCCAGAACCCCTTGTCGGACACTCCGGAATCACCTGTCAGGCATGCCGGAACCACCTCTCGAACGTGCCAGAATGACGTGCCAGAGACACCGGATGCACCTGCCGAGCACGCCGGAACCTCCTCTTCGACTCGCCGGAACCACCAGCCAGAGACGCCAAAATCCCCTGCCAGGTAGGCCAGAATCACATGGCGGACGCTCCGGAATCTCCCGCCGGGAAGGTAGGAACCACCTCTCAAACATACTGGAAGCACGTGCCTGACACGCCGGAACCACGTACTGGACAGACCAGAAACACCTGCCGGACCTGCCTGAACCACCTGCTGAGCACACCGGAACAACTTGCTCGACTCGCTGGAGCCACCTGCTGGACACCCCAAAATCACCAGCCAGCTATGCCAGAACCACTTGCCGTACACTCCGGAATCACCTGCTGGTTACACCAGAGCCACTTGGTGGACAATCCAGAATCACCTGCCGGACATGCCAGAACC
The DNA here is from genome assembly GCF_041296235.1 of Equus asinus. Taxonomy (NCBI): domain Eukaryota; kingdom Metazoa; phylum Chordata; class Mammalia; order Perissodactyla; family Equidae; genus Equus; species Equus asinus. The sequence continues at coordinate 256,438 of NW_027225203.1, forward strand.
ACCTGTCACACATGCCGGAACCACGTGCCTGACACGCCGGAACCACCTCGCGGACAGACCGGAACCACCTACCAGACATGCCTGAACCACCTGCCGAGCATGCCGGAACCACCTGCCGGACACGCCAAAATCACCTGCGGGCTAGGCCAGAACCACTTGTAGGACTCTCCTGGAACACCTGCCGGGCATGCGGGAACCACCTCTCAGACGTGCCAGAACCACGTGCGGCACATGACGGAACCCATTACCGGACAGACCGGAACCACCTGCCGGACACGCCAGAATCACCTGCCAAGAACACCAGAACCACCTGAACAGCTCGCCAGAAACACCTGCCGGACATGCCAAAATCACCTGCCGGCTACACCAGAACCTCTTGCCGGACACTCTGGAATCACCTGCCAGACATGATGCAACCAAATGTCAGACGTGCCAGAACCACGTGCCAGAGACACCGGATGCAACTGCCGAGCATGCCGGAACCTCCTGCTCAACTCGCTGTAACCACCTGCCGGGGACGCCAAAATCACCTGTCAGCTAGGCCAGAACCACGTGGCGGACTCTATGGAATCACCCGCCGGGCATGCCGGAACCAGCTCTCAGACGTGCCAGAAGCACGTGCCGGACACGCCGGAACCACCTACTAGAGAGACCGGAACCACCTGCCAGACCCGCCTGAACCACCTGCTGAGTACGCTGGAACAACCTGCTCTACTCGCTGGAGCCACCTGCTGGACACGCCAAAATCACCTGATGGCTACGCCAGCACCACTCGGCAGACAAGCCAGAATCACCTGCAGGGTATGCCGGAACCACCTCTCAGACGTGCCAGAACCCCTTGTCGGACACTCCGGAATCACCTGTCAGGCATGCCGGAACCACCTCTCGAACGTGCCAGAATGACGTGCCAGAGACACCGGATGCACCTGCCGAGCACGCCGGAACCTCCTCTTCGACTCGCCGGAACCACCAGCCAGAGACGCCAAAATCCCCTGCCAGGTAGGCCAGAATCACATGGCGGACGCTCCGGAATCTCCCGCCGGGAAGGTAGGAACCACCTCTCAAACATACTGGAAGCACGTGCCAGACATGCCGGCACCACGTACTGGACAGACCAGAAACACCTGCCGGACCTGCCTGAACCACCTGCTGAGCACACCGGAACAACTTGCTCGACTCGCTGGAGCCACCTGCTGGACACCCCAAAATCACCAGCCAGCTATGCCAGAACCACTTGCCGTACACTCCGGAATCACCTGCTGGTTACACCAGAGCCACTTGGTGGACAATCCAGAATCACCTGCCGGACATGCCAGAACCACCTGTCACACATGCCGGAACCACGTGCCTGACACGCCGGAACCACCTCGCGGACAGACCGGAACCACCTACCAGACATGCCTGAACCACCTGCCGAGCATGCCGGAACCACCTGCCGGACACGCCAAAATCACCTGCGGGCTAGGCCAGAACCACTTGTAGGACTCTCCTGGAGCACCTGCCGGGCATGCGGGAACCACCTCTCAGACGTGCCAGAACCACGTGCGGCACATGACGGAACCCATTACCGGACAGACCGGAACCACCTGCTGGACACGCCAGAATCACCTGCCAAGAACACCAGAACCACCTGAACAGCTCGCCAGAAACACCTGCCGGACATGCCAAAATCACCTGCCGGCTACACCAGAACCTCTTGCCGGACACTCCGGAATCACCTGCCAGACATGATGCAACCAAATGTCAGACGTGCCAGAACCACGTGCCAGAGACACCGGATGCAACTGCCGAGCATGCCGGAACCTCCTGCTCAACTCGCTGTAACCACCTGCCGGGGACGCCAAAATCACCTGTCAGCTAGGCCAGAACCACGTGGCGGACTCTATGGAATCACCCGCCGGGCATGCCGGAACCAGCTCTCAGACGTGCCAGAAGCACGTGCCGGACACGCCGGAACCACCTACTAGAGAGACCGGAACCACCTGCCAGACCCGCCTGAACCACCTGCTGAGTACGCTGGAACAACCTGCTCTACTCGCTGGAGCCACCTGCTGGACACGCCAAAATCACCTGATGGCTACGCCAGCACCACTCGGCAGACAAGCCAGAATCACCTGCAGGGTATGCCGGAACCACCTCTCAGACGTGCCAGAACCCCTTGTCGGACACTCCGGAATCACCTGTCGGGCATGCCGGAACCACCTCTCGAACGTGCCAGAATGACGTGCCAGAGACACCGGATGCACCTGCCGAGCACGCCGGAACCTCCTCTTCGACTCGCCGGAACCACCAGCCAGAGACGCCAAAATCCCCTGCCAGGTAGGCCAGAATCACATGGCGGACGCTCCGGAATCTCCCGCCGGGAAGGTAGGAACCACCTCTCAAACATACTGGAAGCACGTGCCGGACATGCCGGCACCACGTACTGGACAGACCAGAAACACCTGCCGGACCTGCCTGAACCACCTGCTGAGCACACCGGAACAACTTGCTCGACTCGCTGGAGCCACCTGCTGGACACCCCAAAATCACCAGCCAGCTATGCCAGAACCACTTGCCGTACACTCCGGAATCACCTGCTGGTTACACCAGAGCCACTTGGTGGACAATCCAGAATCACCTGCCGGACATGCCAGAACCACCTGTCACACATGCCGGAACCACGTGCCTGACACGCCGGAACCACCTCGCGGACAGACCGGAACCACCTACCAGACATGCCTGAACCACCTGCCGAGCATGCCGGAACCACCTGCCGGACACGCCAAAATCACCTGCGGGCTAGGCCAGAACCACTTGTAGGACTCTCCTGGAGCACCTGCCGGGCATGCGGGAACCACCTCTCAGACGTGCCAGAACCACGCGCGGCACATGACGGAACCCATTACCGGACAGACCGGAACCACCTGCCGGACACGCCAGAATCACCTGCCAAGAACACCGGAACCACCTGAACAGCTCGCCAGAAACACCTGCCGGACATGCCAAAATCACCTGCCGGCTACACCAGAACCTCTTGCCGGACACTCCGGAATCACCTGCCAGACATGATGCAACCAAATGTCAGACGTGCCAGAACCACGTGCCAGAGACACCGGATGCAACTGCCGAGCATGCCGGAACCTCCTGCTCAACTCGCTGTAACCACCTGCCGGGGACGCCAAAATCACCTGTCAGCTAGGCCAGAACCACGTGGCGGACTCTATGGAATCACCCGCCGGGCATGCCGGAACCAGCTCTCAGACGTGCCAGAAGCACGTGCCGGACACGCCGGAACCACCTACTAGAGAGACCGGAACCACCTGCCAGACCCGCCTGAACCACCTGCTGAGTACGCTGGAACAACCTGCTCTACTCGCTGGAGCCACCTGCTGGACACGCCAAAATCACCTGATGGCTACGCCAGCACCACTCGGCAGACAAGCCAGAATCACCTGCAGGGTATGCCGGAACCACCTCTCAGACGTGCCAGAACCCCTTGTCGGACACTCCGGAATCACCTGTCAGGCATGCCGGAACCACCTCTCGAACGTGCCAGAATGACGTGCCAGAGACACCGGATGCACCTGCCGAGCACGCCGGAACCTCCTCTTCGACTCGCCGGAACCACCAGCCAGAGACGCCAAAATCCCCTGCCAGGTAGGCCAGAATCACATGGCGGACGCTCCGGAATCTCCCGCCGGGAAGGTAGGAACCACCTCTCAAACATACTGGAAGCACGTGCCGGACATGCCGGCACCACGTACTGGACAGACCAGAAACACCTGTCGGACCTGCCTGAACCACCTGCTGAGCACACCGGAACAACTTGCTCGACTCGCTGGAGCCACCTGCTGGACACCCCAAAATCACCAGCCAGCTATGCCAGAACCACTTGCCGTACACTCCGGAATCACCTGCTGGTTACACCAGAGCCACTTGGTGGACAATCCAGAATCACCTGCCGGACATGCCAGAACCACCTGTCACACATGCCGGAACCACGTGCCTGACACGCCGGAACCACCTCGCGGACAGACCGGAACCACCTACCAGACATGCCTGAACCACCTGCCGAGCATGCCGGAACCACCTGCCGGACACGCCAAAATCACCTGCGGGCTAGGCCAGAACCACTTGTAGGACTCTCCTGGAGCACCTGCCGGGCATGCGGGAACCACCTCTCAGACGTGCCAGAACCACGCGCGGCACATGACGGAACCCATTACCGGACAGACCGGAACCACCTGCCGGACACGCCAGAATCACCTGCCAAGAACACCGGAACCACCTGAACAGCTCGCCAGAAACACCTGCCGGACATGCCAAAATCACCTGCCGGCTACACCAGAACCTCTTGCCGGACACTCCGGAATCACCTGCCAGACATGATGCAACCAAATGTCAGACGTGCCAGAACCACGTGCCAGAGACACCGGATGCAACTGCCGAGCATGCCGGAACCTCCTGCTCAACTCGCTGTAACCACCTGCCGGGGACGCCAAAATCACCTGTCAGCTAGGCCAGAACCACGTGGCGGACTCTATGGAATCACCCGCCGGGCATGCCGGAACCAGCTCTCAGACGTGCCAGAAGCACGTGCCGGACACGCCGGAACCACCTACTAGAGAGACCGGAACCACCTGCCAGACCCGCCTGAACCACCTGCTGAGTACGCTGGAACAACCTGCTCTACTCGCTGGAGCCACCTGCTGGACACGCCAAAATCACCTGATGGCTACGCCAGCACCACTCGGCAGACAAGCCAGAATCACCTGCAGGGTATGCCGGAACCACCTCTCAGACGTGCCAGAACCCCTTGTCGGACACTCCGGAATCACCTGTCAGGCATGCCGGAACCACCTCTCGAACGTGCCAGAATGACGTGCCAGAGACACCGGATGCACCTGCCGAGCACGCCGGAACCTCCTCTTCGACTCGCCGGAACCACCAGCCAGAGACGCCAAAATCCCCTGCCAGGTAGGCCAGAATCACATGGCGGACGCTCCGGAATCTCCCGCCGGGAAGGTAGGAACCACCTCTCAAACATACTGGAAGCACGTGCCGGACATGCCGGCACCACGTACTGGACAGACCAGAAACACCTGCCGGACCTGCCTGAACCACCTGCTGAGCACACCGGAACAACTTGCTCGACTCGCTGGAGCCACCTGCTGGACACCCCAAAATCACCAGCCAGCTATGCCAGAACCACTTGCCGTACACTCCGGAATCACCTGCTGGTTACACCAGAGCCACTTGGTGGACAATCCAGAATCACCTGCCGGACATGCCAGAACCACCTGTCACACATGCCGGAACCACGTGCCTGACACGCCGGAACCACCTCGCGGACAGACCGGAACCACCTACCAGACATGCCGGAACCACCTGCCGGACACGCCAAAATCACCTGCGGGCTAGGCCAGAACCACTTGTAGGACTCTCCTGGAGCACCTGCCGGGCATGCGGGAACCACCTCTCAGACGTGCCAGAACCACGTGCGGCACATGACGGAACCCCTTACCGGACAGACCGGAACCACCTGCTGGACACGCCAGAATCACCTGCCAAGAACACCGGAACCACCTGAACAGCTCGCCAGAAACACCTGCCGGACATGCCAAAATCACCTGCCGGCTACACCAGAACCTCTTGCCGGACACTCCGGAATCACCTGCCAGACATGATGCAACCAAATGTCAGACGTGCCAGAACCACGTGCCAGAGACACCGGATGCAACTGCCGAGCATGCCGGAACCTCCTGCTCAACTCGCTGTAACCACCTGCCGGGGACGCCAAAATCACCTGTCAGCTAGGCCAGAACCACGTGGCGGACTCTATGGAATCACCCGCCGGGCATGCCGGAACCAGCTCTCAGACGTGCCAGAAGCACGTGCCGGACACGCCGGAACCACCTACTAGAGAGACCGGAACCACCTGCCAGACCCGCCTGAACCACCTGCTGAGTACGCTGGAACAACCTGCTCTACTCGCTGGAGCCACCTGCTGGACACGCCAAAATCACCTGATGGCTACGCCAGCACCACTCGGCAGACAAGCCAGAATCACCTGCAGGGTATGCCGGAACCACCTCTCAGACGTGCCAGAACCCCTTGTCGGACACTCCGGAATCACCTGTCAGGCATGCCGGAACCACCTCTCGAACGTGCCAGAATGACGTGCCAGAGACACCGGATGCACCTGCCGAGCACGCCGGAACCTCCTCTTCGACTCGCCGGAACCACCAGCCAGAGACGCCAAAATCCCCTGCCAGGTAGGCCAGAATCACATGGCGGACGCTCCGGAATCTCCCGCCGGGAAGGTAGGAACCACCTCTCAAACATACTGGAAGCACGTGCCGGACATGCTGGCACCACGTACTGGACAGACCAGGAACACCTGCCGGACCTGCCTGAACCACCTGCTGAGCACACCGGAACAACTTGCTCGACTCGCTGGAGCCACCTGCTGGACACCCCAAAATCACCAGCCAGCTATGCCAGAACCACTTGCCGTACACTCCGGAATCACCTGCTGGTTACACCAGAGCCACTTGGTGGACAATCCAGAATCACCTGCCGGACATGCCAGAACCACCTGTCACACATGCCGGAACCACGTGCCTGACACGCCGGAACCACCTCGCGGACAGACCGGAACCACCTACCAGACATGCCGGAACCACCTGCCGGACACGCCAAAATCACCTGCGGGCTAGGCCAGAACCACTTGTAGGACTCTCCTGGAGCACCTGCCGGGCATGCGGGAACCACCTCTCAGACGTGCCAGAACCACGTGCGGCACATGACGGAACCCCTTACCGGACAGACCGGAACCACCTGCTGGACACGCCAGAATCACCTGCCAAGAACACCGGAACCACCTGAACAGCTCGCCAGAAACACCTGCCGGACATGCCAAAATCACCTGCCGGCTACACCAGAACCTCTTGCCGGACACTCCGGAATCACCTGCCAGACATGATGCAACCAAATGTCAGACGTGCCAGAACCACGTGCCAGAGACACCGGATGCAACTGCCGAGCATGCCGGAACCTCCTGCTCAACTCGCTGTAACCACCTGCCGGGGACGCCAAAATCACCTGTCAGCTAGGCCAGAACCACGTGGCGGACTCTATGGAATCACCCGCCGGGCATGCCGGAACCAGCTCTCAGACGTGCCAGAAGCACGTGCCGGACACGCCGGAACCACCTACTAGAGAGACCGGAACCACCTGCCAGACCCGCCTGAACCACCTGCTGAGTACGCTGGAACAACCTGCTCTACTCGCTGGAGCCACCTGCTGGACACGCCAAAATCACCTGATGGCTACGCCAGCACCACTCGGCAGACAAGCCAGAATCACCTGCAGGGTATGCCGGAACCACCTCTCAGACGTGCCAGAACCCCTTGTCGGACACTCCGGAATCACCTGTCAGGCATGCCGGAACCACCTCTCGAACGTGCCAGAATGACGTGCCAGAGACACCGGATGCACCTGCCGAGCACGCCGGAACCTCCTCTTCGACTCGCCGGAACCACCAGCCAGAGACGCCAAAATCCCCTGCCAGGTAGGCCAGAATCACATGGCGGACGCTCCGGAATCTCCCGCCGGGAAGGTAGGAACCACCTCTCAAACATACTGGAAGCACGTGCCGGACATGCCGGCACCACGTACTGGACAGACCAGAAACACCTGCCGGACCTGCCTGAACCACCTGCTGAGCACACCGGAACAACTTGCTCGACTCGCTGGAGCCACCTGCTGGACACCCCAAAATCACCAGCCAGCTATGCCAGAACCACTTGCCGTACACTCCGGAATCACCTGCTGGTTACACCAGAGCCACTTGGTGGACAATCCAGAATCACCTGCCGGACATGCCAGAACCACCTGTCACACATGCCGGAACCACGTGCCTGACACGCCGGAACCACCTCGCGGACAGACCGGAACCACCTACCAGACATGCCGGAACCACCTGCCGAGCATGCCGGAACCACCTGCCGGACACGCCAAAATCACCTGCGGGCTAGGCCAGAACCACTTGTAGGACTCTCCTGGAGCACCTGCCGGGCATGCGGGAACCACCTCTCAGACGTGCCAGAACCACGCGCGGCACATGACGGAACCCATTACCGGACAGACCGGAACCACCTGCCGGACACGCCAGAATCACCTGCCAAGAACACCGGAACCACCTGAACAGCTCGCCAGAAACACCTGCCGGACATGCCAAAATCACCTGCCGGCTACACCAGAACCTCTTGCCGGACACTCCGGAATCACCTGCCAGACATGATGCAACCAAATGTCAGACATGCCAGAACCACGTGCCAGAGACACCGGATGCAACTGCCGAGCATGCCGGAACCTCCTGCTCAACTCGCTGTAACCACCTGCCGGGGACGCCAAAATCACCTGTCAGCTAGGCCAGAACCACGTGGCGGACTCTATGGAATCACCCGCCGGGCATGCCGGAACCAGCTCTCAGACGTGCCAGAAGCACGTGCCGGACACGCCGGAACCACCTACTAGAGAGACCGGAACCACCTGCCAGACCCGCCTGAACCACCTGCTGAGTACGCTGGAACAACCTGCTCTACTCGCTGGAGCCACCTGCTGGACACGCCAAAATCACCTGATGGCTACGCCAGCACCACTCGGCAGACAAGCCAGAATCACCTGCAGGGTATGCCGGAACCACCTCTCAGACGTGCCAGAACCCCTTGTCGGACACTCCGGAATCACCTGTCAGGCATGCCGGAACCACCTCTCGAACGTGCCAGAATGACGTGCCAGAGACACCGGATGCACCTGCCGAGCACGCCGGAACCTCCTCTTCGACTCGCCGGAACCACCAGCCAGAGACGCCAAAATCCCCTGCCAGGTAGGCCAGAATCACATGGCGGACGCTCCGGAATCTCCCGCCGGGAAGGTAGGAACCACCTCTCAAACATACTGGAAGCACGTGCCGGACATGCCGGCACCACGTACTGGACAGACCAGAAACACCTGCCGGACCTGCCTGAACCACCTGCTGAGCACACCGGAACAACTTGCTCGACTCGCTGGAGCCACCTGCTGGACACCCCAAAATCACCAGCCAGCTATGCCAGAACCACTTGCCGTACACTCCGGAATCACCTGCTGGTTACACCAGAGCCACTTGGTGGACAATCCAGAATCACCTGCCGGACATGCCAGAACCACCTGTCACACATGCCGGAACCACGTGCCTGACACGCCGGAACCACCTCGCGGACAGACCGGAACCACCTACCAGACATGCCGGAACCACCTGCCGGACACGCCAAAATCACCTGCGGGCTAGGCCAGAACCACTTGTAGGACTCTCCTGGAGCACCTGCCGGGCATGCGGGAACCACCTCTCAGACGTGCCAGAACCACGCGCGGCACATGACGGAACCCATTACCGGACAGACCGGAACCACCTGCCGGACACGCCAGAATCACCTGCCAAGAACACCGGAACCACCTGAACAGCTCGCCAGAAACACCTGCCGGACATGCCAAAATCACCTGCCGGCTACACCAGAACCTCTTGCCGGACACTCCGGAATCACCTGCCAGACATGATGCAACCAAATGTCAGACGTGCCAGAACCACGTGCCAGAGACACCGGATGCAACTGCCGAGCATGCCGGAACCTCCTGCTCAACTCGCTGTAACCACCTGCCGGGGACGCCAAAATCACCTGTCAGCTAGGCCAGAACCACGTGGCGGACTCTATGGAATCACCCGCCGGGCATGCCGGAACCAGCTCTCAGACGTGCCAGAAGCACGTGCCGGACACGCCGGAACCACCTACTAGAGAGACCGGAACCACCTGCCAGACCCGCCTGAACCACCTGCTGAGTACGCTGGAACAACCTGCTCTACTCGCTGGAGCCACCTGCTGGACACGCCAAAATCACCTGATGGCTACGCCAGCACCACTCGGCAGACAAGCCAGAATCACCTGCAGGGTATGCCGGAACCACCTCTCAGACGTGCCAGAACCCCTTGTCGGACACTCCGGAATCACCTGTCAGGCATGCCGGAACCACCTCTCGAACGTGCCAGAATGACGTGCCAGAGACACCGGATGCACCTGCCGAGCACGCCGGAACCTCCTCTTCGACTCGCCGGAACCACCAGCCAGAGACGCCAAAATCCCCTGCCAGGTAGGCCAGAATCACATGGCGGACGCTCCGGAATCTCCCGCCGGGAAGGTAGGAACCACCTCTCAAACATACTGGAAGCACGTGCCGGACATGCTGGCACCACGTACTGGACAGACCAGGAACACCTGCCGGACCTGCCTGAACCACCTGCTGAGCACACCGGAACAACTTGCTCGACTCGCTGGAGCCACCTGCTGGACACCCCAAAATCACCAGCCAGCTATGCCAGAACCACTTGCCGTACACTCCGGAATCACCTGCTGGTTACACCAGAGCCACTTGGTGGACAATCCAGAATCACCTGCCGGACATGCCAGAACCACCTGTCACACATGCCGGAACCACGTGCCTGACACGCCGGAACCACCTCGCGGACAGACCGGAACCACCTACCAGACATGCCGGAACCACCTGCCGGACACGCCAAAATCACCTGCGGGCTAGGCCAGAACCACTTGTAGGACTCTCCTGGAGCACCTGCCGGGCATGCGGGAACCACCTCTCAGACGTGCCAGAACCACGCGCGGCACATGACGGAACCCATTACCGGACAGACCGGAACCACCTGCTGGACACGCCAGAATCACCTGCCAAGAACACCGGAACCACCTGAACAGCTCGCCAGAAACACCTGCCGGACATGCCAAAATCACCTGCCGGCTACACCAGAACCTCTTGCCGGACACTCCGGAATCACCTGCCAGACATGATGCAACCAAATGTCAGACGTGCCAGAACCACGTGCCAGAGACACCGGATGCAACTGCCGAGCATGCCGGAACCTCCTGCTCAACTCGCTGTAACCACCTGCCGGGGACGCCAAAATCACCTGTCAGCTAGGCCAGAACCACGTGGCGGACTCTATGGAATCACCCGCCGGGCATGCCGGAACCAGCTCTCAGACGTGCCAGAAGCACGTGCCGGACACGCCGGAACCACCTACTAGAGAGACCGGAACCACCTGCCAGACCCGCCTGAACCACCTGCTGAGTACGCTGGAACAACCTGCTCTACTCGCTGGAGCCACCTGCTGGACACGCCAAAATCACCTGATGGCTACGCCAGCACCACTCGGCAGACAAGCCAGAATCACCTGCAGGGTATGCCGGAACCACCTCTCAGACGTGCCAGAACCCCTTGTCGGACACTCCGGAATCACCTGTCAGGCATGCCGGAACCACCTCTCGAACGTGCCAGAATGACGTGCCAGAGACACCGGATGCACCTGCCGAGCACGCCGGAACCTCCTCTTCGACTCGCCGGAACCACCAGCCAGAGACGCCAAAATCCCCTGCCAGGTAGGCCAGAATCACATGGCGGACGCTCCGGAATCTCCCGCCGGGAAGGTAGGAACCACCTCTCAAACATACTGGAAGCACGTGCCGGACATGCCGGCACCACGTACTGGACAGACCAGAAACACCTGCCGGACCTGCCTGAACCACCTGCTGAGCACACCGGAACAACTTGCTCGACTCGCTGGAGCCACCTGCTGGACACCCCAAAATCACCAGCCAGCTATGCCAGAACCACTTGCCGTACACTCCGGAATCACCTGCTGGTTACACCAGAGCCACTTGGTGGACAATCCAGAATCACCTGCCGGACATGCCAGAACCACCTGTCACACATGCCGGAACCACGTGCCTGACACGCCGGAACCACCTCGCGGACAGACCGGAACCACCTACCAGACATGCCGGAACCACCTGCCGAGCATGCCGGAACCACCTGCCGGACACGCCAAAATCACCTGCGGGCTAGGCCAGAACCACTTGTAGGACTCTCCTGGAGCACCTGCCGGGCATGCGGGAACCACCTCTCAGACGTGCCAGAACCACGCGCGGCACATGACGGAACCCATTACCGGACAGACCGGAACCACCTGCTGGACACGCCAGAATCACCTGCCAAGAACACCGGAACCACCTGAACAGCTCGCCAGAAACACCTGCCGGACATGCCAAAATCACCTGCCGGCTACACCAGAACCTCTTGCCGGACACTCCGGAATCACCTGCCAGACATGATGCAACCAAATGTCAGACGTGCCAGAACCACGTGCCAGAGACACCGGATGCAACTGCCGAGCATGCCGGAACCTCCTGCTCAACTCGCTGTAACCACCTGCCGGGGACGCCAAAATCACCTGTCAGCTAGGCCAGAACCACGTGGCGGACTCTATGGAATCACCCGCCGGGCATGCCGGAACCAGCTCTCAGACGTGCCAGAAGCACGTGCCGGACACGCCGGAACCACCTACTAGAGAGACCGGAACCACCTGCCAGACCCGCCTGAACCACCTGCTGAGTACGCTGGAACAACCTGCTCTACTCGCTGGAGCCACCTGCTGGACACGCCAAAATCACCTGATGGCTACGCCAGCACCACTCGGCAGACAAGCCAGAATCACCTGCAGGGTATGCCGGAACCACCTCTCAGACGTGCCAGAACCCCTTGTCGGACACTCCGGAATCACCTGTCAGGCATGCCGGAACCACCTCTCGAACGTGCCAGAATGACGTGCCAGAGACACCGGATGCACCTGCCGAGCACGCCGGAACCTCCTCTTCGACTCGCCGGAACCACCAGCCAGAGACGCCAAAATCCCCTGCCAGGTAGGCCAGAATCACATGGCGGACGCTCCGGAATCTCCCGCCGGGAAGGTAGGAACCACCTCTCAAACATACTGGAAGCACGTGCCGGACATGCCGGCACCACGTACTGGACAGACCAGAAACACCTGCCGGACCTGCCTGAACCACCTGCTGAGCACACCGGAACAACTTGCTCGACTCGCTGGAGCCACCTGCTGGACACCCCAAAATCACCAGCCAGCTATGCCAGAACCACTTGCCGTACACTCCGGAATCACCTGCTGGTTACACCAGAGCCACTTGGTGGACAATCCAGAATCACCTGCCGGACATGCCAGAACCACCTGTCACACATGCCGGAACCACGTGCCTGACACGCCGGAACCACCTCGCGGACAGACCGGAACCACCTACCAGACATGCCGGAACCACCTGCCGAGCATGCCGGAACCACCTGCCGGACACGCCAAAATCACCTGCGGGCTAGGCCAGAACCACTTGTAGGACTCTCCTGGAGCACCTGCCGGGCATGCGGGAACCACCTCTCAGACGTGCCAGAACCACGCGCGGCACATGACGGAACCCATTACCGGACAGACCGGAACCACCTGCCGGACACGCCAGAATCACCTGCCAAGAACACCGGAACCACCTGAACAGCTCGCCAGAAACACCTGCCGGACATGCCAAAATCACCTGCCGGCTACACCAGAACCTCTTGCCGGACACTCCGGAATCACCTGCCAGACATGATGCAACCAAATGTCAGACGTGCCAGAACCACGTGCCAGAGACACCGGATGCAACTGCCGAGCATGCCGGAACCTCCTGCTCAACTCGCTGTAACCACCTGCCGGGGACGCCAAAATCACCTGTCAGCTAGGCCAGAACCACGTGGCGGACTCTATGGAATCACCCGCCGGGCATGCCGGAACCAGCTCTCAGACGTGCCAGAAGCACGTGCCGGACACGCCGGAACCACCTACTAGAGAGACCGGAACCACCTGCCAGACCCGCCTGAACCACCTGCTGAGTACGCTGGAACAACCTGCTCTACTCGCTGGAGCCACCTGCTGGACACGCCAAAATCACCTGATGGCTACGCCAGCACCACTCGGCAGACAAGCCAGAATCACCTGCAGGGTATGCCGGAACCACCTCTCAGACGTGCCAGAACCCCTTGTCGGACACTCCGGAATCACCTGTCAGGCATGCCGGAACCACCTCTCGAACGTGCCAGAATGACGTGCCAGAGACACCGGATGCACCTGCCGAGCACGCCGGAACCTCCTCTTCGACTCGCCGGAACCACCAGCCAGAGACGCCAAAATCCCCTGCCAGGTAGGCCAGAATCACATGGCGGACGCTCCGGAATCTCCCGCCGGGAAGGTAGGAACCACCTCTCAAACATACTGGAAGCACGTGCCGGACATGCCGGCACCACGTACTGGACAGACCAGAAACACCTGCCGGACCTGCCTGAACCACCTGCTGAGCACACCGGAACAACTTGCTCGACTCGCTGGAGCCACCTGCTGGACACCCCAAAATCACCAGCCAGCTATGCCAGAACCACTTGCCGTACACTCCGGAATCACCTGCTGGTTACACCAGAGCCACTTGGTGGACAATCCAGAATCACCTGCCGGACATGCCAGAACCACCTGTCACACATGCCGGAACCACGTGCCTGACACGCCGGAACCACCTCGCGGACAGACCGGAACCACCTACCAGACATGCCGGAACCACCTGCCGGACACGCCAAAATCACCTGCGGGCTAGGCCAGAACCACTTGTAGGACTCTCCTGGAGCACCTGCCGGGCATGCGGGAACCACCTCTCAGACGTGCCAGAACCACGTGCGGCACATGACGGAACCCATTACCGGACAGACCGGAACCACCTGCCGGACACGCCAGAATCACCTGCCAAGAACACCGGAACCACCTGAACAGCTCGCCAGAAACACCTGCCGGACATGCCAAAATCACCTGCCGGCTACACCAGAACCTCTTGCCGGACACTCCGGAATCACCTGCCAGACATGATGCAACCAAATGTCAGACGTGCCAGAACCACGTGCCAGAGACACCGGATGCAACTGCCGAGCATGCCGGAACCTCCTGCTCAACTCGCTGTAACCACCTGCCGGGGACGCCAAAATCACCTGTCAGCTAGGCCAGAACCACGTGGCGGACTCTATGGAATCACCCGCCGGGCATGCCGGAACCAGCTCTCAGACGTGCCAGAAGCACGTGCCGGACACGCCGGAACCACCTACTAGAGAGACCGGAACCACCTGCCAGACCCGCCTGAACCACCTGCTGAGTACGCTGGAACAACCTGCTCTACTCGCTGGAGCCACCTGCTGGACACGCCAAAATCACCTGATGGCTACGCCAGCACCACTCGGCAGACAAGCCAGAATCACCTGCAGGGTATGCCGGAACCACCTCTCAGACGTGCCAGAACCCCTTGTCGGACACTCCGGAATCACCTGTCAGGCATGCCGGAACCACCTCTCGAACGTGCCAGAATGACGTGCCAGAGACACCGGATGCACCTGCCGAGCACGCCGGAACCTCCTCTTCGACTCGCCGGAACCACCAGCCAGAGACGCCAAAATCCCCTGCCAGGTAGGCCAGAATCACATGGCGGACGCTCCGGAATCTCCCGCCGGGAAGGTAGGAACCACCTCTCAAACATACTGGAAGCACGTGCCGGACATGCCGGCACCACGTACTGGACAGACCAGAAACACCTGCCGGACCTGCCTGAACCACCTGCTGAGCACACCGGAACAACTTGCTCGACTCGCTGGAGCCACCTGCTGGACACCCCAAAATCACCAGCCAGCTATGCCAGAACCACTTGCCGTACACTCCGGAATCACCTGCTGGTTACACCAGAGCCACTTGGTGGACAATCCAGAATCACCTGCCGGACATGCCAGAACCACCTGTCACACATGCCGGAACCACGTGCCTGACACGCCGGAACCACCTCGCGGACAGACCGGAACCACCTACCAGACATGCCGGAACCACCTGCCGGACACGCCAAAATCACCTGCGGGCTAGGCCAGAACCACTTGTAGGACTCTCCTGGAGCACCTGCCGGGCATGCGGGAACCACCTCTCAGACGTGCCAGAACCACGCGCGGCACATGACGGAACCCATTACCGGACAGACCGGAACCACCTGCCGGACACGCCAGAATCACCTGCCAAGAACACCGGAACCACCTGAACAGCTCGCCAGAAACACCTGCCGGACATGCCAAAATCACCTGCCGGCTACACCAGAACCTCTTGCCGGACACTCCGGAATCACCTGCCAGACATGATGCAACCAAATGTCAGACGTGCCAGAACCACGTGCCAGAGACACCGGATGCAACTGCCGAGCATGCCGGAACCTCCTGCTCAACTCGCTGTAACCACCTGCCGGGGACGCCAAAATCACCTGTCAGCTAGGCCAGAACCACGTGGCGGACTCTATGGAATCACCCGCCGGGCATGCCGGAACCAGCTCTCAGACGTGCCAGAAGCACGTGCCGGACACGCCGGAACCACCTACTAGAGAGACCGGAACCACCTGCCAGACCCGCCTGAACCACCTGCTGAGTACGCTGGAACAACCTGCTCTACTCGCTGGAGCCACCTGCTGGACACGCCAAAATCACCTGATGGCTACGCCAGCACCACTCGGCAGACAAGCCAGAATCACCTGCAGGGTATGCCGGAACCACCTCTCAGACGTGCCAGAACCCCTTGTCGGACACTCCGGAATCACCTGTCAGGCATGCCGGAACCACCTCTCGAACGTGCCAGAATGACGTGCCAGAGACACCGGATGCACCTGCCGAGCACGCCGGAACCTCCTCTTCGACTCGCCGGAACCACCAGCCAGAGACGCCAAAATCCCCTGCCAGGTAGGCCAGAATCACATGGCGGACGCTCCGGAATCTCCCGCCGGGAAGGTAGGAACCACCTCTCAAACATACTGGAAGCACGTGCCGGACATGCCGGCACCACGTACTGGACAGACCAGAAACACCTGCCGGACCTGCCTGAACCACCTGCTGAGCACACCGGAACAACTTGCTCGACTCGCTGGAGCCACCTGCTGGACACCCCAAAATCACCAGCCAGCTATGCCAGAACCACTTGCCGTACACTCCGGAATCACCTGCTGGTTACACCAGAGCCACTTGGTGGACAATCCAGAATCACCTGCCGGACATGCCAGAACCACCTGTCACACATGCCGGAACCACGTGCCTGACACGCCAGAACCACCTCGCGGACAGACCGGAACCACCTACCAGACATGCCTGAACCACCTGCCGAGCATGCCGGAACCACCTGCCGGACACGCCAAAATCACCTGCGGGCTAGGCCAGAACCACTTGTAGGACTCTCCTGGAGCACCTGCCGGGCATGCGGGAACCACCTCTCAGACGTGCCAGAACCACGCGCGGCACATGACGGAACCCATTACCGGACAGACCGGAACCACCTGCCGGACACGCCAGAATCACCTGCCAAGAACACCGGAACCACCTGAACAGCTCGCCAGAAACACCTGCCGGACATGCCAAAATCACCTGCCGGCTACACCAGAACCTCTTGCCGGACACTCCGGAATCACCTGCCAGACATGATGCAACCAAATGTCAGACGTGCCAGAACCACGTGCCAGAGACACCGGATGCAACTGCCGAGCATGCCGGAACCTCCTGCTCAACTCGCTGTAACCACCTGCCGGGGACGCCAAAATCACCTGTCAGCTAGGCCAGAACCACGTGGCGGACTCTATGGAATCACCCGCCGGGCATGCCGGAACCAGCTCTCAGACGTGCCAGAAGCACGTGCCGGACACGCCAGAACCACCTACTAGAGAGACCGGAACCACCTGCCAGACCCGCCTGAACCACCTGCTGAGTACGCTGGAACAACCTGCTCTACTCGCTGGAGCCACCTGCTGGACACGCCAAAATCACCTGATGGCTACGCCAGCACCACTCGGCAGACAAGCCAGAATCACCTGCAGGGTATGCCGGAACCACCTCTCAGACGTGCCAGAACCCCTTGTCGGACACTCCGGAATCACCTGTCAGGCATGCCGGAACCACCTCTCGAACGTGCCAGAATGACGTGCCAGAGACACCGGATGCACCTGCCGAGCACGCCGGAACCTCCTCTTCGACTCGCCGGAACCACCAGCCAGAGACGCCAAAATCCCCTGCCAGGTAGGCCAGAATCACATGGCGGACGCTCCGGAATCTCCCGCCGGGAAGGTAGGAACCACCTCTCAAACATACTGGAAGCACGTGCCGGACATGCCGGCACCACGTACTGGACAGACCAGAAACACCTGCCGGACCTGCCTGAACCACCTGCTGAGCACACCGGAACAACTTGCTCGACTCGCTGGAGCCACCTGCTGGACACCCCAAAATCACCAGCCAGCTATGCCAGAACCACTTGCCGTACACTCCGGAATCACCTGCTGGTTACACCAGAGCCACTTGGTGGACAATCCAGAATCACCTGCCGGACATGCCAGAACCACCTGTCACACATGCCGGAACCACGTGCCTGACACGCCGGAACCACCTCGCGGACAGACCGGAACCACCTACCAGACATGCCGGAACCACCTGCCGGACACGCCAAAATCACCTGCGGGCTAGGCCAGAACCACTTGTAGGACTCTCCTGGAGCACCTGCCGGGCATGCGGGAACCACCTCTCAGACGTGCCAGAACCACGCGCGGCACATGACGGAACCCATTACCGGACAGACCGGAACCACCTGCCGGACACGCCAGAATCACCTGCCAAGAACACCGGAACCACCTGAACAGCTCGCCAGAAACACCTGCCGGACATGCCAAAATCACCTGCCGGCTACACCAGAACCTCTTGCCGGACACTCCGGAATCACCTGCCAGACATGATGCAACCAAATGTCAGACGTGCCAGAACCACGTGCCAGAGACACCGGATGCAACTGCCGAGCATGCCGGAACCTCCTGCTCAACTCGCTGTAACCACCTGCCGGGGACGCCAAAATCACCTGTCAGCTAGGCCAGAACCACGTGGCGGACTCTATGGAATCACCCGCCGGGCATGCCGGAACCAGCTCTCAGACGTGCCAGAAGCACGTGCCGGACACGCCGGAACCACCTACTAGAGAGACCGGAACCACCTGCCAGACCCGCCTGAACCACCTGCTGAGTACGCTGGAACAACCTGCTCTACTCGCTGGAGCCACCTGCTGGACACGCCAAAATCACCTGATGGCTACGCCAGCACCACTCGGCAGACAAGCCAGAATCACCTGCAGGGTATGCCGGAACCACCTCTCAGACGTGCCAGAACCCCTTGTCGGACACTCCGGAATCACCTGTCAGGCATGCCGGAACCACCTCTCGAACGTGCCAGAATGACGTGCCAGAGACACCGGATGCACCTGCCGAGCACGCCGGAACCTCCTCTTCGACTCGCCGGAACCACCAGCCAGAGACGCCAAAATCCCCTGCCAGGTAGGCCAGAATCACATGGCGGACGCTCCGGAATCTCCCGCCGGGAAGGTAGGAACCACCTCTCAAACATACTGGAAGCACGTGCCGGACATGCCGGCACCACGTACTGGACAGACCAGAAACACCTGCCGGACCTGCCTGAACCACCTGCTGAGCACACCGGAACAACTTGCTCGACTCGCTGGAGCCACCTGCTGGACACCCCAAAATCACCAGCCAGCTATGCCAGAACCACTTGCCGTACACTCCGGAATCACCTGCTGGTTACACCAGAGCCACTTGGTGGACAATCCAGAATCACCTGCCGGACATGCCAGAACCACCTGTCACACATGCCGGAACCACGTGCCTGACACGCCGGAACCACCTCGCGGACAGACCGGAACCACCTACCAGACATGCCTGAACCACCTGCCGAGCATGCCGGAACCACCTGCCGGACACGCCAAAATCACCTGCGGGCTAGGCCAGAACCACTTGTAGGACTCTCCTGGAGCACCTGCCGGGCATGCGGGAACCACCTCTCAGACGTGCCAGAACCACGCGCGGCACATGACGGAACCCATTACCGGACAGACCGGAACCACCTGCCGGACACGCCAGAATCACCTGCCAAGAACACCGGAACCACCTGAACAGCTCGCCAGAAACACCTGCCGGACATGCCAAAATCACCTGCCGGCTACACCAGAACCTCTTGCCGGACACTCCGGAATCACCTGCCAGACATGATGCAACCAAATGTCAGACGTGCCAGAACCACGTGCCAGAGACACCGGATGCAACTGCCGAGCATGCCGGAACCTCCTGCTCAACTCGCTGTAACCACCTGCCGGGGACGCCAAAATCACCTGTCAGCTAGGCCAGAACCACGTGGCGGACTCTATGGAATCACCCGCCGGGCATGCCGGAACCAGCTCTCAGACGTGCCAGAAGCACGTGCCGGACACGCCGGAACCACCTACTAGAGAGACCGGAACCACCTGCCAGACCCGCCTGAACCACCTGCTGAGTACGCTGGAACAACCTGCTCTACTCGCTGGAGCCACCTGCTGGACACGCCAAAATCACCTGATGGCTACGCCAGCACCACTCGGCAGACAAGCCAGAATCACCTGCAGGGTATGCCGGAACCACCTCTCAGACGTGCCAGAACCCCTTGTCGGACACTCCGGAATCACCTGTCAGGCATGCCGGAACCACCTCTCGAACGTGCCAGAATGACGTGCCAGAGACACCGGATGCACCTGCCGAGCACGCCGGAACCTCCTCTTCGACTCGCCGGAACCACCAGCCAGAGACGCCAAAATCCCCTGCCAGGTAGGCCAGAATCACATGGCGGACGCTCCGGAATCTCCCGCCGGGAAGGTAGGAACCACCTCTCAAACATACTGGAAGCACGTGCCGGACATGCCGGCACCACGTACTGGACAGACCAGAAACACCTGCCGGACCTGCCTGAACCACCTGCTGAGCACACCGGAACAACTTGCTCGACTCGCTGGAGCCACCTGCTGGACACCCCAAAATCACCAGCCAGCTATGCCAGAACCACTTGCCGTACACTCCGGAATCACCTGCTGGTTACACCAGAGCCACTTGGTGGACAATCCAGAATCACCTGCCGGACATGCCAGAACCACCTGTCACACATGCCGGAACCACGTGCCTGACACGCCGGAACCACCTCGCGGACAGACCGGAACCACCTACCAGACATGCCTGAACCACCTGCCGAGCATGCCGGAACCACCTGCCGGACACGCCAAAATCACCTGCGGGCTAGGCCAGAACCACTTGTAGGACTCTCCTGGAGCACCTGCCGGGCATGCGGGAACCACCTCTCAGACGTGCCAGAACCACGCGCGGCACATGACGGAACCCATTACCGGACAGACCGGAACCACCTGCCGGACACGCCAGAATCACCTGCCAAGAACACCGGAACCACCTGAACAGCTCGCCAGAAACACCTGCCGGACATGCCAAAATCACCTGCCGGCTACACCAGAACCTCTTGCCGGACACTCCGGAATCACCTGCCAGACATGATGCAACCAAATGTCAGACGTGCCAGAACCACGTGCCAGAGACACCGGATGCAACTGCCGAGCATGCCGGAACCTCCTGCTCAACTCGCTGTAACCACCTGCCGGGGACGCCAAAATCACCTGTCAGCTAGGCCAGAACCACGTGGCGGACTCTATGGAATCACCCGCCGGGCATGCCGGAACCAGCTCTCAGACGTGCCAGAAGCACGTGCCGGACACGCCGGAACCACCTACTAGAGAGACCGGAACCACCTGCCAGACCCGCCTGAACCACCTGCTGAGTACGCTGGAACAACCTGCTCTACTCGCTGGAGCCACCTGCTGGACACGCCAAAATCACCTGATGGCTACGCCAGCACCACTCGGCAGACAAGCCAGAATCACCTGCAGGGTATGCCGGAACCACCTCTCAGACGTGCCAGAACCCCTTGTCGGACACTCCGGAATCACCTGTCAGGCATGCCGGAACCACCTCTCGAACGTGCCAGAATGACGTGCCAGAGACACCGGATGCACCTGCCGAGCACGCCGGAACCTCCTCTTCGACTCGCCGGAACCACCAGCCAGAGACGCCAAAATCCCCTGCCAGGTAGGCCAGAATCACATGGCGGACGCTCCGGAATCTCCCGCCGGGAAGGTAGGAACCACCTCTCAAACATACTGGAAGCACGTGCCGGACATGCCGGCACCACGTACTGGACAGACCAGAAACACCTGCCGGACCTGCCTGAACCACCTGCTGAGCACACCGGAACAACTTGCTCGACTCGCTGGAGCCACCTGCTGGACACCCCAAAATCACCAGCCAGCTATGCCAGAACCACTTGCCGTACACTCCGGAATCACCTGCTGGTTACACCAGAGCCACTTGGTGGACAATCCAGAATCACCTGCCGGACATGCCAGAACCACCTGTCACACATGCCGGAACCACGTGCCTGACACGCCGGAACCACCTCGCGGACAGACCGGAACCACCTACCAGACATGCCTGAACCACCTGCCGAGCATGCCGGAACCACCTGCCGGACACGCCAAAATCACCTGCGGGCTAGGCCAGAACCACTTGTAGGACTCTCCTGGAGCACCTGCCGGGCATGCGGGAACCACCTCTCAGACGTGCCAGAACCACGCGCGGCACATGACGGAACCCATTACCGGACAGACCGGAACCACCTGCCGGACACGCCAGAATCACCTGCCAAGAACACCGGAACCACCTGAACAGCTCGCCAGAAACACCTGCCGGACATGCCAAAATCACCTGCCGGCTACACCAGAACCTCTTGCCGGACACTCCGGAATCACCTGCCAGACATGATGCAACCAAATGTCAGACGTGCCAGAACCACGTGCCAGAGACACCGGATGCAACTGCCGAGCATGCCGGAACCTCCTGCTCAACTCGCTGTAACCACCTGCCGGGGACGCCAAAATCACCTGTCAGCTAGGCCAGAACCACGTGGCGGACTCTATGGAATCACCCGCCGGGCATGCCGGAACCAGCTCTCAGACGTGCCAGAAGCACGTGCCGGACACGCCGGAACCACCTACTAGAGAGACCGGAACCACCTGCCAGACCCGCCTGAACCACCTGCTGAGTACGCTGGAACAACCTGCTCTACTCGCTGGAGCCACCTGCTGGACACGCCAAAATCACCTGATGGCTACGCCAGCACCACTCGGCAGACAAGCCAGAATCACCTGCAGGGTATGCCGGAACCACCTCTCAGACGTGCCAGAACCCCTTGTCGGACACTCCGGAATCACCTGTCAGGCATGCCGGAACCACCTCTCGAACGTGCCAGAATGACGTGCCAGAGACACCGGATGCACCTGCCGAGCACGCCGGAACCTCCTCTTCGACTCGCCGGAACCACCAGCCAGAGACGCCAAAATCCCCTGCCAGGTAGGCCAGAATCACATGGCGGACGCTCCGGAATCTCCCGCCGGGAAGGTAGGAACCACCTCTCAAACATACTGGAAGCACGTGCCGGACATGCCGGCACCACGTACTGGACAGACCAGAAACACCTGCCGGACCTGCCTGAACCACCTGCTGAGCACACCGGAACAACTTGCTCGACTCGCTGGAGCCACCTGCTGGACACCCCAAAATCACCAGCCAGCTATGCCAGAACCACTTGCCGTACACTCCGGAATCACCTGCTGGTTACACCAGAGCCACTTGGTGGACAATCCAGAATCACCTGCCGGACATGCCAGAACCACCTGTCACACATGCCGGAACCACGTGCCTGACACGCCGGAACCACCTCGCGGACAGACCGGAACCACCTACCAGACATGCCTGAACCACCTGCCGAGCATGCCGGAACCACCTGCCGGACACGCCAAAATCACCTGCGGGCTAGGCCAGAACCACTTGTAGGACTCTCCTGGAGCACCTGCCGGGCATGCGGGAACCACCTCTCAGACGTGCCAGAACCACGTGCGGCACATGACGGAACCCATTACCGGACAGACCGGAACCACCTGCCGGACACGCCAGAATCACCTGCCAAGAACACCGGAACCACCTGAACAGCTCGCCAGAAACACCTGCCGGACATGCCAAAATCACCTGCCGGCTACACCAGAACCTCTTGCCGGACACTCCGGAATCACCTGCCAGACATGATGCAACCAAATGTCAGACGTGCCAGAACCACGTGCCAGAGACACCGGATGCAACTGCCGAGCATGCCGGAACCTCCTGCTCAACTCGCTGTAACCACCTGCCGGGGACGCCAAAATCACCTGTCAGCTAGGCCAGAACCACGTGGCGGACTCTATGGAATCACCCGCCGGGCATGCCGGAACCAGCTCTCAGACGTGCCAGAAGCACGTGCCGGACACGCCGGAACCACCTACTAGAGAGACCGGAACCACCTGCCAGACCCGCCTGAACCACCTGCTGAGTACGCTGGAACAACCTGCTCTACTCGCTGGAGCCACCTGCTGGACACGCCAAAATCACCTGATGGCTACGCCAGCACCACTCGGCAGACAAGCCAGAATCACCTGCAGGGTATGCCGGAACCACCTCTCAGACGTGCCAGAACCCCTTGTCGGACACTCCGGAATCACCTGTCAGGCATGCCGGAACCACCTCTCGAACGTGCCAGAATGACGTGCCAGAGACACCGGATGCACCTGCCGAGCACGCCGGAACCTCCTCTTCGACTCGCCGGAACCACCAGCCAGAGACGCCAAAATCCCCTGCCAGGTAGGCCAGAATCACATGGCGGACGCTCCGGAATCTCCCGCCGGGAAGGTAGGAACCACCTCTCAAACATACTGGAAGCACGTGCCGGACATGCCGGCACCACGTACTGGACAGACCAGAAACACCTGCAGGACCTGCCTGAACCACCTGCTGAGCACACCAGAACAACTTGCTCGACTCGCTGGAGCCACCTGCTGGACACCCCAAAATCACCAGCCTGCTATGCCAGAACCACTTGCCGTACACTCCGGAATCACCTGCTGGTTACACCAGAGCCACTTGGTGGACAATCCAGAATCACCTGCCGGACATGCCAGAACCACCTGTCACACATGCCGGAACCACGTGCCTGACACGCCGGAACCACCTCGCGGACAGACCGGAACCACCTACCAGACATGCCGGAACCACCTGCCGGACACGCCAAAATCACCTGCGGGCTAGGCCAGAACCACTTGTAGGACTCTCCTGGAGCACCTGCCGGGCATGCGGGAACCACCTCTCAGACGTGCCAGAACCACGTGCGGCACATGACGGAACCCATTACCGGACAGACCGGAACCACCTGCCGGACACGCCAGAATCACCTGCCAAGAACACCGGAACCACCTGAACAGCTCGCCAGAAACACCTGCCGGACATGCCAAAATCACCTGCCGGCTACACCAGAACCTCTTGCCGGACACTCCGGAATCACCTGCCAGACATGATGCAACCAAATGTCAGACGTGCCAGAACCACGTGCCAGAGACACCGGATGCAACTGCCGAGCATGCCGGAACCTCCTGCTCAACTCGCTGTAACCACCTGCCGGGGACGCCAAAATCACCTGTCAGCTAGGCCAGAACCACGTGGCGGACTCTATGGAATCACCCGCCGGGCATGCCGGAACCAGCTCTCAGACGTGCCAGAAGCACGTGCCGGACACGCCGGAACCACCTACTAGAGAGACCGGAACCACCTGCCAGACCCGCCTGAACCACCTGCTGAGTACGCTGGAACAACCTGCTCTACTCGCTGGAGCCACCTGCTGGACACGCCAAAATCACCTGATGGCTACGCCAGCACCACTCGGCAGACAAGCCAGAATCACCTGCAGGGTATGCCGGAACCACCTCTCAGACATGCCAGAACCCCTTGTCGGACACTCCGGAATCACCTGTCAGGCATGCCGGAACCACCTCTCGAACGTGCCAGAATGACGTGCCAGAGACACCGGATGCACCTGCCGAGCACGCCGGGACCTCCTCTTCGACTCGCCGGAACCACCAGCCAGAGACGCCAAAATCCCCTGCCAGGTAGGCCAGAATCACATGGCGGACGCTCCGGAATCTCCCGCCGGGAAGGTAGGAACCACCTCTCAAACATACTGGAAGCACGTGCCGGACATGCCGGCACCACGTACTGGACAGACCAGAAACACCTGCCGGACCTGCCTGAACCATCTGCTGAGCACACCGGAACAACTTGCTCGACTCGCTGGAGCCACCTGCTGGACACCCCAAAATCACCAGCCAGCTATGCCAGAACCACTTGCCGTACACTCCGGAATCACCTGCTGGTTACACCAGAGCCACTTGGTGGACAATCCAGAATCACCTGCCGGACATGCCAGAACCACCTGTCACACATGCCGGAACCACGTGCCTGACACGCCGGAACCACCTCGCGGACAGACCGGAACCACCTACCAGACATGCCGGAACCACCTGCCGGACACGCCAAAATCACCTGCGGGCTAGGCCAGAACCACTTGTAGGACTCTCCTGGAGCACCTGCCGGGCATGCGGGAACCACCTCTCAGACGTGCCAGAACCACGTGCGGCACATGACGGAACCCATTACCGGACAGACCGGAACCACCTGCCGGACACGCCAGAATCACCTGCCAAGAACACCGGAACCACCTGAACAGCTCGCCAGAAACACCTGCCGGACATGCCAAAATCACCTGCCGGCTACACCAGAACCTCTTGCCGGACACTCCGGAATCACCTGCCAGACATGATGCAACCAAATGTCAGACGTGCCAGAACCACGTGCCAGAGACACCGGATGCAACTGCCGAGCATGCCGGAACCTCCTGCTCAACTCGCTGTAACCACCTGCCGGGGACGCCAAAATCACCTGTCAGCTAGGCCAGAACCACGTGGCGGACTCTATGGAATCACCCGCCGGGCATGCCGGAACCAGCTCTCAGACGTGCCAGAAGCACGTGCCGGACACGCCGGAACCACCTACTAGAGAGACCGGAACCACCTGCCAGACCCGCCTGAACCACCTGCTGAGTACGCTGGAACAACCTGCTCTACTCGCTGGAGCCACCTGCTGGACACGCCAAAATCACCTGATGGCTACGCCAGCACCACTCGGCAGACAAGCCAGAATCACCTGCAGGGTATGCCGGAACCACCTCTCAGACGTGCCAGAACCCCTTGTCGGACACTCCGGAATCACCTGTCAGGCATGCCGGAACCACCTCTCGAACGTGCCAGAATGACGTGCCAGAGACACCGGATGCACCTGCCGAGCACGCCGGGACCTCCTCTTCGACTCGCCGGAACCACCAGCCAGAGACGCCAAAATCCCCTGCCAGGTAGGCCAGAATCACATGGCGGACGCTCCGGAATCTCCCGCCGGGAAGGTAGGAACCACCTCTCAAACATACTGGAAGCACGTGCCGGACATGCCGGCACCACGTACTGGACAGACCAGAAACACCTGCCGGACCTGCCTGAACCACCTGCTGAGCACACCGGAACAACTTGCTCGACTCGCTGGAGCCACCTGCTGGACACCCCAAAATCACCAGCCAGCTATGCCAGAACCACTTGCCGTACACTCCGGAATCACCTGCTGGTTACACCAGAGCCACTTGGTGGACAATCCAGAATCACCTGCCGGACATGCCAGAACCACCTGTCACACATGCCGGAACCACGTGCCTGACACGCCGGAACCACCTCGCGGACAGACCGGAACCACCTACCAGACATGCCGGAACCACCTGCCGGACACGCCAAAATCACCTGCGGGCTAGGCCAGAACCACTTGTAGGACTCTCCTGGAGCACCTGCCGGGCATGCGGGAACCACCTCTCAGACGTGCCAGAACCACGCGCGGCACATGACGGAACCCATTACCGGACAGACCGGAACCACCTGCCGGACACGCCAGAATCACCTGCCAAGAACACCGGAACCACCTGAACAGCTCGCCAGAAACACCTGCCGGACATGCCAAAATCACCTGCCGGCTACACCAGAACCTCTTGCCGGACACTCCGGAATCACCTGCCAGACATGATGCAACCAAATGTCAGACGTGCCAGAACCACGTGCCAGAGACACCGGATGCAACTGCCGAGCATGCCGGAACCTCCTGCTCAACTCGCTGTAACCACCTGCCGGGGACGCCAAAATCACCTGTCAGCTAGGCCAGAACCACGTGGCGGACTCTATGGAATCACCCGCCGGGCATGCCGGAACCAGCTCTCAGACGTGCCAGAAGCACGTGCCGGACACGCCGGAACCACCTACTAGAGAGACCGGAACCACCTGCCAGACCCGCCTGAACCACCTGCTGAGTACGCTGGAACAACCTGCTCTACTCGCTGGAGCCACCTGCTGGACACGCCAAAATCACCTGATGGCTACGCCAGCACCACTCGGCAGACAAGCCAGAATCACCTGCAGGGTATGCCGGAACCACCTCTCAGACGTGCCAGAACCCCTTGTCGGACACTCCGGAATCACCTGTCAGGCATGCCGGAACCACCTCTCGAACGTGCCAGAATGACGTGCCAGAGACACCGGATGCACCTGCCGAGCACGCCGGAACCTCCTCTTCGACTCGCCGGAACCACCAGCCAGAGACGCCAAAATCCCCTGCCAGGTAGGCCAGAATCACATGGCGGACGCTCCGGAATCTCCCGCCGGGAAGGTAGGAACCACCTCTCAAACATACTGGAAGCACGTGCCGGACATGCCGGCACCACGTACTGGACAGACCAGAAACACCTGCCGGACCTGCCTGAACCACCTGCTGAGCACACCGGAACAACTTGCTCGACTCGCTGGAGCCACCTGCTGGACACCCCAAAATCACCAGCCAGCTATGCCAGAACCACTTGCCGTACACTCCGGAATCACCTGCTGGTTACACCAGAGCCACTTGGTGGACAATCCAGAATCACCTGCCGGACATGCCAGAACCACCTGTCACACATGCCGGAACCACGTGCCTGACACGCCGGAACCACCTCGCGGACAGACCGGAACCACCTACCAGACATGCCGGAACCACCTGCCGGACACGCCAAAATCACCTGCGGGCTAGGCCAGAACCACTTGTAGGACTCTCCTGGAGCACCTGCCGGGCATGCGGGAACCACCTCTCAGACGTGCCAGAACCACGCGCGGCACATGACGGAACCCATTACCGGACAGACCGGAACCACCTGCCGGACACGCCAGAATCACCTGCCAAGAACACCGGAACCACCTGAACAGCTCGCCAGAAACACCTGCCGGACATGCCAAAATCACCTGCCGGCTACACCAGAACCTCTTGCCGGACACTCCGGAATCACCTGCCAGACATGATGCAACCAAATGTCAGACGTGCCAGAACCACGTGCCAGAGACACCGGATGCAACTGCCGAGCATGCCGGAACCTCCTGCTCAACTCGCTGTAACCACCTGCCGGGGACGCCAAAATCACCTGTCAGCTAGGCCAGAACCACGTGGCGGACTCTATGGAATCACCCGCCGGGCATGCCGGAACCAGCTCTCAGACGTGCCAGAAGCACGTGCCGGACACGCCGGAACCACCTACTAGAGAGACCGGAACCACCTGCCAGACCCGCCTGAACCACCTGCTGAGTACGCTGGAACAACCTGCTCTACTCGCTGGAGCCACCTGCTGGACACGCCAAAATCACCTGATGGCTACGCCAGCACCACTCGGCAGACAAGCCAGAATCACCTGCAGGGTATGCCGGAACCACCTCTCAGACGTGCCAGAACCCCTTGTCAGACACTCCGGAATCACCTGTCAGGCATGCCGGAACCACCTCTCGAACGTGCCAGAATGACGTGCCAGAGACACCGGATGCACCTGCCGAGCACGCCGGAACCTCCTCTTCGACTCGCCGGAACCACCAGCCAGAGACGCCAAAATCCCCTGCCAGGT
The DNA here is from genome assembly GCF_041296235.1 of Equus asinus. Taxonomy (NCBI): domain Eukaryota; kingdom Metazoa; phylum Chordata; class Mammalia; order Perissodactyla; family Equidae; genus Equus; species Equus asinus. Next base: position 286,237 of record NW_027225203.1, read on the forward strand.
AGGCCAGAATCACATGGCGGACGCTCCGGAATCTCCCGCCGGGAAGGTAGGAACCACCTCTCAAACATACTGGAAGCACGTGCCGGACATGCCGGCACCACGTACTGGACAGACCAGAAACACCTGCCGGACCTGCCTGAACCACCTGCTGAGCACACCGGAACAACTTGCTCGACTCGCTGGAGCCACCTGCTGGACACCCCAAAATCACCAGCCAGCTATGCCAGAACCACTTGCCGTACACTCCGGAATCACCTGCTGGTTACACCAGAGCCACTTGGTGGACAATCCAGAATCACCTGCCGGACATGCCAGAACCACCTGTCACACATGCCGGAACCACGTGCCTGACACGCCGGAACCACCTCGCGGACAGACCGGAACCACCTACCAGACATGCCGGAACCACCTGCCGGACACGCCAAAATCACCTGCGGGCTAGGCCAGAACCACTTGTAGGACTCTCCTGGAGCACCTGCCGGGCATGCGGGAACCACCTCTCAGACGTGCCAGAACCACGCGCGGCACATGACGGAACCCATTACCGGACAGACCGGAACCACCTGCCGGACACGCCAGAATCACCTGCCAAGAACACCGGAACCACCTGAACAGCTCGCCAGAAACACCTGCCGGACATGCCAAAATCACCTGCCGGCTACACCAGAACCTCTTGCCGGACACTCCGGAATCACCTGCCAGACATGATGCAACCAAATGTCAGACGTGCCAGAACCACGTGCCAGAGACACCGGATGCAACTGCCGAGCATGCCGGAACCTCCTGCTCAACTCGCTGTAACCACCTGCCGGGGACGCCAAAATCACCTGTCAGCTAGGCCAGAACCACGTGGCGGACTCTATGGAATCACCCGCCGGGCATGCCGGAACCAGCTCTCAGACGTGCCAGAAGCACGTGCCGGACACGCCGGAACCACCTACTAGAGAGACCGGAACCACCTGCCAGACCCGCCTGAACCACCTGCTGAGTACGCTGGAACAACCTGCTCTACTCGCTGGAGCCACCTGCTGGACACGCCAAAATCACCTGATGGCTACGCCAGCACCACTCGGCAGACAAGCCAGAATCACCTGCAGGGTATGCCGGAACCACCTCTCAGACGTGCCAGAACCCCTTGTCGGACACTCCGGAATCACCTGTCAGGCATGCCGGAACCACCTCTCGAACGTGCCAGAATGACGTGCCAGAGACACCGGATGCACCTGCCGAGCACGCCGGAACCTCCTCTTCGACTCGCCGGAACCACCAGCCAGAGACGCCAAAATCCCCTGCCAGGTAGGCCAGAATCACATGGCGGACGCTCCGGAATCTCCCGCCGGGAAGGTAGGAACCACCTCTCAAACATACTGGAAGCACGTGCCGGACATGCCGGCACCACGTACTGGACAGACCAGAAACACCTGCCGGACCTGCCTGAACCACCTGCTGAGCACACCGGAACAACTTGCTCGACTCGCTGGAGCCACCTGCTGGACACCCCAAAATCACCAGCCAGCTATGCCAGAACCACTTGCCGTACACTCCGGAATCACCTGCTGGTTACACCAGAGCCACTTGGTGGACAATCCAGAATCACCTGCCGGACATGCCAGAACCACCTGTCACACATGCCGGAACCACGTGCCTGACACGCCGGAACCACCTCGCGGACAGACCGGAACCACCTACCAGACATGCCGGAACCACCTGCCGGACACGCCAAAATCACCTGCGGGCTAGGCCAGAACCACTTGTAGGACTCTCCTGGAGCACCTGCCGGGCATGCGGGAACCACCTCTCAGACGTGCCAGAACCACGCGCGGCACATGACGGAACCCATTACCGGACAGACCGGAACCACCTGCCGGACACGCCAGAATCACCTGCCAAGAACACCGGAACCACCTGAACAGCTCGCCAGAAACACCTGCCGGACATGCCAAAATCACCTGCCGGCTACACCAGAACCTCTTGCCGGACACTCCGGAATCACCTGCCAGACATGATGCAACCAAATGTCAGACGTGCCAGAACCACGTGCCAGAGACACCGGATGCAACTGCCGAGCATGCCGGAACCTCCTGCTCAACTCGCTGTAACCACCTGCCGGGGACGCCAAAATCACCTGTCAGCTAGGCCAGAACCACGTGGCGGACTCTATGGAATCACCCGCCGGGCATGCCGGAACCAGCTCTCAGACGTGCCAGAAGCACGTGCCGGACACGCCGGAACCACCTACTAGAGAGACCGGAACCACCTGCCAGACCCGCCTGAACCACCTGCTGAGTACGCTGGAACAACCTGCTCTACTCGCTGGAGCCACCTGCTGGACACGCCAAAATCACCTGATGGCTACGCCAGCACCACTCGGCAGACAAGCCAGAATCACCTGCAGGGTATGCCGGAACCACCTCTCAGACGTGCCAGAACCCCTTGTCGGACACTCCGGAATCACCTGTCAGGCATGCCGGAACCACCTCTCGAACGTGCCAGAATGACGTGCCAGAGACACCGGATGCACCTGCCGAGCACGCCGGAACCTCCTCTTCGACTCGCCGGAACCACCAGCCAGAGACGCCAAAATCCCCTGCCAGGTAGGCCAGAATCACATGGCGGACGCTCCGGAATCTCCCGCCGGGAAGGTAGGAACCACCTCTCAAACATACTGGAAGCACGTGCCGGACATGCCGGCACCACGTACTGGACAGACCAGAAACACCTGCCGGACCTGCCTGAACCACCTGCTGAGCACACCGGAACAACTTGCTCGACTCGCTGGAGCCACCTGCTGGACACCCCAAAATCACCAGCCAGCTATGCCAGAACCACTTGCCGTACACTCCGGAATCACCTGCTGGTTACACCAGAGCCACTTGGTGGACAATCCAGAATCACCTGCCGGACATGCCAGAACCACCTGTCACACATGCCGGAACCACGTGCCTGACACGCCGGAACCACCTCGCGGACAGACCGGAACCACCTACCAGACATGCCGGAACCACCTGCCGGACACGCCAAAATCACCTGCGGGCTAGGCCAGAACCACTTGTAGGACTCTCCTGGAGCACCTGCCGGGCATGCGGGAACCACCTCTCAGACGTGCCAGAACCACGCGCGGCACATGACGGAACCCATTACCGGACAGACCGGAACCACCTGCCGGACACGCCAGAATCACCTGCCAAGAACACCGGAACCACCTGAACAGCTCGCCAGAAACACCTGCCGGACATGCCAAAATCACCTGCCGGCTACACCAGAACCTCTTGCCGGACACTCCGGAATCACCTGCCAGACATGATGCAACCAAATGTCAGACGTGCCAGAACCACGTGCCAGAGACACCGGATGCAACTGCCGAGCATGCCGGAACCTCCTGCTCAACTCGCTGTAACCACCTGCCGGGGACGCCAAAATCACCTGTCAGCTAGGCCAGAACCACGTGGCGGACTCTATGGAATCACCCGCCGGGCATGCCGGAACCAGCTCTCAGACGTGCCAGAAGCACGTGCCGGACACGCCGGAACCACCTACTAGAGAGACCGGAACCACCTGCCAGACCCGCCTGAACCACCTGCTGAGTACGCTGGAACAACCTGCTCTACTCGCTGGAGCCACCTGCTGGACACGCCAAAATCACCTGATGGCTACGCCAGCACCACTCGGCAGACAAGCCAGAATCACCTGCAGGGTATGCCGGAACCACCTCTCAGACGTGCCAGAACCCCTTGTCGGACACTCCGGAATCACCTGTCAGGCATGCCGGAACCACCTCTCGAACGTGCCAGAATGACGTGCCAGAGACACCGGATGCACCTGCCGAGCACGCCGGAACCTCCTCTTCGACTCGCCGGAACCACCAGCCAGAGACGCCAAAATCCCCTGCCAGGTAGGCCAGAATCACATGGCGGACGCTCCGGAATCTCCCGCCGGGAAGGTAGGAACCACCTCTCAAACATACTGGAAGCACGTGCCGGACATGCCGGCACCACGTACTGGACAGACCAGAAACACCTGCCGGACCTGCCTGAACCACCTGCTGAGCACACCGGAACAACTTGCTCGACTCGCTGGAGCCACCTGCTGGACACCCCAAAATCACCAGCCAGCTATGCCAGAACCACTTGCCGTACACTCCGGAATCACCTGCTGGTTACACCAGAGCCACTTGGTGGACAATCCAGAATCACCTGCCGGACATGCCAGAACCACCTGTCACACATGCCGGAACCACGTGCCTGACACGCCGGAACCACCTCGCGGACAGACCGGAACCACCTACCAGACATGCCGGAACCACCTGCCGGACACGCCAAAATCACCTGCGGGCTAGGCCAGAACCACTTGTAGGACTCTCCTGGAGCACCTGCCGGGCATGCGGGAACCACCTCTCAGACGTGCCAGAACCACGCGCGGCACATGACGGAACCCATTACCGGACAGACCGGAACCACCTGCCGGACACGCCAGAATCACCTGCCAAGAACACCGGAACCACCTGAACAGCTCGCCAGAAACACCTGCCGGACATGCCAAAATCACCTGCCGGCTACACCAGAACCTCTTGCCGGACACTCCGGAATCACCTGCCAGACATGATGCAACCAAATGTCAGACGTGCCAGAACCACGTGCCAGAGACACCGGATGCAACTGCCGAGCATGCCGGAACCTCCTGCTCAACTCGCTGTAACCACCTGCCGGGGACGCCAAAATCACCTGTCAGCTAGGCCAGAACCACGTGGCGGACTCTATGGAATCACCCGCCGGGCATGCCGGAACCAGCTCTCAGACGTGCCAGAAGCACGTGCCGGACACGCCGGAACCACCTACTAGAGAGACCGGAACCACCTGCCAGACCCGCCTGAACCACCTGCTGAGTACGCTGGAACAACCTGCTCTACTCGCTGGAGCCACCTGCTGGACACGCCAAAATCACCTGATGGCTACGCCAGCACCACTCGGCAGACAAGCCAGAATCACCTGCAGGGTATGCCGGAACCACCTCTCAGACGTGCCAGAACCCCTTGTCGGACACTCCGGAATCACCTGTCAGGCATGCCGGAACCACCTCTCGAACGTGCCAGAATGACGTGCCAGAGACACCGGATGCACCTGCCGAGCACGCCAGAACCTCCTCTTCGACTCGCCGGAACCACCAGCCAGAGACGCCAAAATCCCCTGCCAGGTAGGCCAGAATCACATGGCGGACGCTCCGGAATCTCCCGCCGGGAAGGTAGGAACCACCTCTCAAACATACTGGAAGCACGTGCCGGACATGCCGGCACCACGTACTGGACAGACCAGAAACACCTGCCGGACCTGCCTGAACCACCTGCTGAGCACACCGGAACAACTTGCTCGACTCGCTGGAGCCACCTGCTGGACACCCCAAAATCACCAGCCAGCTATGCCAGAACCACTTGCCGTACACTCCGGAATCACCTGCTGGTTACACCAGAGCCACTTGGTGGACAATCCAGAATCACCTGCCGGACATGCCAGAACCACCTGTCACACATGCCGGAACCACGTGCCTGACACGCCGGAACCACCTCGCGGACAGACCGGAACCACCTACCAGACATGCCGGAACCACCTGCCGGACACGCCAAAATCACCTGCGGGCTAGGCCAGAACCACTTGTAGGACTCTCCTGGAGCACCTGCCGGGCATGCGGGAACCACCTCTCAGACGTGCCAGAACCACGCGCGGCACATGACGGAACCCATTACCGGACAGACCGGAACCACCTGCCGGACACGCCAGAATCACCTGCCAAGAACACCGGAACCACCTGAACAGCTCGCCAGAAACACCTGCCGGACATGCCAAAATCACCTGCCGGCTACACCAGAACCTCTTGCCGGACACTCCGGAATCACCTGCCAGACATGATGCAACCAAATGTCAGACGTGCCAGAACCACGTGCCAGAGACACCGGATGCAACTGCCGAGCATGCCGGAACCTCCTGCTCAACTCGCTGTAACCACCTGCCGGGGACGCCAAAATCACCTGTCAGCTAGGCCAGAACCACGTGGCGGACTCTATGGAATCACCCGCCGGGCATGCCGGAACCAGCTCTCAGACGTGCCAGAAGCACGTGCCGGACACGCCGGAACCACCTACTAGAGAGACCGGAACCACCTGCCAGACCCGCCTGAACCACCTGCTGAGTACGCTGGAACAACCTGCTCTACTCGCTGGAGCCACCTGCTGGACACGCCAAAATCACCTGATGGCTACGCCAGCACCACTCGGCAGACAAGCCAGAATCACCTGCAGGGTATGCCGGAACCACCTCTCAGACGTGCCAGAACCCCTTGTCGGACACTCCGGAATCACCTGTCAGGCATGCCGGAACCACCTCTCGAACGTGCCAGAATGACGTGCCAGAGACACCGGATGCACCTGCCGAGCACGCCGGAACCTCCTCTTCGACTCGCCGGAACCACCAGCCAGAGACGCCAAAATCCCCTGCCAGGTAGGCCAGAATCACATGGCGGACGCTCCGGAATCTCCCGCCGGGAAGGTAGGAACCACCTCTCAAACATACTGGAAGCACGTGCCGGACATGCCGGCACCACGTACTGGACAGACCAGAAACACCTGCCGGACCTGCCTGAACCACCTGCTGAGCACACCGGAACAACTTGCTCGACTCGCTGGAGCCACCTGCTGGACACCCCAAAATCACCAGCCAGCTATGCCAGAACCACTTGCCGTACACTCCGGAATCACCTGCTGGTTACACCAGAGCCACTTGGTGGACAATCCAGAATCACCTGCCGGACATGCCAGAACCACCTGTCACACATGCCGGAACCACGTGCCTGACACGCCGGAACCACCTCGCGGACAGACCGGAACCACCTACCAGACATGCCGGAACCACCTGCCGGACACGCCAAAATCACCTGCGGGCTAGGCCAGAACCACTTGTAGGACTCTCCTGGAGCACCTGCCGGGCATGCGGGAACCACCTCTCAGACGTGCCAGAACCACGCGCGGCACATGACGGAACCCATTACCGGACAGACCGGAACCACCTGCCGGACACGCCAGAATCACCTGCCAAGAACACCGGAACCACCTGAACAGCTCGCCAGAAACACCTGCCGGACATGCCAAAATCACCTGCCGGCTACACCAGAACCTCTTGCCGGACACTCCGGAATCACCTGCCAGACATGATGCAACCAAATGTCAGACGTGCCAGAACCACGTGCCAGAGACACCGGATGCAACTGCCGAGCATGCCGGAACCTCCTGCTCAACTCGCTGTAACCACCTGCCGGGGACGCCAAAATCACCTGTCAGCTAGGCCAGAACCACGTGGCGGACTCTATGGAATCACCCGCCGGGCATGCCGGAACCAGCTCTCAGACGTGCCAGAAGCACGTGCCGGACACGCCGGAACCACCTACTAGAGAGACCGGAACCACCTGCCAGACCCGCCTGAACCACCTGCTGAGTACGCTGGAACAACCTGCTCTACTCGCTGGAGCCACCTGCTGGACACGCCAAAATCACCTGATGGCTACGCCAGCACCACTCGGCAGACAAGCCAGAATCACCTGCAGGGTATGCCGGAACCACCTCTCAGACGTGCCAGAACCCCTTGTCGGACACTCCGGAATCACCTGTCAGGCATGCCGGAACCACCTCTCGAACGTGCCAGAATGACGTGCCAGAGACACCGGATGCACCTGCCGAGCACGCCGGAACCTCCTCTTCGACTCGCCGGAACCACCAGCCAGAGACGCCAAAATCCCCTGCCAGGTAGGCCAGAATCACATGGCGGACGCTCCGGAATCTCCCGCCGGGAAGGTAGGAACCACCTCTCAAACATACTGGAAGCACGTGCCGGACATGCCGGCACCACGTACTGGACAGACCAGAAACACCTGCCGGACCTGCCTGAACCACCTGCTGAGCACACCGGAACAACTTGCTCGACTCGCTGGAGCCACCTGCTGGACACCCCAAAATCACCAGCCAGCTATGCCAGAACCACTTGCCGTACACTCCGGAATCACCTGCTGGTTACACCAGAGCCACTTGGTGGACAATCCAGAATCACCTGCCGGACATGCCAGAACCACCTGTCACACATGCCGGAACCACGTGCCTGACACGCCGGAACCACCTCGCGGACAGACCGGAACCACCTACCAGACATGCCGGAACCACCTGCCGGACACGCCAAAATCACCTGCGGGCTAGGCCAGAACCACTTGTAGGACTCTCCTGGAGCACCTGCCGGGCATGCGGGAACCACCTCTCAGACGTGCCAGAACCACGCGCGGCACATGACGGAACCCATTACCGGACAGACCGGAACCACCTGCCGGACACGCCAGAATCACCTGCCAAGAACACCGGAACCACCTGAACAGCTCGCCAGAAACACCTGCCGGACATGCCAAAATCACCTGCCGGCTACACCAGAACCTCTTGCCGGACACTCCGGAATCACCTGCCAGACATGATGCAACCAAATGTCAGACGTGCCAGAACCACGTGCCAGAGACACCGGATGCAACTGCCGAGCATGCCGGAACCTCCTGCTCAACTCGCTGTAACCACCTGCCGGGGACGCCAAAATCACCTGTCAGCTAGGCCAGAACCACGTGGCGGACTCTATGGAATCACCCGCCGGGCATGCCGGAACCAGCTCTCAGACGTGCCAGAAGCACGTGCCGGACACGCCGGAACCACCTACTAGAGAGACCGGAACCACCTGCCAGACCCGCCTGAACCACCTGCTGAGTACGCTGGAACAACCTGCTCTACTCGCTGGAGCCACCTGCTGGACACGCCAAAATCACCTGATGGCTACGCCAGCACCACTCGGCAGACAAGCCAGAATCACCTGCAGGGTATGCCGGAACCACCTCTCAGACGTGCCAGAACCCCTTGTCGGACACTCCGGAATCACCTGTCAGGCATGCCGGAACCACCTCTCGAACGTGCCAGAATGACGTGCCAGAGACACCGGATGCACCTGCCGAGCACGCCGGAACCTCCTCTTCGACTCGCCGGAACCACCAGCCAGAGACGCCAAAATCCCCTGCCAGGTAGGCCAGAATCACATGGCGGACGCTCCGGAATCTCCCGCCGGGAAGGTAGGAACCACCTCTCAAACATACTGGAAGCACGTGCCGGACATGCCGGCACCACGTACTGGACAGACCAGAAACACCTGCCGGACCTGCCTGAACCACCTGCTGAGCACACCGGAACAACTTGCTCGACTCGCTGGAGCCACCTGCTGGACACCCCAAAATCACCAGCCAGCTATGCCAGAACCACTTGCCGTACACTCCGGAATCACCTGCTGGTTACACCAGAGCCACTTGGTGGACAATCCAGAATCACCTGCCGGACATGCCAGAACCACCTGTCACACATGCCGGAACCACGTGCCTGACACGCCGGAACCACCTCGCGGACAGACCGGAACCACCTACCAGACATGCCGGAACCACCTGCCGGACACGCCAAAATCACCTGCGGGCTAGGCCAGAACCACTTGTAGGACTCTCCTGGAGCACCTGCCGGGCATGCGGGAACCACCTCTCAGACGTGCCAGAACCACGCGCGGCACATGACGGAACCCATTACCGGACAGACCGGAACCACCTGCCGGACACGCCAGAATCACCTGCCAAGAACACCGGAACCACCTGAACAGCTCGCCAGAAACACCTGCCGGACATGCCAAAATCACCTGCCGGCTACACCAGAACCTCTTGCCGGACACTCCGGAATCACCTGCCAGACATGATGCAACCAAATGTCAGACGTGCCAGAACCACGTGCCAGAGACACCGGATGCAACTGCCGAGCATGCCGGAACCTCCTGCTCAACTCGCTGTAACCACCTGCCGGGGACGCCAAAATCACCTGTCAGCTAGGCCAGAACCACGTGGCGGACTCTATGGAATCACCCGCCGGGCATGCCGGAACCAGCTCTCAGACGTGCCAGAAGCACGTGCCGGACACGCCGGAACCACCTACTAGAGAGACCGGAACCACCTGCCAGACCCGCCTGAACCACCTGCTGAGTACGCTGGAACAACCTGCTCTACTCGCTGGAGCCACCTGCTGGACACGCCAAAATCACCTGATGGCTACGCCAGCACCACTCGGCAGACAAGCCAGAATCACCTGCAGGGTATGCCGGAACCACCTCTCAGACGTGCCAGAACCCCTTGTCGGACACTCCGGAATCACCTGTCAGGCATGCCGGAACCACCTCTCGAACGTGCCAGAATGACGTGCCAGAGACACCGGATGCACCTGCCGAGCACGCCGGAACCTCCTCTTCGACTCGCCGGAACCACCAGCCAGAGACGCCAAAATCCCCTGCCAGGTAGGCCAGAATCACATGGCGGACGCTCCGGAATCTCCCGCCGGGAAGGTAGGAACCACCTCTCAAACATACTGGAAGCACGTGCCGGACATGCCGGCACCACGTACTGGACAGACCAGAAACACCTGCCGGACCTGCCTGAACCACCTGCTGAGCACACCGGAACAACTTGCTCGACTCGCTGGAGCCACCTGCTGGACACCCCAAAATCACCAGCCAGCTATGCCAGAACCACTTGCCGTACACTCCGGAATCACCTGCTGGTTACACCAGAGCCACTTGGTGGACAATCCAGAATCACCTGCCGGACATGCCAGAACCACCTGTCACACATGCCGGAACCACGTGCCTGACACGCCGGAACCACCTCGCGGACAGACCGGAACCACCTACCAGACATGCCGGAACCACCTGCCGGACACGCCAAAATCACCTGCGGGCTAGGCCAGAACCACTTGTAGGACTCTCCTGGAGCACCTGCCGGGCATGCGGGAACCACCTCTCAGACGTGCCAGAACCACGCGCGGCACATGACGGAACCCATTACCGGACAGACCGGAACCACCTGCCGGACACGCCAGAATCACCTGCCAAGAACACCGGAACCACCTGAACAGCTCGCCAGAAACACCTGCCGGACATGCCAAAATCACCTGCCGGCTACACCAGAACCTCTTGCCGGACACTCCGGAATCACCTGCCAGACATGATGCAACCAAATGTCAGACGTGCCAGAACCACGTGCCAGAGACACCGGATGCAACTGCCGAGCATGCCGGAACCTCCTGCTCAACTCGCTGTAACCACCTGCCGGGGACGCCAAAATCACCTGTCAGCTAGGCCAGAACCACGTGGCGGACTCTATGGAATCACCCGCCGGGCATGCCGGAACAAGCTCTCAGACGTGCCAGAAGCACGTGCCGGACACGCCGGAACCACCTACTAGAGAGACCGGAACCACCTGCCAGACCCGCCTGAACCACCTGCTGAGTACGCTGGAACAACCTGCTCTACTCGCTGGAGCCACCTGCTGGACACGCCAAAATCACCTGATGGCTACGCCAGCACCACTCGGCAGACAAGCCAGAATCACCTGCAGGGTATGCCGGAACCACCTCTCAGACGTGCCAGAACCCCTTGTCGGACACTCCGGAATCACCTGTCAGGCATGCCGGAACCACCTCTCGAACGTGCCAGAATGACGTGCCAGAGACACCGGATGCACCTGCCGAGCACGCCGGAACCTCCTCTTCGACTCGCCGGAACCACCAGCCAGAGACGCCAAAATCCCCTGCCAGGTAGGCCAGAATCACATGGCGGACGCTCCGGAATCTCCCGCCGGGAAGGTAGGAACCACCTCTCAAACATACTGGAAGCACGTGCCGGACATGCCGGCACCACGTACTGGACAGACCAGAAACACCTGCCGGACCTGCCTGAACCACCTGCTGAGCACACCGGAACAACTTGCTCGACTCGCTGGAGCCACCTGCTGGACACCCCAAAATCACCAGCCAGCTATGCCAGAACCACTTGCCGTACACTCCGGAATCACCTGCTGGTTACACCAGAGCCACTTGGTGGACAATCCAGAATCACCTGCCGGACATGCCAGAACCACCTGTCACACATGCCGGAACCACGTGCCTGACACGCCGGAACCACCTCGCGGACAGACCGGAACCACCTACCAGACATGCCTGAACCACCTGCCGAGCATGCCGGAACCACCTGCCGGACACGCCAAAATCACCTGCGGGCTAGGCCAGAACCACTTGTAGGACTCTCCTGGAGCACCTGCCGGGCATGCGGGAACCACCTCTCAGACGTGCCAGAACCACGCGCGGCACATGACGGAACCCATTACCGGACAGACCGGAACCACCTGCCGGACACGCCAGAATCACCTGCCAAGAACACCGGAACCACCTGAACAGCTCGCCAGAAACACCTGCCGGACATGCCAAAATCACCTGCCGGCTACACCAGAACCTCTTGCCGGACACTCCGGAATCACCTGCCAGACATGATGCAACCAAATGTCAGACGTGCCAGAACCACGTGCCAGAGACACCGGATGCAACTGCCGAGCATGCCGGAACCTCCTGCTCAACTCGCTGTAACCACCTGCCGGGGACGCCAAAATCACCTGTCAGCTAGGCCAGAACCACGTGGCGGACTCTATGGAATCACCCGCCGGGCATGCCGGAACCAGCTCTCAGACGTGCCAGAAGCACGTGCCGGACACGCCGGAACCACCTACTAGAGAGACCGGAACCACCTGCCAGACCCGCCTGAACCACCTGCTGAGTACGCTGGAACAACCTGCTCTACTCGCTGGAGCCACCTGCTGGACACGCCAAAATCACCTGATGGCTACGCCAGCACCACTCGGCAGACAAGCCAGAATCACCTGCAGGGTATGCCGGAACCACCTCTCAGACGTGCCAGAACCCCTTGTCGGACACTCCGGAATCACCTGTCAGGCATGCCGGAACCACCTCTCGAACGTGCCAGAATGACGTGCCAGAGACACCGGATGCACCTGCCGAGCACGCCGGAACCTCCTCTTCGACTCGCCGGAACCACCAGCCAGAGACGCCAAAATCCCCTGCCAGGTAGGCCAGAATCACATGGCGGACGCTCCGGAATCTCCCGCCGGGAAGGTAGGAACCACCTCTCAAACATACTGGAAGCACGTGCCGGACATGCCGGCACCACGTACTGGACAGACCAGAAACACCTGCCGGACCTGCCTGAACCACCTGCTGAGCACACCGGAACAACTTGCTCGACTCGCTGGAGCCACCTGCTGGACACCCCAAAATCACCAGCCAGCTATGCCAGAACCACTTGCCGTACACTCCGGAATCACCTGCTGGTTACACCAGAGCCACTTGGTGGACAATCCAGAATCACCTGCCGGACATGCCAGAACCACCTGTCACACATGCCGGAACCACGTGCCTGACACGCCGGAACCACCTCGCGGACAGACCGGAACCACCTACCAGACATGCCGGAACCACCTGCCGAGCATGCCGGAACCACCTGCCGGACACGCCAAAATCACCTGCGGGCTAGGCCAGAACCACTTGTAGGACTCTCCTGGGGCACCTGCCGGGCATGCGGGAACCACCTCTCAGACGTGCCAGAACCACGCGCGGCACATGACGGAACCCATTACCGGACAGACCGGAACCACCTGCCGGACACGCCAGAATCACCTGCCAAGAACACCGGAACCACCTGAACAGCTCGCCAGAAACACCTGCCGGACATGCCAAAATCACCTGCCGGCTACACCAGAACCTCTTGCCGGACACTCCGGAATCACCTGCCAGACATGATGCAACCAAATGTCAGACGTGCCAGAACCACGTGCCAGAGACACCGGATGCAACTGCCGAGCATGCCGGAACCTCCTGCTCAACTCGCTGTAACCACCTGCCGGGGACGCCAAAATCACCTGTCAGCTAGGCCAGAACCACGTGGCGGACTCTATGGAATCACCCGCCGGGCATGCCGGAACCAGCTCTCAGACGTGCCAGAAGCACGTGCCGGACACGCCGGAACCACCTACTAGAGAGACCGGAACCACCTGCCAGACCCGCCTGAACCACCTGCTGAGTACGCTGGAACAACCTGCTCTACTCGCTGGAGCCACCTGCTGGACACGCCAAAATCACCTGATGGCTACGCCAGCACCACTCGGCAGACAAGCCAGAATCACCTGCAGGGTATGCCGGAACCACCTCTCAGACGTGCCAGAACCCCTTGTCGGACACTCCGGAATCACCTGTCAGGCATGCCGGAACCACCTCTCGAACGTGCCAGAATGACGTGCCAGAGACACCGGATGCACCTGCCGAGCACGCCGGAACCTCCTCTTCGACTCGCCGGAACCACCAGCCAGAGACGCCAAAATCCCCTGCCAGGTAGGCCAGAATCACATGGCGGACGCTCCGGAATCTCCCGCCGGGAAGGTAGGAACCACCTCTCAAACATACTGGAAGCACGTGCCGGACATGCCGGCACCACGTACTGGACAGACCAGAAACACCTGCCGGACCTGCCTGAACCACCTGCTGAGCACACCGGAACAACTTGCTCGACTCGCTGGAGCCACCTGCTGGACACCCCAAAATCACCAGCCAGCTATGCCAGAACCACTTGCCGTACACTCCGGAATCACCTGCTGGTTACACCAGAGCCACTTGGTGGACAATCCAGAATCACCTGCCGGACATGCCAGAACCACCTGTCACACATGCCGGAACCACGTGCCTGACACGCCGGAACCACCTCGCGGACAGACCGGAACCACCTACCAGACATGCCGGAACCACCTGCCGGACACGCCAAAATCACCTGCGGGCTAGGCCAGAACCACTTGTAGGACTCTCCTGGAGCACCTGCCGGGCATGCGGGAACCACCTCTCAGACGTGCCAGAACCACGCGCGGCACATGACGGAACCCATTACCGGACAGACCGGAACCACCTGCCGGACACGCCAGAATCACCTGCCAAGAACACCGGAACCACCTGAACAGCTCGCCAGAAACACCTGCCGGACATGCCAAAATCACCTGCCGGCTACACCAGAACCTCTTGCCGGACACTCCGGAATCACCTGCCAGACATGATGCAACCAAATGTCAGACGTGCCAGAACCACGTGCCAGAGACACCGGATGCAACTGCCGAGCATGCCGGAACCTCCTGCTCAACTCGCTGTAACCACCTGCCGGGGACGCCAAAATCACCTGTCAGCTAGGCCAGAACCACGTGGCGGACTCTATGGAATCACCCGCCGGGCATGCCGGAACCAGCTCTCAGACGTGCCAGAAGCACGTGCCGGACACGCCGGAACCACCTACTAGAGAGACCGGAACCACCTGCCAGACCCGCCTGAACCACCTGCTGAGTACGCTGGAACAACCTGCTCTACTCGCTGGAGCCACCTGCTGGACACGCCAAAATCACCTGATGGCTACGCCAGCACCACTCGGCAGACAAGCCAGAATCACCTGCAGGGTATGCCGGAACCACCTCTCAGACGTGCCAGAACCCCTTGTCGGACACTCCGGAATCACCTGTCAGGCATGCCGGAACCACCTCTCGAACGTGCCAGAATGACGTGCCAGAGACACCGGATGCACCTGCCGAGCACGCCGGAACCTCCTCTTCGACTCGCCGGAACCACCAGCCAGAGACGCCAAAATCCCCTGCCAGGTAGGCCAGAATCACATGGCGGACGCTCCGGAATCTCCCGCCGGGAAGGTAGGAACCACCTCTCAAACATACTGGAAGCACGTGCCGGACATGCCGGCACCACGTACTGGACAGACCAGAAACACCTGCCGGACCTGCCTGAACCACCTGCTGAGCACACCGGAACAACTTGCTCGACTCGCTGGAGCCACCTGCTGGACACCCCAAAATCACCAGCCAGCTATGCCAGAACCACTTGCCGTACACTCCGGAATCACCTGCTGGTTACACCAGAGCCACTTGGTGGACAATCCAGAATCACCTGCCGGACATGCCAGAACCACCTGTCACACATGCCGGAACCACGTGCCTGACACGCCGGAACCACCTCGCGGACAGACCGGAACCACCTACCAGACATGCCGGAACCACCTGCCGGACACGCCAAAATCACCTGCGGGCTAGGCCAGAACCACTTGTAGGACTCTCCTGGAGCACCTGCCGGGCATGCGGGAACCACCTCTCAGACGTGCCAGAACCACGCGCGGCACATGACGGAACCCATTACCGGACAGACCGGAACCACCTGCCGGACACGCCAGAATCACCTGCCAAGAACACCGGAACCACCTGAACAGCTCGCCAGAAACACCTGCCGGACATGCCAAAATCACCTGCCGGCTACACCAGAACCTCTTGCCGGACACTCCGGAATCACCTGCCAGACATGATGCAACCAAATGTCAGACGTGCCAGAACCACGTGCCAGAGACACCGGATGCAACTGCCGAGCATGCCGGAACCTCCTGCTCAACTCGCTGTAACCACCTGCCGGGGACGCCAAAATCACCTGTCAGCTAGGCCAGAACCACGTGGCGGACTCTATGGAATCACCCGCCGGGCATGCCGGAACCAGCTCTCAGACGTGCCAGAAGCACGTGCCGGACACGCCGGAACCACCTACTAGAGAGACCGGAACCACCTGCCAGACCCGCCTGAACCACCTGCTGAGTACGCTGGAACAACCTGCTCTACTCGCTGGAGCCACCTGCTGGACACGCCAAAATCACCTGATGGCTACGCCAGCACCACTCGGCAGACAAGCCAGAATCACCTGCAGGGTATGCCGGAACCACCTCTCAGACGTGCCAGAACCCCTTGTCGGACACTCCGGAATCACCTGTCAGGCATGCCGGAACCACCTCTCGAACATGCCAGAATGACGTGCCAGAGACACCGGATGCACCTGCCGAGCACGCCGGAACCTCCTCTTCGACTCGCCGGAACCACCAGCCAGAGACGCCAAAATCCCCTGCCAGGTAGGCCAGAATCACATGGCGGACGCTCCGGAATCTCCCGCCGGGAAGGTAGGAACCACCTCTCAAACATACTGGAAGCACGTGCCGGACATGCCGGCACCACGTACTGGACAGACCAGAAACACCTGCCGGACCTGCCTGAACCACCTGCTGAGCACACCGGAACAACTTGCTCGACTCGCTGGAGCCACCTGCTGGACACCCCAAAATCACCAGCCAGCTATGCCAGAACCACTTGCCGTACACTCCGGAATCACCTGCTGGTTACACCAGAGCCACTTGGTGGACAATCCAGAATCACCTGCCGGACATGCCAGAACCACCTGTCACACATGCCGGAACCACGTGCCTGACACGCCGGAACCACCTCGCGGACAGACCGGAACCACCTACCAGACATGCCGGAACCACCTGCCGGACACGCCAAAATCACCTGCGGGCTAGGCCAGAACCACTTGTAGGACTCTCCTGGAGCACCTGCCGGGCATGCGGGAACCACCTCTCAGACGTGCCAGAACCACGCGCGGCACATGACGGAACCCATTACCGGACAGACCGGAACCACCTGCCGGACACGCCAGAATCACCTGCCAAGAACACCGGAACCACCTGAACAGCTCGCCAGAAACACCTGCCGGACATGCCAAAATCACCTGCCGGCTACACCAGAACCTCTTGCCGGACACTCCGGAATCACCTGCCAGACATGATGCAACCAAATGTCAGACGTGCCAGAACCACGTGCCAGAGACACCGGATGCAACTGCCGAGCATGCCGGAACCTCCTGCTCAACTCGCTGTAACCACCTGCCGGGGACGCCAAAATCACCTGTCAGCTAGGCCAGAACCACGTGGCGGACTCTATGGAATCACCCGCCGGGCATGCCGGAACCAGCTCTCAGACGTGCCAGAAGCACATGCCGGACACGCCGGAACCACCTACTAGAGAGACCGGAACCACCTGCCAGACCCGCCTGAACCACCTGCTGAGTACGCTGGAACAACCTGCTCTACTCGCTGGAGCCACCTGCTGGACACGCCAAAATCACCTGATGGCTACGCCAGCACCACTCGGCAGACAAGCCAGAATCACCTGCAGGGTATGCCGGAACCACCTCTCAGACGTGCCAGAACCCCTTGTCGGACACTCCGGAATCACCTGTCAGGCATGCCGGAACCACCTCTCGAACGTGCCAGAATGACGTGCCAGAGACACCGGATGCACCTGCCGAGCACGCCGGAACCTCCTCTTCGACTCGCCGGAACCACCAGCCAGAGACGCCAAAATCCCCTGCCAGGTAGGCCAGAATCACATGGCGGACGCTCCGGAATCTCCCGCCGGGAAGGTAGGAACCACCTCTCAAACATACTGGAAGCACGTGCCGGACATGCCGGCACCACGTACTGGACAGACCAGAAACACCTGCCGGACCTGCCTGAACCACCTGCTGAGCACACCGGAACAACTTGCTCGACTCGCTGGAGCCACCTGCTGGACACCCCAAAATCACCAGCCAGCTATGCCAGAACCACTTGCCGTACACTCCGGAATCACCTGCTGGTTACACCAGAGCCACTTGGTGGACAATCCAGAATCACCTGCCGGACATGCCAGAACCACCTGTCACACATGCCGGAACCACGTGCCTGACACGCCGGAACCACCTCGCGGACAGACCGGAACCACCTACCAGACATGCCGGAACCACCTGCCGGACACGCCAAAATCACCTGCGGGCTAGGCCAGAACCACTTGTAGGACTCTCCTGGAGCACCTGCCGGGCATGCGGGAACCACCTCTCAGACGTGCCAGAACCACGCGCGGCACATGACGGAACCCATTACCGGACAGACCGGAACCACCTGCCGGACACGCCAGAATCACCTGCCAAGAACACCGGAACCACCTGAACAGCTCGCCAGAAACACCTGCCGGACATGCCAAAATCACCTGCCGGCTACACCAGAACCTCTTGCCGGACACTCCGGAATCACCTGCCAGACATGATGCAACCAAATGTCAGACGTGCCAGAACCACGTGCCAGAGACACCGGATGCAACTGCCGAGCATGCCGGAACCTCCTGCTCAACTCGCTGTAACCACCTGCCGGGGACGCCAAAATCACCTGTCAGCTAGGCCAGAACCACGTGGCGGACTCTATGGAATCACCCGCCGGGCATGCCGGAACCAGCTCTCAGACGTGCCAGAAGCACGTGCCGGACACGCCGGAACCACCTACTAGAGAGACCGGAACCACCTGCCAGACCCGCCTGAACCACCTGCTGAGTACGCTGGAACAACCTGCTCTACTCGCTGGAGCCACCTGCTGGACACGCCAAAATCACCTGATGGCTACGCCAGCACCACTCGGCAGACAAGCCAGAATCACCTGCAGGGTATGCCGGAACCACCTCTCAGACGTGCCAGAACCCCTTGTCGGACACTCCGGAATCACCTGTCAGGCATGCCGGAACCACCTCTCGAACGTGCCAGAATGACGTGCCAGAGACACCGGATGCACCTGCCGAGCACGCCGGAACCTCCTCTTCGACTCGCCGGAACCACCAGCCAGAGACGCCAAAATCCCCTGCCAGGTAGGCCAGAATCACATGGCGGACGCTCCGGAATCTCCCGCCGGGAAGGTAGGAACCACCTCTCAAACATACTGGAAGCACGTGCCGGACATGCCGGCACCACGTACTGGACAGACCAGAAACACCTGCCGGACCTGCCTGAACCACCTGCTGAGCACACCGGAACAACTTGCTCGACTCGCTGGAGCCACCTGCTGGACACCCCAAAATCACCAGCCAGCTATGCCAGAACCACTTGCCGTACACTCCGGAATCACCTGCTGGTTACACCAGAGCCACTTGGTGGACAATCCAGAATCACCTGCCGGACATGCCAGAACCACCTGTCACACATGCCGGAACCACGTGCCTGACACGCCGGAACCACCTCGCGGACAGACCGGAACCACCTACCAGACATGCCGGAACCACCTGCCGGACACGCCAAAATCACCTGCGGGCTAGGCCAGAACCACTTGTAGGACTCTCCTGGAGCACCTGCCGGGCATGCGGGAACCACCTCTCAGACGTGCCAGAACCACGCGCGGCACATGACGGAACCCATTACCGGACAGACCGGAACCACCTGCCGGACACGCCAGAATCACCTGCCAAGAACACCGGAACCACCTGAACAGCTCGCCAGAAACACCTGCCGGACATGCCAAAATCACCTGCCGGCTACACCAGAACCTCTTGCCGGACACTCCGGAATCACCTGCCAGACATGATGCAACCAAATGTCAGACGTGCCAGAACCACGTGCCAGAGACACCGGATGCAACTGCCGAGCATGCCGGAACCTCCTGCTCAACTCGCTGTAACCACCTGCCGGGGACGCCAAAATCACCTGTCAGCTAGGCCAGAACCACGTGGCGGACTCTATGGAATCACCCGCCGGGCATGCCGGAACCAGCTCTCAGACGTGCCAGAAGCACGTGCCGGACACGCCGGAACCACCTACTAGAGAGACCGGAACCACCTGCCAGACCCGCCTGAACCACCTGCTGAGTACGCTGGAACAACCTGCTCTACTCGCTGGAGCCACCTGCTGGACACGCCAAAATCACCTGATGGCTACGCCAGCACCACTCGGCAGACAAGCCAGAATCACCTGCAGGGTATGCCGGAACCACCTCTCAGACGTGCCAGAACCCCTTGTCGGACACTCCGGAATCACCTGTCAGGCATGCCGGAACCACCTCTCGAACGTGCCAGAATGACGTGCCAGAGACACCGGATGCACCTGCCGAGCACGCCGGAACCTCCTCTTCGACTCGCCGGAACCACCAGCCAGAGACGCCAAAATCCCCTGCCAGGTAGGCCAGAATCACATGGCGGACGCTCCGGAATCTCCCGCCGGGAAGGTAGGAACCACCTCTCAAACATACTGGAAGCACGTGCCGGACATGCCGGCACCACGTACTGGACAGACCAGAAACACCTGCCGGACCTGCCTGAACCACCTGCTGAGCACACCGGAACAACTTGCTCGACTCGCTGGAGCCACCTGCTGGACACCCCAAAATCACCAGCCAGCTATGCCAGAACCACTTGCCGTACACTCCGGAATCACCTGCTGGTTACACCAGAGCCACTTGGTGGACAATCCAGAATCACCTGCCGGACATGCCAGAACCACCTGTCACACATGCCGGAACCACGTGCCTGACACGCCGGAACCACCTCGCGGACAGACCGGAACCACCTACCAGACATGCCGGAACCACCTGCCGGACACGCCAAAATCACCTGCGGGCTAGGCCAGAACCACTTGTAGGACTCTCCTGGAGCACCTGCCGGGCATGCGGGAACCACCTCTCAGACGTGCCAGAACCACGCGCGGCACATGACGGAACCCATTACCGGACAGACCGGAACCACCTGCCGGACACGCCAGAATCACCTGCCAAGAACACCGGAACCACCTGAACAGCTCGCCAGAAACACCTGCCGGACATGCCAAAATCACCTGCCGGCTACACCAGAACCTCTTGCCGGACACTCCGGAATCACCTGCCAGACATGATGCAACCAAATGTCAGACGTGCCAGAACCACGTGCCAGAGACACCGGATGCAACTGCCGAGCATGCCGGAACCTCCTGCTCAACTCGCTGTAACCACCTGCCGGGGACGCCAAAATCACCTGTCAGCTAGGCCAGAACCACGTGGCGGACTCTATGGAATCACCCGCCGGGCATGCCGGAACCAGCTCTCAGACGTGCCAGAAGCACGTGCCGGACACGCCGGAACCACCTACTAGAGAGACCGGAACCACCTGCCAGACCCGCCTGAACCACCTGCTGAGTACGCTGGAACAACCTGCTCTACTCGCTGGAGCCACCTGCTGGACACGCCAAAATCACCTGATGGCTACGCCAGCACCACTCGGCAGACAAGCCAGAATCACCTGCAGGGTATGCCGGAACCACCTCTCAGACGTGCCAGAACCCCTTGTCGGACACTCCGGAATCACCTGTCAGGCATGCCGGAACCACCTCTCGAACGTGCCAGAATGACGTGCCAGAGACACCGGATGCACCTGCCGAGCACGCCGGAACCTCCTCTTCGACTCGCCGGAACCACCAGCCAGAGACGCCAAAATCCCCTGCCAGGTAGGCCAGAATCACATGGCGGACGCTCCGGAATCTCCCGCCGGGAAGGTAGGAACCACCTCTCAAACATACTGGAAGCACGTGCCGGACATGCCGGCACCACGTACTGGACAGACCAGAAACACCTGCCGGACCTGCCTGAACCACCTGCTGAGCACACCGGAACAACTTGCTCGACTCGCTGGAGCCACCTGCTGGACACCCCAAAATCACCAGCCAGCTATGCCAGAACCACTTGCCGTACACTCCGGAATCACCTGCTGGTTACACCAGAGCCACTTGGTGGACAATCCAGAATCACCTGCCGGACATGCCAGAACCACCTGTCACACATGCCGGAACCACGTGCCTGACACGCCGGAACCACCTCGCGGACAGACCGGAACCACCTACCAGACATGCCGGAACCACCTGCCGGACACGCCAAAATCACCTGCGGGCTAGGCCAGAACCACTTGTAGGACTCTCCTGGAGCACCTGCCGGGCATGCGGGAACCACCTCTCAGACGTGCCAGAACCACGCGCGGCACATGACGGAACCCATTACCGGACAGACCGGAACCACCTGCCGGACACGCCAGAATCACCTGCCAAGAACACCGGAACCACCTGAACAGCTCGCCAGAAACACCTGCCGGACATGCCAAAATCACCTGCCGGCTACACCAGAACCTCTTGCCGGACACTCCGGAATCACCTGCCAGACATGATGCAACCAAATGTCAGACGTGCCAGAACCACGTGCCAGAGACACCGGATGCAACTGCCGAGCATGCCGGAACCTCCTGCTCAACTCGCTGTAACCACCTGCCGGGGACGCCAAAATCACCTGTCAGCTAGGCCAGAACCACGTGGCGGACTCTATGGAATCACCCGCCGGGCATGCCGGAACCAGCTCTCAGACGTGCCAGAAGCACGTGCCGGACACGCCGGAACCACCTACTAGAGAGACCGGAACCACCTGCCAGACCCGCCTGAACCACCTGCTGAGTACGCTGGAACAACCTGCTCTACTCGCTGGAGCCACCTGCTGGACACGCCAAAATCACCTGATGGCTACGCCAGCACCACTCGGCAGACAAGCCAGAATCACCTGCAGGGTATGCCGGAACCACCTCTCAGACGTGCCAGAACCCCTTGTCGGACACTCCGGAATCACCTGTCAGGCATGCCGGAACCACCTCTCGAACGTGCCAGAATGACGTGCCAGAGACACCGGATGCACCTGCCGAGCACGCCGGAACCTCCTCTTCGACTCGCCGGAACCACCAGCCAGAGACGCCAAAATCCCCTGCCAGGTAGGCCAGAATCACATGGCGGACGCTCCGGAATCTCCCGCCGGGAAGGTAGGAACCACCTCTCAAACATACTGGAAGCACGTGCCGGACATGCCGGCACCACGTACTGGACAGACCAGAAACACCTGCCGGACCTGCCTGAACCACCTGCTGAGCACACCGGAACAACTTGCTCGACTCGCTGGAGCCACCTGCTGGACACCCCAAAATCACCAGCCAGCTATGCCAGAACCACTTGCCGTACACTCCGGAATCACCTGCTGGTTACACCAGAGCCACTTGGTGGACAATCCAGAATCACCTGCCGGACATGCCAGAACCACCTGTCACACATGCCGGAACCACGTGCCTGACACGCCGGAACCACCTCGCGGACAGACCGGAACCACCTACCAGACATGCCGGAACCACCTGCCGGACACGCCAAAATCACCTGCGGGCTAGGCCAGAACCACTTGTAGGACTCTCCTGGAGCACCTGCCGGGCATGCGGGAACCACCTCTCAGACGTGCCAGAACCACGTGCGGCACATGACGGAACCCATTACCGGACAGACCGGAACCACCTGCCGGACACGCCAGAATCACCTGCCAAGAACACCGGAACCACCTGAACAGCTCGCCAGAAACACCTGCCGGACATGCCAAAATCACCTGCCGGCTACACCAGAACCTCTTGCCGGACACTCCGGAATCACCTGCCAGACATGATGCAACCAAATGTCAGACGTGCCAGAACCACGTGCCAGAGACACCGGATGCAACTGCCGAGCATGCCGGAACCTCCTGCTCAACTCGCTGTAACCACCTGCCGGGGACGCCAAAATCACCTGTCAGCTAGGCCAGAACCACGTGGCGGACTCTATGGAATCACCCGCCGGGCATGCCGGAACCAGCTCTCAGACGTGCCAGAAGCACGTGCCGGACACGCCGGAACCACCTACTAGAGAGACCGGAACCACCTGCCAGACCCGCCTGAACCACCTGCTGAGTACGCTGGAACAACCTGCTCTACTCGCTGGAGCCACCTGCTGGACACGCCAAAATCACCTGATGGCTACGCCAGCACCACTCGGCAGACAAGCCAGAATCACCTGCAGGGTATGCCGGAACCACCTCTCAGACGTGCCAGAACCCCTTGTCGGACACTCCGGAATCACCTGTCAGGCATGCCGGAACCACCTCTCGAACGTGCCAGAATGACGTGCCAGAGACACCGGATGCACCTGCCGAGCACGCCGGAACCTCCTCTTCGACTCGCCGGAACCACCAGCCAGAGACGCCAAAATCCCCTGCCAGGTAGGCCAGAATCACATGGCGGACGCTCCGGAATCTCCCGCCGGGAAGGTAGGAACCACCTCTCAAACATACTGGAAGCACGTGCCGGACATGCCGGCACCACGTACTGGACAGACCAGAAACACCTGCCGGACCTGCCTGAACCACCTGCTGAGCACACCGGAACAACTTGCTCGACTCGCTGGAGCCACCTGCTGGACACCCCAAAATCACCAGCCAGCTATGCCAGAACCACTTGCCGTACACTCCGGAATCACCTGCTGGTTACACCAGAGCCACTTGGTGGACAATCCAGAATCACCTGCCGGACATGCCAGAACCACCTGTCACACATGCCGGAACCACGTGCCTGACACGCCGGAACCACCTCGCGGACAGACCGGAACCACCTACCAGACATGCCTGAACCACCTGCCGAGCATGCCGGAACCACCTGCCGGACACGCCAAAATCACCTGCGGGCTAGGCCAGAACCACTTGTAGGACTCTCCTGGAGCACCTGCCGGGCATGCGGGAACCACCTCTCAGACGTGCCAGAACCACGCGCGGCACATGACGGAACCCATTACCGGACAGACCGGAACCACCTGCCGGACACGCCAGAATCACCTGCCAAGAACACCGGAACCACCTGAACAGCTCGCCAGAAACACCTGCCGGACATGCCAAAATCACCTGCCGGCTACACCAGAACCTCTTGCCGGACACTCCGGAATCACCTGCCAGACATGATGCAACCAAATGTCAGACGTGCCAGAACCACGTGCCAGAGACACCGGATGCAACTGCCGAGCATGCCGGAACCTCCTGCTCAACTCGCTGTAACCACCTGCCGGGGACGCCAAAATCACCTGTCAGCTAGGCCAGAACCACGTGGCGGACTCTATGGAATCACCCGCCGGGCATGCCGGAACCAGCTCTCAGACGTGCCAGAAGCACGTGCCGGACACGCCGGAACCACCTACTAGAGAGACCGGAACCACCTGCCAGACCCGCCTGAACCACCTGCTGAGTACGCTGGAACAACCTGCTCTACTCGCTGGAGCCACCTGCTGGACACGCCAAAATCACCTGATGGCTACGCCAGCACCACTCGGCAGACAAGCCAGAATCACCTGCAGGGTATGCCGGAACCACCTCTCAGACGTGCCAGAACCCCTTGTCGGACACTCCGGAATCACCTGTCAGGCATGCCGGAACCACCTCTCGAACGTGCCAGAATGACGTGCCAGAGACACCGGATGCACCTGCCGAGCACGCCGGAACCTCCTCTTCGACTCGCCGGAACCACCAGCCAGAGACGCCAAAATCCCCTGCCAGGTAGGCCAGAATCACATGGCGGACGCTCCGGAATCTCCCGCCGGGAAGGTAGGAACCACCTCTCAAACATACTGGAAGCACGTGCCGGACATGCCGGCACCACGTACTGGACAGACCAGAAACACCTGCCGGACCTGCCTGAACCACCTGCTGAGCACACCGGAACAACTTGCTCGACTCGCTGGAGCCACCTGCTGGACACCCCAAAATCACCAGCCAGCTATGCCAGAACCACTTGCCGTACACTCCGGAATCACCTGCTGGTTACACCAGAGCCACTTGGTGGACAATCCAGAATCACCTGCCGGACATGCCAGAACCACCTGTCACACATGCCGGAACCACGTGCCTGACACGCCGGAACCACCTCGCGGACAGACCGGAACCACCTACCAGACATGCCGGAACCACCTGCCGGACACGCCAAAATCACCTGCGGGCTAGGCCAGAACCACTTGTAGGACTCTCCTGGAGCACCTGCCGGGCATGCGGGAACCACCTCTCAGACGTGCCAGAACCACGTGCGGCACATGACGGAACCCATTACCGGACAGACCGGAACCACCTGCCGGACACGCCAGAATCACCTGCCAAGAACACCGGAACCACCTGAACAGCTCGCCAGAAACACCTGCCGGACATGCCAAAATCACCTGCCGGCTACACCAGAACCTCTTGCCGGACACTCCGGAATCACCTGCCAGACATGATGCAACCAAATGTCAGACGTGCCAGAACCACGTGCCAGAGACACCGGATGCAACTGCCGAGCATGCCGGAACCTCCTGCTCAACTCGCTGTAACCACCTGCCGGGGACGCCAAAATCACCTGTCAGCTAGGCCAGAACCACGTGGCGGACTCTATGGAATCACCCGCCGGGCATGCCGGAACCAGCTCTCAGACGTGCCAGAAGCACGTGCCGGACACGCCGGAACCACCTACTAGAGAGACCGGAACCACCTGCCAGACCCGCCTGAACCACCTGCTGAGTACGCTGGAACAACCTGCTCTACTCGCTGGAGCCACCTGCTGGACACGCCAAAATCACCTGATGGCTACGCCAGCACCACTCGGCAGACAAGCCAGAATCACCTGCAGGGTATGCCGGAACCACCTCTCAGACGTGCCAGAACCCCTTGTCGGACACTCCGGAATCACCTGTCAGGCATGCCGGAACCACCTCTCGAACGTGCCAGAATGACGTGCCAGAGACACCGGATGCACCTGCCGAGCACGCCGGAACCTCCTCTTCGACTCGCCGGAACCACCAGCCAGAGACGCCAAAATCCCCTGCCAGGTAGGCCAGAATCACATGGCGGACGCTCCGGAATCTCCCGCCGGGAAGGTAGGAACCACCTCTCAAACATACTGGAAGCACGTGCCGGACATGCCGGCACCACGTACTGGACAGACCAGAAACACCTGCCGGACCTGCCTGAACCACCTGCTGAGCACACCGGAACAACTTGCTCGACTCGCTGGAGCCACCTGCTGGACACCCCAAAATCACCAGCCAGCTATGCCAGAACCACTTGCCGTACACTCCGGAATCACCTGCTGGTTACACCAGAGCCACTTGGTGGACAATCCAGAATCACCTGCCGGACATGCCAGAACCACCTGTCACACATGCCGGAACCACGTGCCTGACACGCCGGAACCACCTCGCGGACAGACCGGAACCACCTACCAGACATGCCGGAACCACCTGCCGGACACGCCAAAATCACCTGCGGGCTAGGCCAGAACCACTTGTAGGACTCTCCTGGAGCACCTGCCGGGCATGCGGGAACCACCTCTCAGACGTGCCAGAACCACGTGCGGCACATGACGGAACCCATTACCGGACAGACCGGAACCACCTGCCGGACACGCCAGAATCACCTGCCAAGAACACCGGAACCACCTGAACAGCTCGCCAGAAACACCTGCCGGACATGCCAAAATCACCTGCCGGCTACACCAGAACCTCTTGCCGGACACTCCGGAATCACCTGCCAGACATGATGCAACCAAATGTCAGACGTGCCAGAACCACGTGCCAGAGACACCGGATGCAACTGCCGAGCATGCCGGAACCTCCTGCTCAACTCGCTGTAACCACCTGCCGGGGACGCCAAAATCACCTGTCAGCTAGGCCAGAACCACGTGGCGGACTCTATGGAATCACCCGCCGGGCATGCCGGAACCAGCTCTCAGACGTGCCAGAAGCACGTGCCGGACACGCCGGAACCACCTACTAGAGAGACCGGAACCACCTGCCAGACCCGCCTGAACCACCTGCTGAGTACGCTGGAACAACCTGCTCTACTCGCTGGAGCCACCTGCTGGACACGCCAAAATCACCTGATGGCTACGCCAGCACCACTCGGCAGACAAGCCAGAATCACCTGCAGGGTATGCCGGAACCACCTCTCAGACGTGCCAGAACCCCTTGTCGGACACTCCGGAATCACCTGTCAGGCATGCCGGAACCACCTCTCGAACGTGCCAGAATGACGTGCCAGAGACACCGGATGCACCTGCCGAGCACGCCGGAACCTCCTCTTCGACTCGCCGGAACCACCAGCCAGAGACGCCAAAATCCCCTGCCAGGTAGGCCAGAATCACATGGCGGACGCTCCGGAATCTCCCGCCGGGAAGGTAGGAACCACCTCTCAAACATACTGGAAGCACGTGCCGGACATGCCGGCACCACGTACTGGACAGACCAGAAACACCTGCCGGACCTGCCTGAACCACCTGCTGAGCACACCGGAACAACTTGCTCGACTCGCTGGAGCCACCTGCTGGACACCCCAAAATCACCAGCCAGCTATGCCAGAACCACTTGCCGTACACTCCGGAATCACCTGCTGGTTACACCAGAGCCACTTGGTGGACAATCCAGAATCACCTGCCGGACATGCCAGAACCACCTGTCACACATGCCGGAACCACGTGCCTGACACGCCGGAACCACCTCGCGGACAGACCGGAACCACCTACCAGACATGCCTGAACCACCTGCCGAGCATGCCGGAACCACCTGCCGGACACGCCAAAATCACCTGCGGGCTAGGCCAGAACCACTTGTAGGACTCTCCTGGAGCACCTGCCGGGCATGCGGGAACCACCTCTCAGACGTGCCAGAACCACGCGCGGCACATGACGGAACCCATTACCGGACAGACCGGAACCACCTGCCGGACACGCCAGAATCACCTGCCAAGAACACCGGAACCACCTGAACAGCTCGCCAGAAACACCTGCCGGACATGCCAAAATCACCTGCTGGCTACACCAGAACCTCTTGCCGGACACTCCGGAATCACCTGCCAGACATGATGCAACCAAATGTCAGACGTGCCAGAACCACGTGCCAGAGACACCGGATGCAACTGCCGAGCATGCCGGAACCTCCTGCTCAACTCGCTGTAACCACCTGCCGGGGACGCCAAAATCACCTGTCAGCTAGGCCAGAACCACGTGGCGGACTCTATGGAATCACCCGCCGGGCATGCCGGAACCAGCTCTCAGACGTGCCAGAAGCACGTGCCGGACACGCCGGAACCACCTACTAGAGAGACCGGAACCACCTGCCAGACCCGCCTGAACCACCTGCTGAGTACGCTGGAACAACCTGCTCTACTCGCTGGAGCCACCTGCTGGACACGCCAAAATCACCTGATGGCTACGCCAGCACCACTCGGCAGACAAGCCAGAATCACCTGCAGGGTATGCCGGAACCACCTCTCAGACGTGCCAGAACCCCTTGTCGGACACTCCGGAATCACCTGTCAGGCATGCCGGAACCACCTCTCGAACGTGCCAGAATGACGTGCCAGAGACACCGGATGCACCTGCCGAGCACGCCGGAACCTCCTCTTCGACTCGCCGGAACCACCAGCCAGAGACGCCAAAATCCCCTGCCAGGTAGGCCAGAATCACATGGCGGACGCTCCGGAATCTCCCGCCGGGAAGGTAGGAACCACCTCTCAAACATACTGGAAGCACGTGCCGGACATGCCGGCACCACGTACTGGACAGACCAGAAACACCTGCCGGACCTGCCTGAACCACCTGCTGAGCACACCGGAACAACTTGCTCGACTCGCTGGAGCCACCTGCTGGACACCCCAAAATCACCAGCCAGCTATGCCAGAACCACTTGCCGTACACTCCGGAATCACCTGCTGGTTACACCAGAGCCACTTGGTGGACAATCCAGAATCACCTGCCGGACATGCCAGAACCACCTGTCACACATGCCGGAACCACGTGCCTGACACGCCGGAACCACCTCGCGGACAGACCGGAACCACCTACCAGACATGCCTGAACCACCTGCCGAGCATGCCGGAACCACCTGCCGGACACGCCAAAATCACCTGCGGGCTAGGCCAGAACCACTTGTAGGACTCTCCTGGAGCACCTGCCGGGCATGCGGGAACCACCTCTCAGACGTGCCAGAACCACGCGCGGCACATGACGGAACCCATTACCGGACAGACCGGAACCACCTGCCGGACACGCCAGAATCACCTGCCAAGAACACCGGAACCACCTGAACAGCTCGCCAGAAACACCTGCCGGACATGCCAAAATCACCTGCCGGCTACACCAGAACCTCTTGCCGGACACTCCGGAATCACCTGCCAGACATGATGCAACCAAATGTCAGACGTGCCAGAACCACGTGCCAGAGACACCGGATGCAACTGCCGAGCATGCCGGAACCTCCTGCTCAACTCGCTGTAACCACCTGCCGGGGACGCCAAAATCACCTGTCAGCTAGGCCAGAACCACGTGGCGGACTCTATGGAATCACCCGCCGGGCATGCCGGAACCAGCTCTCAGACGTGCCAGAAGCACGTGCCGGACACGCCGGAACCACCTACTAGAGAGACCGGAACCACCTGCCAGACCCGCCTGAACCACCTGCTGAGTACGCTGGAACAACCTGCTCTACTCGCTGGAGCCACCTGCTGGACACGCCAAAATCACCTGATGGCTACGCCAGCACCACTCGGCAGACAAGCCAGAATCACCTGCAGGGTATGCCGGAACCACCTCTCAGACGTGCCAGAACCCCTTGTCGGACACTCCGGAATCACCTGTCAGGCATGCCGGAACCACCTCTCGAACGTGCCAGAATGACGTGCCAGAGACACCGGATGCACCTGCCGAGCACGCCGGAACCTCCTCTTCGACTCGCCGGAACCACCAGCCAGAGACGCCAAAATCCCCTGCCAGGTAGGCCAGAATCACATGGCGGACGCTCCGGAATCTCCCGCCGGGAAGGTAGGAACCACCTCTCAAACATACTGGAAGCACGTGCCGGACATGCCGGCACCACGTACTGGACAGACCAGAAACACCTGCCGGACCTGCCTGAACCACCTGCTGAGCACACCGGAACAACTTGCTCGACTCGCTGGAGCCACCTGCTGGACACCCCAAAATCACCAGCCAGCTATGCCAGAACCACTTGCCGTACACTCCGGAATCACCTGCTGGTTACACCAGAGCCACTTGGTGGACAATCCAGAATCACCTGCCGGACATGCCAGAACCACCTGTCACACATGCCGGAACCACGTGCCTGACACGCCGGAACCACCTCGCGGACAGACCGGAACCACCTACCAGACATGCCTGAACCACCTGCCGAGCATGCCGGAACCACCTGCCGGACACGCCAAAATCACCTGCGGGCTAGGCCAGAACCACTTGTAGGACTCTCCTGGAGCACCTGCCGGGCATGCGGGAACCACCTCTCAGACGTGCCAGAACCACGCGCGGCACATGACGGAACCCATTACCGGACAGACCGGAACCACCTGCCGGACACGCCAGAATCACCTGCCAAGAACACCGGAACCACCTGAACAGCTCGCCAGAAACACCTGCCGGACATGCCAAAATCACCTGCCGGCTACACCAGAACCTCTTGCCGGACACTCCGGAATCACCTGCCAGACATGATGCAACCAAATGTCAGACGTGCCAGAACCACGTGCCAGAGACACCGGATGCAACTGCCGAGCATGCCGGAACCTCCTGCTCAACTCGCTGTAACCACCTGCCGGGGACGCCAAAATCACCTGTCAGCTAGGCCAGAACCACGTGGCGGACTCTATGGAATCACCCGCCGGGCATGCCGGAACCAGCTCTCAGACGTGCCAGAAGCACGTGCCGGACACGCCGGAACCACCTACTAGAGAGACCGGAACCACCTGCCAGACCCGCCTGAACCACCTGCTGAGTACGCTGGAACAACCTGCTCTACTCGCTGGAGCCACCTGCTGGACACGCCAAAATCACCTGATGGCTACGCCAGCACCACTCGGCAGACAAGCCAGAATCACCTGCAGGGTATGCCGGAACCACCTCTCAGACGTGCCAGAACCCCTTGTCGGACACTCCGGAATCACCTGTCAGGCATGCCGGAACCACCTCTCGAACGTGCCAGAATGACGTGCCAGAGACACCGGATGCACCTGCCGAGCACGCCGGAACCTCCTCTTCGACTCGCCGGAACCACCAGCCAGAGACGCCAAAATCCCCTGCCAGGTAGGCCAGAATCACATGGCGGACGCTCCGGAATCTCCCGCCGGGAAGGTAGGAACCACCTCTCAAACATACTGGAAGCACGTGCCGGACATGCCGGCACCACGTACTGGACAGACCAGAAACACCTGCCGGACCTGCCTGAACCACCTGCTGAGCACACCGGAACAACTTGCTCGACTCGCTGGAGCCACCTGCTGGACACCCCAAAATCACCAGCCAGCTATGCCAGAACCACTTGCCGTACACTCCGGAATCACCTGCTGGTTACACCAGAGCCACTTGGTGGACAATCCAGAATCACCTGCCGGACATGCCAGAACCACCTGTCACACATGCCGGAACCACGTGCCTGACACGCCGGAACCACCTCGCGGACAGACCGGAACCACCTACCAGACATGCCGGAACCACCTGCCGGACACGCCAAAATCACCTGCGGGCTAGGCCAGAACCACTTGTAGGACTCTCCTGGAGCACCTGCCGGGCATGCGGGAACCACCTCTCAGACGTGCCAGAACCACGCGCGGCACATGACGGAACCCATTACCGGACAGACCGGAACCACCTGCCGGAC
This sequence comes from Equus asinus, assembly GCF_041296235.1. Lineage (NCBI taxonomy): Eukaryota > Metazoa > Chordata > Mammalia > Perissodactyla > Equidae > Equus > Equus asinus. The sequence goes on from NW_027225203.1 coordinate 319,391, forward strand.
ACGCCAGAATCACCTGCCAAGAACACCGGAACCACCTGAACAGCTCGCCAGAAACACCTGCCGGACATGCCAAAATCACCTGCCGGCTACACCAGAACCTCTTGCCGGACACTCCGGAATCACCTGCCAGACATGATGCAACCAAATGTCAGACGTGCCAGAACCACGTGCCAGAGACACCGGATGCAACTGCCGAGCATGCCGGAACCTCCTGCTCAACTCGCTGTGACCACCTGCCGGGGACGCCAAAATCACCTGTCAGCTAGGCCAGAACCACGTGGCGGACTCTATGGAATCACCCGCCGGGCATGCCGGAACCAGCTCTCAGACGTGCCAGAAGCACGTGCCGGACACGCCGGAACCACCTATTAGAGAGACCGGAACCACCTGCCAGACCTGCCTGAACCACCTGCTGAGTACGCTGGAACAACCTGCTCTACTCGCTGGAGCCACCTGCTGGACACGCCAAAATCACCTGATGGCTACGCCAGCACCACTCGGCAGACAAGCCAGAATCACCTGCAGGGTATGCCGGAACCACCTCTCAGACGTGCCAGAACCCCTTGTCGGACACTCTGGAATCACCTGTCAGGCATGCCGGAACCACCTCTCGAACGTGCCAGAATGACGTGCCAGAGACACCGGATGCACCTGCCGAGCACGCCGGAACCTCCTCTTCGACTCGCCGGAACCACCAGCCAGAGACGCCAAAATCCCCTGCCAGGTAGGCCAGAATCACATGGCGGACGCTCCGGAATCTCCCGCCGGGAAGGTAGGAACCACCTCTCAAACATACTGGAAGCACGTGCCGGACATGCCGGCACCACGTACTGGACAGACCAGAAACACCTGCCGGACCTGCCTGAACCACCTGCTGAGCACACCGGAACAACTTGCTCGACTCGCTGGAGCCACCTGCTGGACACCCCAAAATCACCAGCCAGCTATGCCAGAACCACTTGCCGTACACTCCGGAATCACCTGCTGGTTACACCAGAGCCACTTGGTGGACAATCCAGAATCACCTGCCGGACATGCCAGAACCACCTGTCACACATGCCGGAACCACGTGCCTGACACGCCGGAACCACCTCGCGGACAGACCGGAACCACCTACCAGACATGCCGGAACCACCTGCCGGACATGCCAAAATCACCTGCGGGCTAGGCCAGAACCACTTGTAGGACTCTCCTGGAGCACCTGCCGGGCATGCGGGAACCACCTCTCAGACGTGCCAGAACCACGCGCGGCACATGACGGAACCCATTACCGGACAGACCGGAACCACCTGCCGGACACGCCAGAATCACCTGCCAAGAACACCGGAACCACCTGAACAGCTCGCCAGAAACACCTGCCGGACATGCCAAAATCACCTGCCGGCTACACCAGAACCTCTTGCCGGACACTCCGGAATCACCTGCCAGACATGATGCAACCAAATGTCAGACGTGCCAGAACCACGTGCCAGAGACACCGGATGCAACTGCCGAGCATGCCGGAACCTCCTGCTCAACTCGCTGTAACCACCTGCCGGGGACGCCAAAATCACCTGTCAGCTAGGCCAGAACCACGTGGCGGACTCTATGGAATCACCCGCCGGGCATGCCGGAACCAGCTCTCAGACGTGCCAGAAGCACGTGCCGGACACGCCGGAACCACCTACTAGAGAGACCGGAACCACCTGCCAGACCCGCCTGAACCACCTGCTGAGTACGCTGGAACAACCTGCTCTACTCGCTGGAGCCACCTGCTGGACACGCCAAAATCACCTGATGGCTACGCCAGCACCACTCGGCAGACAAGCCAGAATCACCTGCAGGGTATGCCGGAACCACCTCTCAGACGTGCCAGAACCCCTTGTCGGACACTCCGGAATCACCTGTCAGGCATGCCGGAACCACCTCTCGAACGTGCCAGAATGACGTGCCAGAGACACCGGATGCACCTGCCGAGCACGCCGGAACCTCCTCTTCGACTCGCCGGAACCACCAGCCAGAGACGCCAAAATCCCCTGCCAGGTAGGCCAGAATCACATGGCGGACGCTCCGGAATCTCCCGCCGGGAAGGTAGGAACCACCTCTCAAACATACTGGAAGCACGTGCCGGACATGCCGGCACCACGTACTGGACAGACCAGAAACACCTGCCGGACCTGCCTGAACCACCTGCTGAGCACACCGGAACAACTTGCTCGACTCGCTGGAGCCACCTTCTGGACACCCCAAAATCACCAGCCAGCTATGCCAGAACCACTTGCCGTACACTCCGGAATCACCTGCTGGTTACACCAGAGCCACTTGGTGGACAATCCAGAATCACCTGCCGGACATGCCAGAACCACCTGTCACACATGCCGGAACCACGTGCCTGACACGCCGGAACCACCTCGCGGACAGACCGGAACCACCTACCAGACATGCCTGAACCACCTGCCGAGCATGCCGGAACCACCTGCCGGACACGCCAAAATCACCTGCGGGCTAGGCCAGAACCACTTGTAGGACTCTCCTGGAGCACCTGCCGGGCATGCGGGAACCACCTCTCAGACGTGCCAGAACCACGCGCGGCACATGACGGAACCCATTACCGGACAGACCGGAACCACCTGCCGGACACGCCAGAATCACCTGCCAAGAACACCGGAACCACCTGAACAGCTCGCCAGAAACACCTGCCGGACATGCCAAAATCACCTGCCGGCTACACCAGAACCTCTTGCCGGACACTCCGGAATCACCTGCCAGACATGATGCAACCAAATGTCAGACGTGCCAGAACCACGTGCCAGAGACACCGGATGCAACTGCCGAGCATGCCGGAACCTCCTGCTCAACTCGCTGTAACCACCTGCCGGGGACGCCAAAATCACCTGTCAGCTAGGCCAGAACCACGTGGCGGACTCTATGGAATCACCCGCCGGGCATGCCGGAACCAGCTCTCAGACGTGCCAGAAGCACGTGCCGGACACGCCGGAACCACCTACTAGAGAGACCGGAACCACCTGCCAGACCCGCCTGAACCACCTGCTGAGTACGCTGGAACAACCTGCTCTACTCGCTGGAGCCACCTGCTGGACACGCCAAAATCACCTGATGGCTACGCCAGCACCACTCGGCAGACAAGCCAGAATCACCTGCAGGGTATGCCGGAACCACCTCTCAGACGTGCCAGAACCCCTTGTCGGACACTCCGGAATCACCTGTCAGGCATGCCGGAACCACCTCTCGAACGTGCCAGAATGACGTGCCAGAGACACCGGATGCACCTGCCGAGCACGCCGGAACCTCCTCTTCGACTCGCCGGAACCACCAGCCAGAGACGCCAAAATCCCCTGCCAGGTAGGCCAGAATCACATGGCGGACGCTCCGGAATCTCCCGCCGGGAAGGTAGGAACCACCTCTCAAACATACTGGAAGCACGTGCCGGACATGCCGGCACCACGTACTGGACAGACCAGAAACACCTGCCGGACCTGCCTGAACCACCTGCTGAGCACACCGGAACAACTTGCTCGACTCGCTGGAGCCACCTGCTGGACACCCCAAAATCACCAGCCAGCTATGCCAGAACCACTTGCCGTACACTCCGGAATCACCTGCTGGTTACACCAGAGCCACTTGGTGGACAATCCAGAATCACCTGCCGGACATGCCAGAACCACCTGTCACACATGCCGGAACCACGTGCCTGACACGCCGGAACCACCTCGCGGACAGACCGGAACCACCTACCAGACATGCCTGAACCACCTGCCGAGCATGCCGGAACCACCTGCCGGACACGCCAAAATCACCTGCGGGCTAGGCCAGAACCACTTGTAGGACTCTCCTGGAGCACCTGCCGGGCATGCGGGAACCACCTCTCAGACGTGCCAGAACCACGCGCGGCACATGACGGAACCCATTACCGGACAGACCGGAACCACCTGCCGGACACGCCAGAATCACCTGCCAAGAACACCGGAACCACCTGAACAGCTCGCCAGAAACACCTGCCGGACATGCCAAAATCACCTGCCGGCTACACCAGAACCTCTTGCCGGACACTCCGGAATCACCTGCCAGACATGATGCAACCAAATGTCAGACGTGCCAGAACCACGTGCCAGAGACACCGGATGCAACTGCCGAGCATGCCGGAACCTCCTGCTCAACTCGCTGTAACCACCTGCCGGGGACGCCAAAATCACCTGTCAGCTAGGCCAGAACCACGTGGCGGACTCTATGGAATCACCCGCCGGGCATGCCGGAACCAGCTCTCAGACGTGCCAGAAGCACGTGCCGGACACGCCGGAACCACCTACTAGAGAGACCGGAACCACCTGCCAGACCCGCCTGAACCACCTGCTGAGTACGCTGGAACAACCTGCTCTACTCGCTGGAGCCACCTGCTGGACACGCCAAAATCACCTGATGGCTACGCCAGCACCACTCGGCAGACAAGCCAGAATCACCTGCAGGGTATGCCGGAACCACCTCTCAGACGTGCCAGAACCCCTTGTCGGACACTCCGGAATCACCTGTCAGGCATGCCGGAACCACCTCTCGAACGTGCCAGAATGACGTGCCAGAGACACCGGATGCACCTGCCGAGCACGCCGGAACCTCCTCTTCGACTCGCCGGAACCACCAGCCAGAGACGCCAAAATCCCCTGCCAGGTAGGCCAGAATCACATGGCGGACGCTCCGGAATCTCCCGCCGGGAAGGTAGGAACCACCTCTCAAACATACTGGAAGCACGTGCCGGACATGCCGGCACCACGTACTGGACAGACCAGAAACACCTGCCGGACCTGCCTGAACCACCTGCTGAGCACACCGGAACAACTTGCTCGACTCGCTGGAGCCACCTGCTGGACACCCCAAAATCACCAGCCAGCTATGCCAGAACCACTTGCCGTACACTCCGGAATCACCTGCTGGTTACACCAGAGCCACTTGGTGGACAATCCAGAATCACCTGCCGGACATGCCAGAACCACCTGTCACACATGCCGGAACCACGTGCCTGACACGCCGGAACCACCTCGCGGACAGACCGGAACCACCTACCAGACATGCCGGAACCACCTGCCGGACACGCCAAAATCACCTGCGGGCTAGGCCAGAACCACTTGTAGGACTCTCCTGGAGCACCTGCCGGGCATGCGGGAACCACCTCTCAGACGTGCCAGAACCACGCGCGGCACATGACGGAACCCATTACCGGACAGACCGGAACCACCTGCCGGACACGCCAGAATCACCTGCCAAGAACACCGGAACCACCTGAACAGCTCGCCAGAAACACCTGCCGGACATGCCAAAATCACCTGCCGGCTACACCAGAACCTCTTGCCGGACACTCCGGAATCACCTGCCAGACATGATGCAACCAAATGTCAGACGTGCCAGAACCACGTGCCAGAGACACCGGATGCAACTGCCGAGCATGCCGGAACCTCCTGCTCAACTCGCTGTAACCACCTGCCGGGGACGCCAAAATCACCTGTCAGCTAGGCCAGAACCACGTGGCGGACTCTATGGAATCACCCGCCGGGCATGCCGGAACCAGCTCTCAGACGTGCCAGAAGCACGTGCCGGACACGCCGGAACCACCTACTAGAGAGACCGGAACCACCTGCCAGACCCGCCTGAACCACCTGCTGAGTACGCTGGAACAACCTGCTCTACTCGCTGGAGCCACCTGCTGGACACGCCAAAATCACCTGATGGCTACGCCAGCACCACTCGGCAGACAAGCCAGAATCACCTGCAGGGTATGCCGGAACCACCTCTCAGACGTGCCAGAACCCCTTGTCGGACACTCCGGAATCACCTGTCAGGCATGCCGGAACCACCTCTCGAACGTGCCAGAATGACGTGCCAGAGACACCGGATGCACCTGCCGAGCACGCCGGAACCTCCTCTTCGACTCGCCGGAACCACCAGCCAGAGACGCCAAAATCCCCTGCCAGGTAGGCCAGAATCACATGGCGGACGCTCCGGAATCTCCCGCCGGGAAGGTAGGAACCACCTCTCAAACATACTGGAAGCACGTGCCGGACATGCCGGCACCACGTACTGGACAGACCAGAAACACCTGCCGGACCTGCCTGAACCACCTGCTGAGCACACCGGAACAACTTGCTCGACTCGCTGGAGCCACCTGCTGGACACCCCAAAATCACCAGCCAGCTATGCCAGAACCACTTGCCGTACACTCCGGAATCACCTGCTGGTTACACCAGAGCCACTTGGTGGACAATCCAGAATCACCTGCCGGACATGCCAGAACCACCTGTCACACATGCCGGAACCACGTGCCTGACACGCCGGAACCACCTCGCGGACAGACCGGAACCACCTACCAGACATGCCGGAACCACCTGCCGGACACGCCAAAATCACCTGCGGGCTAGGCCAGAACCACTTGTAGGACTCTCCTGGAGCACCTGCCGGGCATGCGGGAACCACCTCTCAGACGTGCCAGAACCACGTGCGGCACATGACGGAACCCATTACCGGACAGACCGGAACCACCTGCCGGACACGCCAGAATCACCTGCCAAGAACACCGGAACCACCTGAACAGCTCGCCAGAAACACCTGCCGGACATGCCAAAATCACCTGCCGGCTACACCAGAACCTCTTGCCGGACACTCCGGAATCACCTGCCAGACATGATGCAACCAAATGTCAGACGTGCCAGAACCACGTGCCAGAGACACCGGATGCAACTGCCGAGCATGCCGGAACCTCCTGCTCAACTCGCTGTAACCACCTGCCGGGGACGCCAAAATCACCTGTCAGCTAGGCCAGAACCACGTGGCGGACTCTATGGAATCACCCGCCGGGCATGCCGGAACCAGCTCTCAGACGTGCCAGAAGCACGTGCCGGACACGCCGGAACCACCTACTAGAGAGACCGGAACCACCTGCCAGACCCGCCTGAACCACCTGCTGAGTACGCTGGAACAACCTGCTCTACTCGCTGGAGCCACCTGCTGGACACGCCAAAATCACCTGATGGCTACGCCAGCACCACTCGGCAGACAAGCCAGAATCACCTGCAGGGTATGCCGGAACCACCTCTCAGACGTGCCAGAACCCCTTGTCGGACACTCCGGAATCACCTGTCAGGCATGCCGGAACCACCTCTCGAACGTGCCAGAATGACGTGCCAGAGACACCGGATGCACCTGCCGAGCACGCCGGAACCTCCTCTTCGACTCGCCGGAACCACCAGCCAGAGACGCCAAAATCCCCTGCCAGGTAGGCCAGAATCACATGGCGGACGCTCCGGAATCTCCCGCCGGGAAGGTAGGAACCACCTCTCAAACATACTGGAAGCACGTGCCGGACATGCCGGCACCACGTACTGGACAGACCAGAAACACCTGCCGGACCTGCCTGAACCACCTGCTGAGCACACCGGAACAACTTGCTCGACTCGCTGGAGCCACCTGCTGGACACCCCAAAATCACCAGCCAGCTATGCCAGAACCACTTGCCGTACACTCCGGAATCACCTGCTGGTTACACCAGAGCCACTTGGTGGACAATCCAGAATCACCTGCCGGACATGCCAGAACCACCTGTCACACATGCCGGAACCACGTGCCTGACACGCCGGAACCACCTCGCGGACAGACCGGAACCACCTACCAGACATGCCTGAACCACCTGCCGAGCATGCCGGAACCACCTGCCGGACACGCCAAAATCACCTGCGGGCTAGGCCAGAACCACTTGTAGGACTCTCCTGGAGCACCTGCCGGGCATGCGGGAACCACCTCTCAGACGTGCCAGAACCACGCGCGGCACATGACGGAACCCATTACCGGACAGACCGGAACCACCTGCCGGACACGCCAGAATCACCTGCCAAGAACACCGGAACCACCTGAACAGCTCGCCAGAAACACCTGCCGGACATGCCAAAATCACCTGCCGGCTACACCAGAACCTCTTGCCGGACACTCCGGAATCACCTGCCAGACATGATGCAACCAAATGTCAGACGTGCCAGAACCACGTGCCAGAGACACCGGATGCAACTGCCGAGCATGCCGGAACCTCCTGCTCAACTCGCTGTAACCACCTGCCGGGGACGCCAAAATCACCTGTCAGCTAGGCCAGAACCACGTGGCGGACTCTATGGAATCACCCGCCGGGCATGCCGGAACCAGCTCTCAGACGTGCCAGAAGCACGTGCCGGACACGCCGGAACCACCTACTAGAGAGACCGGAACCACCTGCCAGACCCGCCTGAACCACCTGCTGAGTACGCTGGAACAACCTGCTCTACTCGCTGGAGCCACCTGCTGGACACGCCAAAATCACCTGATGGCTACGCCAGCACCACTCGGCAGACAAGCCAGAATCACCTGCAGGGTATGCCGGAACCACCTCTCAGACGTGCCAGAACCCCTTGTCGGACACTCCGGAATCACCTGTCAGGCATGCCGGAACCACCTCTCGAACGTGCCAGAATGACGTGCCAGAGACACCGGATGCACCTGCCGAGCACGCCGGAACCTCCTCTTCGACTCGCCGGAACCACCAGCCAGAGACGCCAAAATCCCCTGCCAGGTAGGCCAGAATCACATGGCGGACGCTCCGGAATCTCCCGCCGGGAAGGTAGGAACCACCTCTCAAACATACTGGAAGCACGTGCCGGACATGCCGGCACCACGTACTGGACAGACCAGAAACACCTGCCGGACCTGCCTGAACCACCTGCTGAGCACACCGGAACAACTTGCTCGACTCGCTGGAGCCACCTGCTGGACACCCCAAAATCACCAGCCAGCTATGCCAGAACCACTTGCCGTACACTCCGGAATCACCTGCTGGTTACACCAGAGCCACTTGGTGGACAATCCAGAATCACCTGCCGGACATGCCAGAACCACCTGTCACACATGCCGGAACCACGTGCCTGACACGCCGGAACCACCTCGCGGACAGACCGGAACCACCTACCAGACATGCCGGAACCACCTGCCGGACACGCCAAAATCACCTGCGGGCTAGGCCAGAACCACTTGTAGGACTCTCCTGGAGCACCTGCCGGGCATGCGGGAACCACCTCTCAGACGTGCCAGAACCACGCGCGGCACATGACGGAACCCATTACCGGACAGACCGGAACCACCTGCCGGACACGCCAGAATCACCTGCCAAGAACACCGGAACCACCTGAACAGCTCGCCAGAAACACCTGCCGGACATGCCAAAATCACCTGCCGGCTACACCAGAACCTCTTGCCGGACACTCCGGAATCACCTGCCAGACATGATGCAACCAAATGTCAGACGTGCCAGAACCACGTGCCAGAGACACCGGATGCAACTGCCGAGCATGCCGGAACCTCCTGCTCAACTCGCTGTAACCACCTGCCGGGGACGCCAAAATCACCTGTCAGCTAGGCCAGAACCACGTGGCGGACTCTATGGAATCACCCGCCGGGCATGCCGGAACCAGCTCTCAGACGTGCCAGAAGCACGTGCCGGACACGCCGGAACCACCTACTAGAGAGACCGGAACCACCTGCCAGACCCGCCTGAACCACCTGCTGAGTACGCTGGAACAACCTGCTCTACTCGCTGGAGCCACCTGCTGGACACGCCAAAATCACCTGATGGCTACGCCAGCACCACTCGGCAGACAAGCCAGAATCACCTGCAGGGTATGCCGGAACCACCTCTCAGACGTGCCAGAACCCCTTGTCGGACACTCCGGAATCACCTGTCAGGCATGCCGGAACCACCTCTCGAACGTGCCAGAATGACGTGCCAGAGACACCGGATGCACCTGCCGAGCACGCCGGAACCTCCTCTTCGACTCGCCGGAACCACCAGCCAGAGACGCCAAAATCCCCTGCCAGGTAGGCCAGAATCACATGGCGGACGCTCCGGAATCTCCCGCCGGGAAGGTAGGAACCACCTCTCAAACATACTGGAAGCACGTGCCGGACATGCCGGCACCACGTACTGGACAGACCAGAAACACCTGCCGGACCTGCCTGAACCACCTGCTGAGCACACCGGAACAACTTGCTCGACTCGCTGGAGCCACCTGCTGGACACCCCAAAATCACCAGCCAGCTATGCCAGAACCACTTGCCGTACACTCCGGAATCACCTGCTGGTTACACCAGAGCCACTTGGTGGACAATCCAGAATCACCTGCCGGACATGCCAGAACCACCTGTCACACATGCCGGAACCACGTGCCTGACACGCCGGAACCACCTCGCGGACAGACCGGAACCACCTACCAGACATGCCTGAACCACCTGCCGAGCATGCCGGAACCACCTGCCGGACACGCCAAAATCACCTGCGGGCTAGGCCAGAACCACTTGTAGGACTCTCCTGGAGCACCTGCCGGGCATGCGGGAACCACCTCTCAGACGTGCCAGAACCACGCGCGGCACATGACGGAACCCATTACCGGACAGACCGGAACCACCTGCCGGACACGCCAGAATCACCTGCCAAGAACACCGGAACCACCTGAACAGCTCGCCAGAAACACCTGCCGGACATGCCAAAATCACCTGCCGGCTACACCAGAACCTCTTGCCGGACACTCCGGAATCACCTGCCAGACATGATGCAACCAAATGTCAGACGTGCCAGAACCACGTGCCAGAGACACCGGATGCAACTGCCGAGCATGCCGGAACCTCCTGCTCAACTCGCTGTAACCACCTGCCGGGGACGCCAAAATCACCTGTCAGCTAGGCCAGAACCACGTGGCGGACTCTATGGAATCACCCGCCGGGCATGCCGGAACCAGCTCTCAGACGTGCCAGAAGCACGTGCCGGACACGCCGGAACCACCTACTAGAGAGACCGGAACCACCTGCCAGACCCGCCTGAACCACCTGCTGAGTACGCTGGAACAACCTGCTCTACTCGCTGGAGCCACCTGCTGGACACGCCAAAATCACCTGATGGCTACGCCAGCACCACTCGGCAGACAAGCCAGAATCACCTGCAGGGTATGCCGGAACCACCTCTCAGACGTGCCAGAACCCCTTGTCGGACACTCCGGAATCACCTGTCAGGCATGCCGGAACCACCTCTCGAACGTGCCAGAATGACGTGCCAGAGACACCGGATGCACCTGCCGAGCACGCCGGAACCTCCTCTTCGACTCGCCGGAACCACCAGCCAGAGACGCCAAAATCCCCTGCCAGGTAGGCCAGAATCACATGGCGGACGCTCCGGAATCTCCCGCCGGGAAGGTAGGAACCACCTCTCAAACATACTGGAAGCACGTGCCGGACATGCCGGCACCACGTACTGGACAGACCAGAAACACCTGCCGGACCTGCCTGAACCACCTGCTGAGCACACCGGAACAACTTGCTCGACTCGCTGGAGCCACCTGCTGGACACCCCAAAATCACCAGCCAGCTATGCCAGAACCACTTGCCGTACACTCCGGAATCACCTGCTGGTTACACCAGAGCCACTTGGTGGACAATCCAGAATCACCTGCCGGACATGCCAGAACCACCTGTCACACATGCCGGAACCACGTGCCTGACACGCCGGAACCACCTCGCGGACAGACCGGAACCACCTACCAGACATGCCGGAACCACCTGCCGGACACGCCAAAATCACCTGCGGGCTAGGCCAGAACCACTTGTAGGACTCTCCTGGAGCACCTGCCGGGCATGCGGGAACCACCTCTCAGACGTGCCAGAACCACGCGCGGCACATGACGGAACCCATTACCGGACAGACCGGAACCACCTGCCGGACACGCCAGAATCACCTGCCAAGAACACCGGAACCACCTGAACAGCTCGCCAGAAACACCTGCCGGACATGCCAAAATCACCTGCCGGCTACACCAGAACCTCTTGCCGGACACTCCGGAATCACCTGCCAGACATGATGCAACCAAATGTCAGACGTGCCAGAACCACGTGCCAGAGACACCGGATGCAACTGCCGAGCATGCCGGAACCTCCTGCTCAACTCGCTGTAACCACCTGCCGGGGACGCCAAAATCACCTGTCAGCTAGGCCAGAACCACGTGGCGGACTCTATGGAATCACCCGCCGGGCATGCCGGAACCAGCTCTCAGACGTGCCAGAAGCACGTGCCGGACACGCCGGAACCACCTACTAGAGAGACCGGAACCACCTGCCAGACCCGCCTGAACCACCTGCTGAGTACGCTGGAACAACCTGCTCTACTCGCTGGAGCCACCTGCTGGACACGCCAAAATCACCTGATGGCTACGCCAGCACCACTCGGCAGACAAGCCAGAATCACCTGCAGGGTATGCCGGAACCACCTCTCAGACGTGCCAGAACCCCTTGTCGGACACTCCGGAATCACCTGTCAGGCATGCCGGAACCACCTCTCGAACGTGCCAGAATGACGTGCCAGAGACACCGGATGCACCTGCCGAGCACGCCGGAACCTCCTCTTCGACTCGCCGGAACCACCAGCCAGAGACGCCAAAATCCCCTGCCAGGTAGGCCAGAATCACATGGCGGACGCTCCGGAATCTCCCGCCGGGAAGGTAGGAACCACCTCTCAAACATACTGGAAGCACGTGCCGGACATGCCGGCACCACGTACTGGACAGACCAGAAACACCTGCCGGACCTGCCTGAACCACCTGCTGAGCACACCGGAACAACTTGCTCGACTCGCTGGAGCCACCTGCTGGACACCCCAAAATCACCAGCCAGCTATGCCAGAACCACTTGCCGTACACTCCGGAATCACCTGCTGGTTACACCAGAGCCACTTGGTGGACAATCCAGAATCACCTGCCGGACATGCCAGAACCACCTGTCACACATGCCGGAACCACGTGCCTGACACGCCGGAACCACCTCGCGGACAGACCGGAACCACCTACCAGACATGCCTGAACCACCTGCCGAGCATGCCGGAACCACCTGCCGGACACGCCAAAATCACCTGCGGGCTAGGCCAGAACCACTTGTAGGACTCTCCTGGAGCACCTGCCGGGCATGCGGGAACCACCTCTCAGACGTGCCAGAACCACGCGCGGCACATGACGGAACCCATTACCGGACAGACCGGAACCACCTGCCGGACACGCCAGAATCACCTGCCAAGAACACCGGAACCACCTGAACAGCTCGCCAGAAACACCTGCCGGACATGCCAAAATCACCTGCCGGCTACACCAGAACCTCTTGCCGGACACTCCGGAATCACCTGCCAGACATGATGCAACCAAATGTCAGACGTGCCAGAACCACGTGCCAGAGACACCGGATGCAACTGCCGAGCATGCCGGAACCTCCTGCTCAACTCGCTGTAACCACCTGCCGGGGACGCCAAAATCACCTGTCAGCTAGGCCAGAACCACGTGGCGGACTCTATGGAATCACCCGCCGGGCATGCCGGAACCAGCTCTCAGACGTGCCAGAAGCACGTGCCGGACACGCCGGAACCACCTACTAGAGAGACCGGAACCACCTGCCAGACCCGCCTGAACCACCTGCTGAGTACGCTGGAACAACCTGCTCTACTCGCTGGAGCCACCTGCTGGACACGCCAAAATCACCTGATGGCTACGCCAGCACCACTCGGCAGACAAGCCAGAATCACCTGCAGGGTATGCCGGAACCACCTCTCAGACGTGCCAGAACCCCTTGTCGGACACTCCGGAATCACCTGTCAGGCATGCCGGAACCACCTCTCGAACGTGCCAGAATGACGTGCCAGAGACACCGGATGCACCTGCCGAGCACGCCGGAACCTCCTCTTCGACTCGCCGGAACCACCAGCCAGAGACGCCAAAATCCCCTGCCAGGTAGGCCAGAATCACATGGCGGACGCTCCGGAATCTCCCGCCGGGAAGGTAGGAACCACCTCTCAAACATACTGGAAGCACGTGCCGGACATGCCGGCACCACGTACTGGACAGACCAGAAACACCTGCCGGACCTGCCTGAACCACCTGCTGAGCACACCGGAACAACTTGCTCGACTCGCTGGAGCCACCTGCTGGACACCCCAAAATCACCAGCCAGCTATGCCAGAACCACTTGCCGTACACTCCGGAATCACCTGCTGGTTACACCAGAGCCACTTGGTGGACAATCCAGAATCACCTGCCGGACATGCCAGAACCACCTGTCACACATGCCGGAACCACGTGCCTGACACGCCGGAACCACCTCGCGGACAGACCGGAACCACCTACCAGACATGCCTGAACCACCTGCCGAGCATGCCGGAACCACCTGCCGGACACGCCAAAATCACCTGCGGGCTAGGCCAGAACCACTTGTAGGACTCTCCTGGAGCACCTGCCGGGCATGCGGGAACCACCTCTCAGACGTGCCAGAACCACGCGCGGCACATGACGGAACCCATTACCGGACAGACCGGAACCACCTGCCGGACACGCCAGAATCACCTGCCAAGAACACCGGAACCACCTGAACAGCTCGCCAGAAACACCTGCCGGACATGCCAAAATCACCTGCCGGCTACACCAGAACCTCTTGCCGGACACTCCGGAATCACCTGCCAGACATGATGCAACCAAATGTCAGACGTGCCAGAACCACGTGCCAGAGACACCGGATGCAACTGCCGAGCATGCCGGAACCTCCTGCTCAACTCGCTGTAACCACCTGCCGGGGACGCCAAAATCACCTGTCAGCTAGGCCAGAACCACGTGGCGGACTCTATGGAATCACCCGCCGGGCATGCCGGAACCAGCTCTCAGACGTGCCAGAAGCACGTGCCGGACACGCCGGAACCACCTACTAGAGAGACCGGAACCACCTGCCAGACCCGCCTGAACCACCTGCTGAGTACGCTGGAACAACCTGCTCTACTCGCTGGAGCCACCTGCTGGACACGCCAAAATCACCTGATGGCTACGCCAGCACCACTCGGCAGACAAGCCAGAATCACCTGCAGGGTATGCCGGAACCACCTCTCAGACGTGCCAGAACCCCTTGTCGGACACTCCGGAATCACCTGTCAGGCATGCCGGAACCACCTCTCGAACGTGCCAGAATGACGTGCCAGAGACACCGGATGCACCTGCCGAGCACGCCGGAACCTCCTCTTCGACTCGCCGGAACCACCAGCCAGAGACGCCAAAATCCCCTGCCAGGTAGGCCAGAATCACATGGCGGACGCTCCGGAATCTCCCGCCGGGAAGGTAGGAACCACCTCTCAAACATACTGGAAGCACGTGCCGGACATGCCGGCACCACGTACTGGACAGACCAGAAACACCTGCCGGACCTGCCTGAACCACCTGCTGAGCACACCGGAACAACTTGCTCGACTCGCTGGAGCCACCTGCTGGACACCCCAAAATCACCAGCCAGCTATGCCAGAACCACTTGCCGTACACTCCGGAATCACCTGCTGGTTACACCAGAGCCACTTGGTGGACAATCCAGAATCACCTGCCGGACATGCCAGAACCACCTGTCACACATGCCGGAACCACGTGCCTGACACGCCGGAACCACCTCGCGGACAGACCGGAACCACCTACCAGACATGCCTGAACCACCTGCCGAGCATGCCGGAACCACCTGCCGGACACGCCAAAATCACCTGCGGGCTAGGCCAGAACCACTTGTAGGACTCTCCTGGAGCACCTGCCGGGCATGCGGGAACCACCTCTCAGACGTGCCAGAACCACGCGCGGCACATGACGGAACCCATTACCGGACAGACCGGAACCACCTGCCGGACACGCCAGAATCACCTGCCAAGAACACCGGAACCACCTGAACAGCTCGCCAGAAACACCTGCCGGACATGCCAAAATCACCTGCCGGCTACACCAGAACCTCTTGCCGGACACTCCGGAATCACCTGCCAGACATGATGCAACCAAATGTCAGACGTGCCAGAACCACGTGCCAGAGACACCGGATGCAACTGCCGAGCATGCCGGAACCTCCTGCTCAACTCGCTGTAACCACCTGCCGGGGACGCCAAAATCACCTGTCAGCTAGGCCAGAACCACGTGGCGGACTCTATGGAATCACCCGCCGGGCATGCCGGAACCAGCTCTCAGACGTGCCAGAAGCACGTGCCGGACACGCCGGAACCACCTACTAGAGAGACCGGAACCACCTGCCAGACCCGCCTGAACCACCTGCTGAGTACGCTGGAACAACCTGCTCTACTCGCTGGAGCCACCTGCTGGACACGCCAAAATCACCTGATGGCTACGCCAGCACCACTCGGCAGACAAGCCAGAATCACCTGCAGGGTATGCCGGAACCACCTCTCAGACGTGCCAGAACCCCTTGTCGGACACTCCGGAATCACCTGTCAGGCATGCCGGAACCACCTCTCGAACGTGCCAGAATGACGTGCCAGAGACACCGGATGCACCTGCCGAGCACGCCGGAACCTCCTCTTCGACTCGCCGGAACCACCAGCCAGAGACGCCAAAATCCCCTGCCAGGTAGGCCAGAATCACATGGCGGACGCTCCGGAATCTCCCGCCGGGAAGGTAGGAACCACCTCTCAAACATACTGGAAGCACGTGCCGGACATGCCGGCACCACGTACTGGACAGACCAGAAACACCTGCCGGACCTGCCTGAACCACCTGCTGAGCACACCGGAACAACTTGCTCGACTCGCTGGAGCCACCTGCTGGACACCCCAAAATCACCAGCCAGCTATGCCAGAACCACTTGCCGTACACTCCGGAATCACCTGCTGGTTACACCAGAGCCACTTGGTGGACAATCCAGAATCACCTGCCGGACATGCCAGAACCACCTGTCACACATGCCGGAACCACGTGCCTGACACGCCGGAACCACCTCGCGGACAGACCGGAACCACCTACCAGACATGCCGGAACCACCTGCCGAGCATGCCGGAACCACCTGCCGGACACGCCAAAATCACCTGCGGGCTAGGCCAGAACCACTTGTAGGACTCTCCTGGAGCACCTGCCGGGCATGCGGGAACCACCTCTCAGACGTGCCAGAACCACGCGCGGCACATGACGGAACCCATTACCGGACAGACCGGAACCACCTGCCGGACACGCCAGAATCACCTGCCAAGAACACCGGAACCACCTGAACAGCTCGCCAGAAACACCTGCCGGACATGCCAAAATCACCTGCCGGCTACACCAGAACCTCTTGCCGGACACTCCGGAATCACCTGCCAGACATGATGCAACCAAATGTCAGACGTGCCAGAACCACGTGCCAGAGACACCGGATGCAACTGCCGAGCATGCCGGAACCTCCTGCTCAACTCGCTGTAACCACCTGCCGGGGACGCCAAAATCACCTGTCAGCTAGGCCAGAACCACGTGGCGGACTCTATGGAATCACCCGCCGGGCATGCCGGAACCAGCTCTCAGACGTGCCAGAAGCACGTGCCGGACACGCCGGAACCACCTACTAGAGAGACCGGAACCACCTGCCAGACCCGCCTGAACCACCTGCTGAGTACGCTGGAACAACCTGCTCTACTCGCTGGAGCCACCTGCTGGACACGCCAAAATCACCTGATGGCTACGCCAGCACCACTCGGCAGACAAGCCAGAATCACCTGCAGGGTATGCCGGAACCACCTCTCAGACGTGCCAGAACCCCTTGTCGGACACTCCGGAATCACCTGTCAGGCATGCCGGAACCACCTCTCGAACGTGCCAGAATGACGTGCCAGAGACACCGGATGCACCTGCCGAGCACGCCGGAACCTCCTCTTCGACTCGCCGGAACCACCAGCCAGAGACGCCAAAATCCCCTGCCAGGTAGGCCAGAATCACATGGCGGACGCTCCGGAATCTCCCGCCGGGAAGGTAGGAACCACCTCTCAAACATACTGGAAGCACGTGCCGGACATGCCGGCACCACGTACTGGACAGACCAGAAACACCTGCCGGACCTGCCTGAACCACCTGCTGAGCACACCGGAACAACTTGCTCGACTCGCTGGAGCCACCTGCTGGACACCCCAAAATCACCAGCCAGCTATGCCAGAACCACTTGCCGTACACTCCGGAATCACCTGCTGGTTACACCAGAGCCACTTGGTGGACAATCCAGAATCACCTGCCGGACATGCCAGAACCACCTGTCACACATGCCGGAACCACGTGCCTGACACGCCGGAACCACCTCGCGGACAGACCGGAACCACCTACCAGACATGCCTGAACCACCTGCCGAGCATGCCGGAACCACCTGCCGGACACGCCAAAATCACCTGCGGGCTAGGCCAGAACCACTTGTAGGACTCTCCTGGAGCACCTGCCGGGCATGCGGGAACCACCTCTCAGACGTGCCAGAACCACGCGCGGCACATGACGGAACCCATTACCGGACAGACCGGAACCACCTGCCGGACACGCCAGAATCACCTGCCAAGAACACCGGAACCACCTGAACAGCTCGCCAGAAACACCTGCCGGACATGCCAAAATCACCTGCCGGCTACACCAGAACCTCTTGCCGGACACTCCGGAATCACCTGCCAGACATGATGCAACCAAATGTCAGACGTGCCAGAACCACGTGCCAGAGACACCGGATGCAACTGCCGAGCATGCCGGAACCTCCTGCTCAACTCGCTGTAACCACCTGCCGGGGACGCCAAAATCACCTGTCAGCTAGGCCAGAACCACGTGGCGGACTCTATGGAATCACCCGCCGGGCATGCCGGAACCAGCTCTCAGACGTGCCAGAAGCACGTGCCGGACACGCCGGAACCACCTACTAGAGAGACCGGAACCACCTGCCAGACCCGCCTGAACCACCTGCTGAGTACGCTGGAACAACCTGCTCTACTCGCTGGAGCCACCTGCTGGACACGCCAAAATCACCTGATGGCTACGCCAGCACCACTCGGCAGACAAGCCAGAATCACCTGCAGGGTATGCCGGAACCACCTCTCAGACGTGCCAGAACCCCTTGTCGGACACTCCGGAATCACCTGTCAGGCATGCCGGAACCACCTCTCGAACGTGCCAGAATGACGTGCCAGAGACACCGGATGCACCTGCCGAGCACGCCGGAACCTCCTCTTCGACTCGCCGGAACCACCAGCCAGAGACGCCAAAATCCCCTGCCAGGTAGGCCAGAATCACATGGCGGACGCTCCGGAATCTCCCGCCGGGAAGGTAGGAACCACCTCTCAAACATACTGGAAGCACGTGCCGGACATGCCGGCACCACGTACTGGACAGACCAGAAACACCTGCCGGACCTGCCTGAACCACCTGCTGAGCACACCGGAACAACTTGCTCGACTCGCTGGAGCCACCTGCTGGACACCCCAAAATCACCAGCCAGCTATGCCAGAACCACTTGCCGTACACTCCGGAATCACCTGCTGGTTACACCAGAGCCACTTGGTGGACAATCCAGAATCACCTGCCGGACATGCCAGAACCACCTGTCACACATGCCGGAACCACGTGCCTGACACGCCGGAACCACCTCGCGGACAGACCGGAACCACCTACCAGACATGCCGGAACCACCTGCCGGACACGCCAAAATCACCTGCGGGCTAGGCCAGAACCACTTGTAGGACTCTCCTGGAGCACCTGCCGGGCATGCGGGAACCACCTCTCAGACGTGCCAGAACCACGCGCGGCACATGACGGAACCCATTACCGGACAGACCGGAACCACCTGCCGGACACGCCAGAATCACCTGCCAAGAACACCGGAACCACCTGAACAGCTCGCCAGAAACACCTGCCGGACATGCCAAAATCACCTGCCGGCTACACCAGAACCTCTTGCCGGACACTCCGGAATCACCTGCCAGACATGATGCAACCAAATGTCAGACGTGCCAGAACCACGTGCCAGAGACACCGGATGCAACTGCCGAGCATGCCGGAACCTCCTGCTCAACTCGCTGTAACCACCTGCCGGGGACGCCAAAATCACCTGTCAGCTAGGCCAGAACCACGTGGCGGACTCTATGGAATCACCCGCCGGGCATGCCGGAACCAGCTCTCAGACGTGCCAGAAGCACGTGCCGGACACGCCGGAACCACCTACTAGAGAGACCGGAACCACCTGCCAGACCTGCCTGAACCACCTGCTGAGTACGCTGGAACAACCTGCTCTACTCGCTGGAGCCACCTGCTGGACACGCCAAAATCACCTGATGGCTACGCCAGCACCACTCGGCAGACAAGCCAGAATCACCTGCAGGGTATGCCGGAACCACCTCTCAGACGTGCCAGAACCCCTTGTCGGACACTCCGGAATCACCTGTCAGGCATGCCGGAACCACCTCTCGAACGTGCCAGAATGACGTGCCAGAGACACCGGATGCACCTGCCGAGCACGCCGGAACCTCCTCTTCGACTCGCCGGAACCACCAGCCAGAGACGCCAAAATCCCCTGCCAGGTAGGCCAGAATCACATGGCGGACGCTCCGGAATCTCCCGCCGGGAAGGTAGGAACCACCTCTCAAACATACTGGAAGCACGTGCCGGACATGCCGGCACCACGTACTGGACAGACCAGAAACACCTGCCGGACCTGCCTGAACCACCTGCTGAGCACACCGGAACAACTTGCTCGACTCGCTGGAGCCACCTGCTGGACACCCCAAAATCACCAGCCAGCTATGCCAGAACCACTTGCCGTACACTCCGGAATCACCTGCTGGTTACACCAGAGCCACTTGGTGGACAATCCAGAATCACCTGCCGGACATGCCAGAACCACCTGTCACACATGCCGGAACCACGTGCCTGACACGCCGGAACCACCTCGCGGACAGACCGGAACCACCTACCAGACATGCCGGAACCACCTGCCGGACATGCCAAAATCACCTGCGGGCTAGGCCAGAACCACTTGTAGGACTCTCCTGGAGCACCTGCCGGGCATGCGGGAACCACCTCTCAGACGTGCCAGAACCACGCGCGGCACATGACGGAACCCATTACCGGACAGACCGGAACCACCTGCCGGACACGCCAGAATCACCTGCCAAGAACACCGGAACCACCTGAACAGCTCGCCAGAAACACCTGCCGGACATGCCAAAATCACCTGCCGGCTACACCAGAACCTCTTGCCGGACACTCCGGAATCACCTGCCAGACATGATGCAACCAAATGTCAGACGTGCCAGAACCACGTGCCAGAGACACCGGATGCAACTGCCGAGCATGCCGGAACCTCCTGCTCAACTCGCTGTAACCACCTGCCGGGGACGCCAAAATCACCTGTCAGCTAGGCCAGAACCACGTGGCGGACTCTATGGAATCACCCGCCGGGCATGCCGGAACCAGCTCTCAGACGTGCCAGAAGCACGTGCCGGACACGCCGGAACCACCTACTAGAGAGACCGGAACCACCTGCCAGACCCGCCTGAACCACCTGCTGAGTACGCTGGAACAACCTGCTCTACTCGCTGGAGCCACCTGCTGGACACGCCAAAATCACCTGATGGCTACGCCAGCACCACTCGGCAGACAAGCCAGAATCACCTGCAGGGTATGCCGGAACCACCTCTCAGACGTGCCAGAACCCCTTGTCGGACACTCCGGAATCACCTGTCAGGCATGCCGGAACCACCTCTCGAACGTGCCAGAATGACGTGCCAGAGACACCGGATGCACCTGCCGAGCACGCCGGAACCTCCTCTTCGACTCGCCGGAACCACCAGCCAGAGACGCCAAAATCCCCTGCCAGGTAGGCCAGAATCACATGGCGGACGCTCCGGAATCTCCCGCCGGGAAGGTAGGAACCACCTCTCAAACATACTGGAAGCACGTGCCGGACATGCCGGCACCACGTACTGGACAGACCAGAAACACCTGCCGGACCTGCCTGAACCACCTGCTGAGCACACCGGAACAACTTGCTCGACTCGCTGGAGCCACCTGCTGGACACCCCAAAATCACCAGCCAGCTATGCCAGAACCACTTGCCGTACACTCCGGAATCACCTGCTGGTTACACCAGAGCCACTTGGTGGACAATCCAGAATCACCTGCCGGACATGCCAGAACCACCTGTCACACATGCCGGAACCACGTGCCTGACACGCCGGAACCACCTCGCGGACAGACCGGAACCACCTACCAGACATGCCGGAACCACCTGCCGGACATGCCAAAATCACCTGCGGGCTAGGCCAGAACCACTTGTAGGACTCTCCTGGAGCACCTGCCGGGCATGCGGGAACCACCTCTCAGACGTGCCAGAACCACGCGCGGCACATGACGGAACCCATTACCGGACAGACCGGAACCACCTGCCGGACACGCCAGAATCACCTGCCAAGAACACCGGAACCACCTGAACAGCTCGCCAGAAACACCTGCCGGACATGCCAAAATCACCTGCCGGCTACACCAGAACCTCTTGCCGGACACTCCGGAATCACCTGCCAGACATGATGCAACCAAATGTCAGACGTGCCAGAACCACGTGCCAGAGACACCGGATGCAACTGCCGAGCATGCCGGAACCTCCTGCTCAACTCGCTGTAACCACCTGCCGGGGACGCCAAAATCACCTGTCAGCTAGGCCAGAACCACGTGGCGGACTCTATGGAATCACCCGCCGGGCATGCCGGAACCAGCTCTCAGACGTGCCAGAAGCACGTGCCGGACACGCCGGAACCACCTACTAGAGAGACCGGAACCACCTGCCAGACCCGCCTGAACCACCTGCTGAGTACGCTGGAACAACCTGCTCTACTCGCTGGAGCCACCTGCTGGACACGCCAAAATCACCTGATGGCTACGCCAGCACCACTCGGCAGACAAGCCAGAATCACCTGCAGGGTATGCCGGAACCACCTCTCAGACGTGCCAGAACCCCTTGTCGGACACTCCGGAATCACCTGTCAGGCATGCCGGAACCACCTCTCGAACGTGCCAGAATGACGTGCCAGAGACACCGGATGCACCTGCCGAGCACGCCGGAACCTCCTCTTCGACTCGCCGGAACCACCAGCCAGAGACGCCAAAATCCCCTGCCAGGTAGGCCAGAATCACATGGCGGACGCTCCGGAATCTCCCGCCGGGAAGGTAGGAACCACCTCTCAAACATACTGGAAGCACGTGCCGGACATGCCGGCACCACGTACTGGACAGACCAGAAACACCTGCCGGACCTGCCTGAACCACCTGCTGAGCACACCGGAACAACTTGCTCGACTCGCTGGAGCCACCTGCTGGACACCCCAAAATCACCAGCCAGCTATGCCAGAACCACTTGCCGTACACTCCGGAATCACCTGCTGGTTACACCAGAGCCACTTGGTGGACAATCCAGAATCACCTGCCGGACATGCCAGAACCACCTGTCACACATGCCGGAACCACGTGCCTGACACGCCGGAACCACCTCGCGGACAGACCGGAACCACCTACCAGACATGCCTGAACCACCTGCCGAGCATGCCGGAACCACCTGCCGGACACGCCAAAATCACCTGCGGGCTAGGCCAGAACCACTTGTAGGACTCTCCTGGAGCACCTGCCGGGCATGCGGGAACCACCTCTCAGACGTGCCAGAACCACGCGCGGCACATGACGGAACCCATTACCGGACAGACCGGAACCACCTGCCGGACACGCCAGAATCACCTGCCAAGAACACCGGAACCACCTGAACAGCTCGCCAGAAACACCTGCCGGACATGCCAAAATCACCTGCCGGCTACACCAGAACCTCTTGCCGGACACTCCGGAATCACCTGCCAGACCTGATGCAACCAAATGTCAGACGTGCCAGAACCACGTGCCAGAGACACCGGATGCAACTGCCGAGCATGCCGGAACCTCCTGCTCAACTCGCTGTAACCACCTGCCGGGGACGCCAAAATCACCTGTCAGCTAGGCCAGAACCACGTGGCGGACTCTATGGAATCACCCGCCGGGCATGCCGGAACCAGCTCTCAGACGTGCCAGAAGCACGTGCCGGACACGCCGGAACCACCTACTAGAGAGACCGGAACCACCTGCCAGACCCGCCTGAACCACCTGCTGAGTACGCTGGAACAACCTGCTCTACTCGCTGGAGCCACCTGCTGGACACGCCAAAATCACCTGATGGCTACGCCAGCACCACTCGGCAGACAAGCCAGAATCACCTGCAGGGTATGCCGGAACCACCTCTCAGACGTGCCAGAACCCCTTGTCGGACACTCCGGAATCACCTGTCAGGCATGCCGGAACCACCTCTCGAACGTGCCAGAATGACGTGCCAGAGACACCGGATGCACCTGCCGAGCACGCCGGAACCTCCTCTTCGACTCGCCGGAACCACCAGCCAGAGACGCCAAAATCCCCTGCCAGGTAGGCCAGAATCACATGGCGGACGCTCCGGAATCTCCCGCCGGGAAGGTAGGAACCACCTCTCAAACATACTGGAAGCACGTGCCGGACATGCCGGCACCACGTACTGGACAGACCAGAAACACCTGCCGGACCTGCCTGAACCACCTGCTGAGCACACCGGAACAACTTGCTCGACTCGCTGGAGCCACCTGCTGGACACCCCAAAATCACCAGCCAGCTATGCCAGAACCACTTGCCGTACACTCCGGAATCACCTGCTGGTTACACCAGAGCCACTTGGTGGACAATCCAGAATCACCTGCCGGACATGCCAGAACCACCTGTCACACATGCCGGAACCACGTGCCTGACACGCCGGAACCACCTCGCGGACAGACCGGAACCACCTACCAGACATGCCTGAACCACCTGCCGAGCATGCCGGAACCACCTGCCGGACACGCCAAAATCACCTGCGGGCTAGGCCAGAACCACTTGTAGGACTCTCCTGGAGCACCTGCCGGGCATGCGGGAACCACCTCTCAGACGTGCCAGAACCACGCGCGGCACATGACGGAACCCATTACCGGACAGACCGGAACCACCTGCCGGACACGCCAGAATCACCTGCCAAGAACACCGGAACCACCTGAACAGCTCGCCAGAAACACCTGCCGGACATGCCAAAATCACCTGCCGGCTACACCAGAACCTCTTGCCGGACACTCCGGAATCACCTGCCAGACATGATGCAACCAAATGTCAGACGTGCCAGAACCACGTGCCAGAGACACCGGATGCAACTGCCGAGCATGCCGGAACCTCCTGCTCAACTCGCTGTAACCACCTGCCGGGGACGCCAAAATCACCTGTCAGCTAGGCCAGAACCACGTGGCGGACTCTATGGAATCACCCGCCGGGCATGCCGGAACCAGCTCTCAGACGTGCCAGAAGCACGTGCCGGACACGCCGGAACCACCTACTAGAGAGACCGGAACCACCTGCCAGACCCGCCTGAACCACCTGCTGAGTACGCTGGAACAACCTGCTCTACTCGCTGGAGCCACCTGCTGGACACGCCAAAATCACCTGATGGCTACGCCAGCACCACTCGGCAGACAAGCCAGAATCACCTGCAGGGTATGCCGGAACCACCTCTCAGACGTGCCAGAACCCCTTGTCGGACACTCCGGAATCACCTGTCAGGCATGCCGGAACCACCTCTCGAACGTGCCAGAATGACGTGCCAGAGACACCGGATGCACCTGCCGAGCACGCCGGAACCTCCTCTTCGACTCGCCGGAACCACCAGCCAGAGACACCAAAATCCCCTGCCAGGTAGGCCAGAATCACATGGCGGACGCTCCGGAATCTCCCGCCGGGAAGGTAGGAACCACCTCTCAAACATACTGGAAGCACGTGCCGGACATGCCGGCACCACGTACTGGACAGACCAGAAACACCTGCCGGACCTGCCTGAACCACCTGCTGAGCACACCGGAACAACTTGCTCGACTCGCTGGAGCCACCTGCTGGACACCCCAAAATCACCAGCCAGCTATGCCAGAACCACTTGCCGTACACTCCGGAATCACCTGCTGGTTACACCAGAGCCACTTGGTGGACAATCCAGAATCACCTGCCGGACATGCCAGAACCACCTGTCACACATGCCGGAACCACGTGCCTGACACGCCGGAACCACCTCGCGGACAGACCGGAACCACCTACCAGACATGCCTGAACCACCTGCCGAGCATGCCGGAACCACCTGCCGGACACGCCAAAATCACCTGCGGGCTAGGCCAGAACCACTTGTAGGACTCTCCTGGAGCACCTGCCGGGCATGCGGGAACCACCTCTCAGACGTGCCAGAACCACGCGCGGCACATGACGGAACCCATTACCGGACAGACCGGAACCACCTGCCGGACACGCCAGAATCACCTGCCAAGAACACCGGAACCACCTGAACAGCTCGCCAGAAACACCTGCCGGACATGCCAAAATCACCTGCCGGCTACACCAGAACCTCTTGCCGGACACTCCGGAATCACCTGCCAGACATGATGCAACCAAATGTCAGACGTGCCAGAACCACGTGCCAGAGACACCGGATGCAACTGCCGAGCATGCCGGAACCTCCTGCTCAACTCGCTGTAACCACCTGCCGGGGACGCCAAAATCACCTGTCAGCTAGGCCAGAACCACGTGGCGGACTCTATGGAATCACCCGCCGGGCATGCCGGAACCAGCTCTCAGACGTGCCAGAAGCACGTGCCGGACACGCCGGAACCACCTACTAGAGAGACCGGAACCACCTGCCAGACCCGCCTGAACCACCTGCTGAGTACGCTGGAACAACCTGCTCTACTCGCTGGAGCCACCTGCTGGACACGCCAAAATCACCTGATGGCTACGCCAGCACCACTCGGCAGACAAGCCAGAATCACCTGCAGGGTATGCCGGAACCACCTCTCAGACGTGCCAGAACCCCTTGTCGGACACTCCGGAATCACCTGTCAGGCATGCCGGAACCACCTCTCGAACGTGCCAGAATGACGTGCCAGAGACACCGGATGCACCTGCCGAGCACGCCGGAACCTCCTCTTCGACTCGCCGGAACCACCAGCCAGAGACGCCAAAATCCCCTGCCAGGTAGGCCAGAATCACATGGCGGACGCTCCGGAATCTCCCGCCGGGAAGGTAGGAACCACCTCTCAAACATACTGGAAGCACGTGCCGGACATGCCGGCACCACGTACTGGACAGACCAGAAACACCTGCCGGACCTGCCTGAACCACCTGCTGAGCACACCGGAACAACTTGCTCGACTCGCTGGAGCCACCTGCTGGACACCCCAAAATCACCAGCCAGCTATGCCAGAACCACTTGCCGTACACTCCGGAATCACCTGCTGGTTACACCAGAGCCACTTGGTGGACAATCCAGAATCACCTGCCGGACATGCCAGAACCACCTGTCACACATGCCGGAACCACGTGCCTGACACGCCGGAACCACCTCGCGGACAGACCGGAACCACCTACCAGACATGCCTGAACCACCTGCCGAGCATGCCGGAACCACCTGCCGGACACGCCAAAATCACCTGCGGGCTAGGCCAGAACCACTTGTAGGACTCTCCTGGAGCACCTGCCGGGCATGCGGGAACCACCTCTCAGACGTGCCAGAACCACGCGCGGCACATGACGGAACCCATTACCGGACAGACCGGAACCACCTGCCGGACACGCCAGAATCACCTGCCAAGAACACCGGAACCACCTGAACAGCTCGCCAGAAACACCTGCCGGACATGCCAAAATCACCTGCCGGCTACACCAGAACCTCTTGCCGGACACTCCGGAATCACCTGCCAGACATGATGCAACCAAATGTCAGACGTGCCAGAACCACGTGCCAGAGACACCGGATGCAACTGCCGAGCATGCCGGAACCTCCTGCTCAACTCGCTGTAACCACCTGCCGGGGACGCCAAAATCACCTGTCAGCTAGGCCAGAACCACGTGGCGGACTCTATGGAATCACCCGCCGGGCATGCCGGAACCAGCTCTCAGACGTGCCAGAAGCACGTGCCGGACACGCCGGAACCACCTACTAGAGAGACCGGAACCACCTGCCAGACCCGCCTGAACCACCTGCTGAGTACGCTGGAACAACCTGCTCTACTCGCTGGAGCCACCTGCTGGACACGCCAAAATCACCTGATGGCTACGCCAGCACCACTCGGCAGACAAGCCAGAATCACCTGCAGGGTATGCCGGAACCACCTCTCAGACGTGCCAGAACCCCTTGTCGGACACTCCGGAATCACCTGTCAGGCATGCCGGAACCACCTCTCGAACGTGCCAGAATGACGTGCCAGAGACACCGGATGCACCTGCCGAGCACGCCGGAACCTCCTCTTCGACTCGCCGGAACCACCAGCCAGAGACGCCAAAATCCCCTGCCAGGTAGGCCAGAATCACATGGCGGACGCTCCGGAATCTCCCGCCGGGAAGGTAGGAACCACCTCTCAAACATACTGGAAGCACGTGCCGGACATGCCGGCACCACGTACTGGACAGACCAGAAACACCTGCCGGACCTGCCTGAACCACCTGCTGAGCACACCGGAACAACTTGCTCGACTCGCTGGAGCCACCTGCTGGACACCCCAAAATCACCAGCCAGCTATGCCAGAACCACTTGCCGTACACTCCGGAATCACCTGCTGGTTACACCAGAGCCACTTGGTGGACAATCCAGAATCACCTGCCGGACATGCCAGAACCACCTGTCACACATGCCGGAACCACGTGCCTGACACGCCGGAACCACCTCGCGGACAGACCGGAACCACCTACCAGACATGCCTGAACCACCTGCCGAGCATGCCGGAACCACCTGCCGGACACGCCAAAATCACCTGCGGGCTAGGCCAGAACCACTTGTAGGACTCTCCTGGAGCACCTGCCGGGCATGCGGGAACCACCTCTCAGACGTGCCAGAACCACGCGCGGCACATGACGGAACCCATTACCGGACAGACCGGAACCACCTGCCGGACACGCCAGAATCACCTGCCAAGAACACCGGAACCACCTGAACAGCTCGCCAGAAACACCTGCCGGACATGCCAAAATCACCTGCCGGCTACACCAGAACCTCTTGCCGGACACTCCGGAATCACCTGCCAGACATGATGCAACCAAATGTCAGACGTGCCAGAACCACGTGCCAGAGACACCGGATGCAACTGCCGAGCATGCCGGAACCTCCTGCTCAACTCGCTGTAACCACCTGCCGGGGACGCCAAAATCACCTGTCAGCTAGGCCAGAACCACGTGGCGGACTCTATGGAATCACCCGCCGGGCATGCCGGAACCAGCTCTCAGACGTGCCAGAAGCACGTGCCGGACACGCCGGAACCACCTACTAGAGAGACCGGAACCACCTGCCAGACCCGCCTGAACCACCTGCTGAGTACGCTGGAACAACCTGCTCTACTCGCTGGAGCCACCTGCTGGACACGCCAAAATCACCTGATGGCTACCCCAGCACCACTCGGCAGACAAGCCAGAATCACCTGCAGGGTATGCCGGAACCACCTCTCAGACGTGCCAGAACCCCTTGTCGGACACTCCGGAATCACCTGTCAGGCATGCCGGAACCACCTCTCGAACGTGCCAGAATGACGTGCCAGAGACACCGGATGCACCTGCCGAGCACGCCGGAACCTCCTCTTCGACTCGCCGGAACCACCAGCCAGAGACGCCAAAATCCCCTGCCAGGTAGGCCAGAATCACATGGCGGACGCTCCGGAATCTCCCGCCGGGAAGGTAGGAACCACCTCTCAAACATACTGGAAGCACGTGCCGGACATGCCGGCACCACGTACTGGACAGACCAGAAACACCTGCCGGACCTGCCTGAACCACCTGCTGAGCACACCGGAACAACTTGCTCGACTCGCTGGAGCCACCTGCTGGACACCCCAAAATCACCAGCCAGCTATGCCAGAACCACTTGCCGTACACTCCGGAATCACCTGCTGGTTACACCAGAGCCACTTGGTGGACAATCCAGAATCACCTGCCGGACATGCCAGAACCACCTGTCACACATGCCGGAACCACGTGCCTGACACGCCGGAACCACCTCGCGGACAGACCGGAACCACCTACCAGACATGCCTGAACCACCTGCCGAGCATGCCGGAACCACCTGCCGGACACGCCAAAATCACCTGCGGGCTAGGCCAGAACCACTTGTAGGACTCTCCTGGAGCACCTGCCGGGCATGCGGGAACCACCTCTCAGACGTGCCAGAACCACGCGCGGCACATGACGGAACCCATTACCGGACAGACCGGAACCACCTGCCGGACACGCCAGAATCACCTGCCAAGAACACCGGAACCACCTGAACAGCTCGCCAGAAACACCTGCCGGACATGCCAAAATCACCTGCCGGCTACACCAGAACCTCTTGCCGGACACTCCGGAATCACCTGCCAGACATGATGCAACCAAATGTCAGACGTGCCAGAACCACGTGCCAGAGACACCGGATGCAACTGCCGAGCATGCCGGAACCTCCTGCTCAACTCGCTGTAACCACCTGCCGGGGACGCCAAAATCACCTGTCAGCTAGGCCAGAACCACGTGGCGGACTCTATGGAATCACCCGCCGGGCATGCCGGAACCAGCTCTCAGACGTGCCAGAAGCACGTGCCGGACACGCCGGAACCACCTACTAGAGAGACCGGAACCACCTGCCAGACCCGCCTGAACCACCTGCTGAGTACGCTGGAACAACCTGCTCTACTCGCTGGAGCCACCTGCTGGACACGCCAAAATCACCTGATGGCTACGCCAGCACCACTCGGCAGACAAGCCAGAATCACCTGCAGGGTATGCCGGAACCACCTCTCAGACGTGCCAGAACCCCTTGTCGGACACTCCGGAATCACCTGTCAGGCATGCCGGAACCACCTCTCGAACGTGCCAGAATGACGTGCCAGAGACACCGGATGCACCTGCCGAGCACGCCGGAACCTCCTCTTCGACTCGCCGGAACCACCAGCCAGAGACGCCAAAATCCCCTGCCAGGTAGGCCAGAATCACATGGCGGACGCTCCGGAATCTCCCGCCGGGAAGGTAGGAACCACCTCTCAAACATACTGGAAGCACGTGCCGGACATGCCGGCACCACGTACTGGACAGACCAGAAACACCTGCCGGACCTGCCTGAACCACCTGCTGAGCACACCGGAACAACTTGCTCGACTCGCTGGAGCCACCTGCTGGACACCCCAAAATCACCAGCCAGCTATGCCAGAACCACTTGCCGTACACTCCGGAATCACCTGCTGGTTACACCAGAGCCACTTGGTGGACAATCCAGAATCACCTGCCGGACATGCCAGAACCACCTGTCACACATGCCGGAACCACGTGCCTGACACGCCGGAACCACCTCGCGGACAGACCGGAACCACCTACCAGACATGCCTGAACCACCTGCCGAGCATGCCGGAACCACCTGCCGGACACGCCAAAATCACCTGCGGGCTAGGCCAGAACCACTTGTAGGACTCTCCTGGAGCACCTGCCGGGCATGCGGGAACCACCTCTCAGACGTGCCAGAACCACGCGCGGCACATGACGGAACCCATTACCGGACAGACCGGAACCACCTGCCGGACACGCCAGAATCACCTGCCAAGAACACCGGAACCACCTGAACAGCTCGCCAGAAACACCTGCCGGACATGCCAAAATCACCTGCCGGCTACACCAGAACCTCTTGCCGGACACTCCGGAATCACCTGCCAGACATGATGCAACCAAATGTCAGACGTGCCAGAACCACGTGCCAGAGACACCGGATGCAACTGCCGAGCATGCCGGAACCTCCTGCTCAACTCGCTGTAACCACCTGCCGGGGACGCCAAAATCACCTGTCAGCTAGGCCAGAACCACGTGGCGGACTCTATGGAATCACCCGCCGGGCATGCCGGAACCAGCTCTCAGACGTGCCAGAAGCACGTGCCGGACACGCCGGAACCACCTACTAGAGAGACCGGAACCACCTGCCAGACCCGCCTGAACCACCTGCTGAGTACGCTGGAACAACCTGCTCTACTCGCTGGAGCCACCTGCTGGACACGCCAAAATCACCTGATGGCTACGCCAGCACCACTCGGCAGACAAGCCAGAATCACCTGCAGGGTATGCCGGAACCACCTCTCAGACGTGCCAGAACCCCTTGTCGGACACTCCGGAATCACCTGTCAGGCATGCCGGAACCACCTCTCGAACGTGCCAGAATGACGTGCCAGAGACACCGGATGCACCTGCCGAGCACGCCGGAACCTCCTCTTCGACTCGCCGGAACCACCAGCCAGAGACGCCAAAATCCCCTGCCAGGTAGGCCAGAATCACATGGCGGACGCTCCGGAATCTCCCGCCGGGAAGGTAGGAACCACCTCTCAAACATACTGGAAGCACGTGCCGGACATGCCGGCACCACGTACTGGACAGACCAGAAACACCTGCCGGACCTGCCTGAACCACCTGCTGAGCACACCGGAACAACTTGCTCGACTCGCTGGAGCCACCTGCTGGACACCCCAAAATCACCAGCCAGCTATGCCAGAACCACTTGCCGTACACTCCGGAATCACCTGCTGGTTACACCAGAGCCACTTGGTGGACAATCCAGAATCACCTGCCGGACATGCCAGAACCACCTGTCACACATGCCGGAACCACGTGCCTGACACGCCGGAACCACCTCGCGGACAGACCGGAACCACCTACCAGACATGCCTGAACCACCTGCCGAGCATGCCGGAACCACCTGCCGGACACGCCAAAATCACCTGCGGGCTAGGCCAGAACCACTTGTAGGACTCTCCTGGAGCACCTGCCGGGCATGCGGGAACCACCTCTCAGACGTGCCAGAACCACGCGCGGCACATGACGGAACCCATTACCGGACAGACCGGAACCACCTGCCGGACACGCCAGAATCACCTGCCAAGAACACCGGAACCACCTGAACAGCTCGCCAGAAACACCTGCCGGACATGCCAAAATCACCTGCCGGCTACACCAGAACCTCTTGCCGGACACTCCGGAATCACCTGCCAGACATGATGCAACCAAATGTCAGACGTGCCAGAACCACGTGCCAGAGACACCGGATGCAACTGCCGAGCATGCCGGAACCTCCTGCTCAACTCGCTGTAACCACCTGCCGGGGACGCCAAAATCACCTGTCAGCTAGGCCAGAACCACGTGGCGGACTCTATGGAATCACCCGCCGGGCATGCCGGAACCAGCTCTCAGACGTGCCAGAAGCACGTGCCGGACACGCCGGAACCACCTACTAGAGAGACCGGAACCACCTGCCAGACCCGCCTGAACCACCTGCTGAGTACGCTGGAACAACCTGCTCTACTCGCTGGAGCCACCTGCTGGACACGCCAAAATCACCTGATGGCTACGCCAGCACCACTCGGCAGACAAGCCAGAATCACCTGCAGGGTATGCCGGAACCACCTCTCAGACGTGCCAGAACCCCTTGTCGGACACTCCGGAATCACCTGTCAGGCATGCCGGAACCACCTCTCGAACGTGCCAGAATGACGTGCCAGAGACACCGGATGCACCTGCCGAGCACGCCGGAACCTCCTCTTCGACTCGCCGGAACCACCAGCCAGAGACGCCAAAATCCCCTGCCAGGTAGGCCAGAATCACATGGCGGACGCTCCGGAATCTCCCGCCGGGAAGGTAGGAACCACCTCTCAAACATACTGGAAGCACGTGCCGGACATGCCGGCACCACGTACTGGACAGACCAGAAACACCTGCCGGACCTGCCTGAACCACCTGCTGAGCACACCGGAACAACTTGCTCGACTCGCTGGAGCCACCTGCTGGACACCCCAAAATCACCAGCCAGCTATGCCAGAACCACTTGCCGTACACTCCGGAATCACCTGCTGGTTACACCAGAGCCACTTGGTGGACAATCCAGAATCACCTGCCGGACATGCCAGAACCACCTGTCACACATGCCGGAACCACGTGCCTGACACGCCGGAACCACCTCGCGGACAGACCGGAACCACCTACCAGACATGCCTGAACCACCTGCCGAGCATGCCGGAACCACCTGCCGGACACGCCAAAATCACCTGCGGGCTAGGCCAGAACCACTTGTAGGACTCTCCTGGAGCACCTGCCGGGCATGCGGGAACCACCTCTCAGACGTGCCAGAACCACGCGCGGCACATGACGGAACCCATTACCGGACAGACCGGAACCACCTGCCGGACACGCCAGAATCACCTGCCAAGAACACCGGAACCACCTGAACAGCTCGCCAGAAACACCTGCCGGACATGCCAAAATCACCTGCCGGCTACACCAGAACCTCTTGCCGGACACTCCGGAATCACCTGCCAGACATGATGCAACCAAATGTCAGACGTGCCAGAACCACGTGCCAGAGACACCGGATGCAACTGCCGAGCATGCCGGAACCTCCTGCTCAACTCGCTGTAACCACCTGCCGGGGACGCCAAAATCACCTGTCAGCTAGGCCAGAACCACGTGGCGGACTCTATGGAATCACCCGCCGGGCATGCCGGAACCAGCTCTCAGACGTGCCAGAAGCACGTGCCGGACACGCCGGAACCACCTACTAGAGAGACCGGAACCACCTGCCAGACCCGCCTGAACCACCTGCTGAGTACGCTGGAACAACCTGCTCTACTCGCTGGAGCCACCTGCTGGACACGCCAAAATCACCTGATGGCTACGCCAGCACCACTCGGCAGACAAGCCAGAATCACCTGCAGGGTATGCCGGAACCACCTCTCAGACGTGCCAGAACCCCTTGTCGGACACTCCGGAATCACCTGTCAGGCATGCCGGAACCACCTCTCGAACGTGCCAGAATGACGTGCCAGAGACACCGGATGCACCTGCCGAGCACGCCGGAACCTCCTCTTCGACTCGCCGGAACCACCAGCCAGAGACGCCAAAATCCCCTGCCAGGTAGGCCAGAATCACATGGCGGACGCTCCGGAATCTCCCGCCGGGAAGGTAGGAACCACCTCTCAAACATACTGGAAGCACGTGCCGGACATGCCGGCACCACGTACTGGACAGACCAGAAACACCTGCCGGACCTGCCTGAACCACCTGCTGAGCACACCGGAACAACTTGCTCGACTCGCTGGAGCCACCTGCTGGACACCCCAAAATCACCAGCCAGCTATGCCAGAACCACTTGCCGTACACTCCGGAATCACCTGCTGGTTACACCAGAGCCACTTGGTGGACAATCCAGAATCACCTGCCGGACATGCCAGAACCACCTGTCACACATGCCGGAACCACGTGCCTGACACGCCGGAACCACCTCGCGGACAGACCGGAACCACCTACCAGACATGCCTGAACCACCTGCCGAGCATGCCGGAACCACCTGCCGGACACGCCAAAATCACCTGCGGGCTAGGCCAGAACCACTTGTAGGACTCTCCTGGAGCACCTGCCGGGCATGCGGGAACCACCTCTCAGACGTGCCAGAACCACGCGCGGCACATGACGGAACCCATTACCGGACAGACCGGAACCACCTGCCGGACACGCCAGAATCACCTGCCAAGAACACCGGAACCACCTGAACAGCTCGCCAGAAACACCTGCCGGACATGCCAAAATCACCTGCCGGCTACACCAGAACCTCTTGCCGGACACTCCGGAATCACCTGCCAGACATGATGCAACCAAATGTCAGACGTGCCAGAACCACGTGCCAGAGACACCGGATGCAACTGCCGAGCATGCCGGAACCTCCTGCTCAACTCGCTGTAACCACCTGCCGGGGACGCCAAAATCACCTGTCAGCTAGGCCAGAACCACGTGGCGGACTCTATGGAATCACCCGCCGGGCATGCCGGAACCAGCTCTCAGACGTGCCAGAAGCACGTGCCGGACACGCCGGAACCACCTACTAGAGAGACCGGAACCACCTGCCAGACCCGCCTGAACCACCTGCTGAGTACGCTGGAACAACCTGCTCTACTCGCTGGAGCCACCTGCTGGACACGCCAAAATCACCTGATGGCTACGCCAGCACCACTCGGCAGACAAGCCAGAATCACCTGCAGGGTATGCCGGAACCACCTCTCAGACGTGCCAGAACCCCTTGTCGGACACTCCGGAATCACCTGTCAGGCATGCCGGAACCACCTCTCGAACGTGCCAGAATGACGTGCCAGAGACACCGGATGCACCTGCCGAGCACGCCGGAACCTCCTCTTCGACTCGCCGGAACCACCAGCCAGAGACGCCAAAATCCCCTGCCAGGTAGGCCAGAATCACATGGCGGACGCTCCGGAATCTCCCGCCGGGAAGGTAGGAACCACCTCTCAAACATACTGGAAGCACGTGCCGGACATGCCGGCACCACGTACTGGACAGACCAGAAACACCTGCCGGACCTGCCTGAACCACCTGCTGAGCACACCGGAACAACTTGCTCGACTCGCTGGAGCCACCTGCTGGACACCCCAAAATCACCAGCCAGCTATGCCAGAACCACTTGCCGTACACTCCGGAATCACCTGCTGGTTACACCAGAGCCACTTGGTGGACAATCCAGAATCACCTGCCGGACATGCCAGAACCACCTGTCACACATGCCGGAACCACGTGCCTGACACGCCGGAACCACCTCGCGGACAGACCGGAACCACCTACCAGACATGCCTGAACCACCTGCCGAGCATGCCGGAACCACCTGCCGGACACGCCAAAATCACCTGCGGGCTAGGCCAGAACCACTTGTAGGACTCTCCTGGAGCACCTGCCGGGCATGCGGGAACCACCTCTCAGACGTGCCAGAACCACGCGCGGCACATGACGGAACCCATTACCGGACAGACCGGAACCACCTGCCGGACACGCCAGAATCACCTGCCAAGAACACCGGAACCACCTGAACAGCTCGCCAGAAACACCTGCCGGACATGCCAAAATCACCTGCCGGCTACACCAGAACCTCTTGCCGGACACTCCGGAATCACCTGCCAGACATGATGCAACCAAATGTCAGACGTGCCAGAACCACGTGCCAGAGACACCGGATGCAACTGCCGAGCATGCCGGAACCTCCTGCTCAACTCGCTGTAACCACCTGCCGGGGACGCCAAAATCACCTGTCAGCTAGGCCAGAACCACGTGGCGGACTCTATGGAATCACCCGCCGGGCATGCCGGAACCAGCTCTCAGACGTGCCAGAAGCACGTGCCGGACACGCCGGAACCACCTACTAGAGAGACCGGAACCACCTGCCAGACCCGCCTGAACCACCTGCTGAGTACGCTGGAACAACCTGCTCTACTCGCTGGAGCCACCTGCTGGACACGCCAAAATCACCTGATGGCTACGCCAGCACCACTCGGCAGACAAGCCAGAATCACCTGCAGGGTATGCCGGAACCACCTCTCAGACGTGCCAGAACCCCTTGTCGGACACTCCGGAATCACCTGTCAGGCATGCCGGAACCACCTCTCGAACGTGCCAGAATGACGTGCCAGAGACACCGGATGCACCTGCCGAGCACGCCGGAACCTCCTCTTCGACTCGCCGGAACCACCAGCCAGAGACGCCAAAATCCCCTGCCAGGTAGGCCAGAATCACATGGCGGACGCTCCGGAATCTCCCGCCGGGAAGGTAGGAACCACCTCTCAAACATACTGGAAGCACGTGCCGGACATGCCGGCACCACGTACTGGACAGACCAGAAACACCTGCCGGACCTGCCTGAACCACCTGCTGAGCACACCGGAACAACTTGCTCGACTCGCTGGAGCCACCTGCTGGACACCCCAAAATCACCAGCCAGCTATGCCAGAACCACTTGCCGTACACTCCGGAATCACCTGCTGGTTACACCAGAGCCACTTGGTGGACAATCCAGAATCACCTGCCGGACATGCCAGAACCACCTGTCACACATGCCGGAACCACGTGCCTGACACGCCGGAACCACCTCGCGGACAGACCGGAACCACCTACCAGACATGCCTGAACCACCTGCCGAGCATGCCGGAACCACCTGCCGGACACGCCAAAATCACCTGCGGGCTAGGCCAGAACCACTTGTAGGACTCTCCTGGAGCACCTGCCGGGCATGCGGGAACCACCTCTCAGACGTGCCAGAACCACGCGCGGCACATGACGGAACCCATTACCGGACAGACCGGAACCACCTGCCGGACACGCCAGAATCACCTGCCAAGAACACCGGAACCACCTGAACAGCTCGCCAGAAACACCTGCCGGACATGCCAAAATCACCTGCCGGCTACACCAGAACCTCTTGCCGGACACTCCGGAATCACCTGCCAGACATGATGCAACCAAATGTCAGACGTGCCAGAACCACGTGCCAGAGACACCGGATGCAACTGCCGAGCATGCCGGAACCTCCTGCTCAACTCGCTGTAACCACCTGCCGGGGACGCCAAAATCACCTGTCAGCTAGGCCAGAACCACGTGGCGGACTCTATGGAATCACCCGCCGGGCATGCCGGAACCAGCTCTCAGACGTGCCAGAAGCACGTGCCGGACACGCCGGAACCACCTACTAGAGAGACCGGAACCACCTGCCAGACCCGCCTGAACCACCTGCTGAGTACGCTGGAACAACCTGCTCTACTCGCTGGAGCCACCTGCTGGACACGCCAAAATCACCTGATGGCTACGCCAGCACCACTCGGCAGACAAGCCAGAATCACCTGCAGGGTATGCCGGAACCACCTCTCAGACGTGCCAGAACCCCTTGTCGGACACTCCGGAATCACCTGTCAGGCATGCCGGAACCACCTCTCGAACGTGCCAGAATGACGTGCCAGAGACACCGGATGCACCTGCCGAGCACGCCGGAACCTCCTCTTCGACTCGCCGGAACCACCAGCCAGAGACGCCAAAATCCCCTGCCAGGTAGGCCAGAATCACATGGCGGACGCTCCGGAATCTCCCGCCGGGAAGGTAGGAACCACCTCTCAAACATACTGGAAGCACGTGCCGGACATGCCGGCACCACGTACTGGACAGACCAGAAACACCTGCCGGACCTGCCTGAACCACCTGCTGAGCACACCGGAACAACTTGCTCGACTCGCTGGAGCCACCTGCTGGACACCCCAAAATCACCAGCCAGCTATGCCAGAACCACTTGCCGTACACTCCGGAATCACCTGCTGGTTACACCAGAGCCACTTGGTGGACAATCCAGAATCACCTGCCGGACATGCCAGAACCACCTGTCACACATGCCGGAACCACGTGCCTGACACGCCGGAACCACCTCGCGGACAGACCGGAACCACCTACCAGACATGCCTGAACCACCTGCCGAGCATGCCGGAACCACCTGCCGGACACGCCAAAATCACCTGCGGGCTAGGCCAGAACCACTTGTAGGACTCTCCTGGAGCACCTGCCGGGCATGCGGGAACCACCTCTCAGACGTGCCAGAACCACGCGCGGCACATGACGGAACCCATTACCGGACAGACCGGAACCACCTGCCGGACACGCCAGAATCACCTGCCAAGAACACCGGAACCACCTGAACAGCTCGCCAGAAACACCTGCCGGACATGCCAAAATCACCTGCCGGCTACACCAGAACCTCTTGCCGGACACTCCGGAATCACCTGCCAGACATGATGCAACCAAATGTCAGACGTGCCAGAACCACGTGCCAGAGACACCGGATGCAACTGCCGAGCATGCCGGAACCTCCTGCTCAACTCGCTGTAACCACCTGCCGGGGACGCCAAA
Organism: Equus asinus; assembly: GCF_041296235.1. Taxonomy (NCBI): domain Eukaryota; kingdom Metazoa; phylum Chordata; class Mammalia; order Perissodactyla; family Equidae; genus Equus; species Equus asinus. The sequence continues at coordinate 359,065 of NW_027225203.1, forward strand.
ATCACCTGTCAGCTAGGCCAGAACCACGTGGCGGACTCTATGGAATCACCCGCCGGGCATGCCGGAACCAGCTCTCAGACGTGCCAGAAGCACGTGCCGGACACGCCGGAACCACCTACTAGAGAGACCGGAACCACCTGCCAGACCCGCCTGAACCACCTGCTGAGTACGCTGGAACAACCTGCTCTACTCGCTGGAGCCACCTGCTGGACACGCCAAAATCACCTGATGGCTACGCCAGCACCACTCGGCAGACAAGCCAGAATCACCTGCAGGGTATGCCGGAACCACCTCTCAGACGTGCCAGAACCCCTTGTCGGACACTCCGGAATCACCTGTCAGGCATGCCGGAACCACCTCTCGAACGTGCCAGAATGACGTGCCAGAGACACCGGATGCACCTGCCGAGCACGCCGGAACCTCCTCTTCGACTCGCCGGAACCACCAGCCAGAGACGCCAAAATCCCCTGCCAGGTAGGCCAGAATCACATGGCGGACGCTCCGGAATCTCCCCGCCGGGAAGGTAGGAACCACCTCTCAAACATACTGGAAGCACGTGCCGGACATGCCGGCACCACGTACTGGACAGACCAGAAACACCTGCCGGACCTGCCTGAACCACCTGCTGAGCACACCGGAACAACTTGCTCGACTCGCTGGAGCCACCTGCTGGACACCCCAAAATCACCAGCCAGCTATGCCAGAACCACTTGCCGTACACTCCGGAATCACCTGCTGGTTACACCAGAGCCACTTGGTGGACAATCCAGAATCACCTGCCGGACATGCCAGAACCACCTGTCACACATGCCGGAACCACGTGCCTGACACGCCGGAACCACCTCGCGGACAGACCGGAACCACCTACCAGACATGCCTGAACCACCTGCCGAGCATGCCGGAACCACCTGCCGGACACGCCAAAATCACCTGCGGGCTAGGCCAGAACCACTTGTAGGACTCTCCTGGAGCACCTGCCGGGCATGCGGGAACCACCTCTCAGACGTGCCAGAACCACGCGCGGCACATGACGGAACCCATTACCGGACAGACCGGAACCACCTGCCGGACACGCCAGAATCACCTGCCAAGAACACCGGAACCACCTGAACAGCTCGCCAGAAACACCTGCCGGACATGCCAAAATCACCTGCCGGCTACACCAGAACCTCTTGCCGGACACTCCGGAATCACCTGCCAGACATGATGCAACCAAATGTCAGACGTGCCAGAACCACGTGCCAGAGACACCGGATGCAACTGCCGAGCATGCCGGAACCTCCTGCTCAACTCGCTGTAACCACCTGCCGGGGACGCCAAAATCACCTGTCAGCTAGGCCAGAACCACGTGGCGGACTCTATGGAATCACCCGCCGGGCATGCCGGAACCAGCTCTCAGACGTGCCAGAAGCACGTGCCGGACACGCCGGAACCACCTACTAGAGAGACCGGAACCACCTGCCAGACCCGCCTGAACCACCTGCTGAGTACGCTGGAACAACCTGCTCTACTCGCTGGAGCCACCTGCTGGACACGCCAAAATCACCTGATGGCTACGCCAGCACCACTCGGCAGACAAGCCAGAATCACCTGCAGGGTATGCCGGAACCACCTCTCAGACGTGCCAGAACCCCTTGTCGGACACTCCGGAATCACCTGTCAGGCATGCCGGAACCACCTCTCGAACGTGCCAGAATGACGTGCCAGAGACACCGGATGCACCTGCCGAGCACGCCGGAACCTCCTCTTCGACTCGCCGGAACCACCAGCCAGAGACGCCAAAATCCCCTGCCAGGTAGGCCAGAATCACATGGCGGACGCTCCG